>NC_066585.1:253634030-253960280 GCF_024323335.1 Lathyrus oleraceus | reverse complement strand
TCTTAGTTTATTATTTTTTTATCTTGCATAAAGGATAATTAAAATACATCGATAACTAATAAGGATAATAATTTTATAAATGTAGCTAATTTTGGATTTATATATATTAATTCAAATGAAACTTAAATGCAAATGCAAAGTCAAAGGAAACTGAAATCCAACAAACTTGAATTTGAACTACATTACATTTAATATCGTCTCTTAATGTATATTCAAGATTAAAAGTCAACAACAACAATTTCATCCCTCAAATTGATGAAGTGTCCAATTTTTATTGCTTAGGTCGGCACATTTGCAAGTTGCTTCTGAGAGCTAGCGTGAACAACCTCATGCACTCCATTCTGAACTTGATTGTGCGGAAAATGATAGTTTGTGTCAATGTTCTTGCTTCTTCCATGCAACATTGAATTCTTGGCAAGACTTATGGCTGACTTGTTGTCTATCATCAACCTGACTGGTTTGCTCACCTTGAACTTCGGTTCCTGCAGCAAATTCATAAGGCAAACAACTTGACACGCTGGCAAAACACCAGCTATGTATTATGCTTCACAAGTTGACAGTGCAACCATTGGTTTCTTCTTAGAGAACCTTGAAATGTGAGCTCCTAGATACATAAGCATGTATCATGTAGTGCTTCTTTTATCCACTCCGTCCCTACACCAGTCTGAATCTGAATAACATATCAGCACAACATCATATGACACTCCATATGCAAATAAAATTTCATACCTCGGAGTCCCTTTTACATACCTGAGTATACTGACTGCAGTTTAGTAATGTGACCACTTTGGCTTACTCATAAACCTACTTATCATTCCAATTGCATAGCATATGTCAGGCCTGGTGTTACACAGATATCTCAGAGAGTTAACTAATTGTTTGAAGGTTGTAGCATTTACATCCTCAACATTAAAATCCAGTTTATGGTTTATCTCAGCAGGTGTGACTATTGACCTATAATTCATCGACTCAAATTTCTTCAGCAACTCAAGTTAATACATTAGTTGGTGCATAATCATTCCCTATTTAGATTCAGATACCATGTTTCCAAGGTCAGATATATCAAAGGCATTCATTAGCACCTTTTTGAACTTATTTATCTGAGAAATACATCTCCTTGTCAGAAGTATGTTATCTACATAAATACACACCAAGATCACATTACCATTAGAGTTATGTTGAACATACACACCATACTCCATTTCAGATTTTTTGAAACCCTGGCGCATGAAAAATGAATCAATTTCCATATTCCAAGCCCTTGGAACTTGTTTCAGCCTGTACAAGGCTTTATGCATCTTGTACAACATCCATTCTTTGCTTTCTATCACAAATACAGATGGTTTGTAATACATAAACTTCTTTTTGCAATGGACCATTTAGAAAAGCTGATTTTACATCTAAATGTATCAGAGGTCAATTCCTATTTGCAATTATAGTAATAATGAATCTTATGGTTTCATGTCTAGCTACAATTGCAAACACTTCAAAATAGTCTAAACCAGACTTTTGTAGGAATTCTCTAGCTACTGACCTTTCTCTATTCTTGGCAACTGAACCATCTAGCTTCAGCTTTATCTTGAAAACCCATCTCATAGTCATGGTTTTCTTGTTCTTAGATAGAACAGTCAATTCTCATGTCTTGTTTCTTTCGATTGTCTCGGGTTCTTCATTCATGGTGTTCACCCACACCTTCTTCTTGAAAGTTTCATCAATGATGACGAGTTCAGAGTATATCATCATGGCACAATGTGTGACTTCTCCTTCAGGGTCAATCTCAGTGTCATGCAGTAACTCAAAGTCTACAAGTCTCCTTGGTATATCTATAATTCTTTTTGGCCTCTAGAACTACACAAGTTCACCTTCAGAGACAGGTCCACCATCAGAGGTAGGATTACCTTCAGAGGTTGGATTTCCTTCAGATCCAGAATCACCTTTAGAGTCAGACTCACCTTCAGAGTCAGAATCATCTTAAGAGCCAAAGTCACATTCAGAGCCAGACTCACCTTTGGGGTCAGAGTCAGACTCACCTTCAGAGTTAGAATCACCTATGACTCTAATATTGGTTAAAATCGACAAGAGTCCTCGGCAACGACGCCAATTTGATCCACTATCGCACACGTGTCAAAAACGAGTAACTAAGAATGGTAGTCGAGTATCGTATCGCAAGGAATCTTGGAAAATTAACCAAATAAGAAAATGAAATAGGGGGTTTCAATTTGATTTCGAATAAGTGATTATAGAAAGTGATTATGAAAAGTGATCATAAAAAGTGATTATGAAATAATTTGATTTGTTGTTTTGGTTTCCTAACTTATCATTGGTTAATATAATTTTCATGCCCTAAGCGGATTCTAATCCCTTTTCAATTATAGTAACAATAACAAGCGCATTGATACTAATATATGATATGTGTTCCTAATTTCTGAATTAAGCAAACAGATTTTGAGTTAAGCAAATGGGTTAAGCGCGCACGAATTAAGAAAACGTGATTATGGAACAAATTTCAATCGAAATTAATCAACACATATTCTATATAACTTGAATAAAGCATACAAGACATAGAACAAAATATTGAAAGGGAGAATACATCTGATTGAAAATTAAGAAACCTCAAAGTATTGGCGAAAACCGATTACAATAGATCAACCTTGTGAACTTTAGTTCTCCATGAAATCGTCTAAGAAATATTGTTTCTTCAAAATTCAGAATAGGATTACTGTAGCAGTGAAAGATCTAATATAATAAAAGGTAAATTCGGACCCTTATGGGATCCGACCCGAAAATTACAAAAACCGGCCCAAACTAACTATTTTAATTAAGTTTGGAACTTCAACGAATTATTCGACCCTTATTCACTTCGAATATGCTTTTGACTTGAAAATTAAACTTGTTGATATTTCTCTTATATTTCCAACGCATATTATAACGCGTCAATCCGACTCCTATAGCTCAATTTATGATTTATATAGTGACAAGGTATCAAATAACTGTTTATGCTGAAAATAAAGTACGAAAATAAAATAAAGGCAAAAACAAACTTAAATATAAAAACACACTAAAATAGTAAAAGTAATAGAATAAACTATAGATTTTCCTAAGTAGAATAGTAGAAGAATGTGCATTAAAATGCGCTGATCAAATTTCCCCACACTTGAATTTTTGCACTTCCAGCAAAATTATAAATTCAAAACTCAAAACAGAAAAAACAAGAGCAAACCAAAACATACAATTCCAAAGGTTCTCAGGATACAAAGTGCAAAAAAATTCTAAGTCTAAGCTTAAAGAAAATGGCATTAGTAAGTAACTCTTTTGTGACATTCAAAGCAAATACAAAACATATTATCAAAGAGTACATCAAAAGCAGCAAGATCCTCACAAGATAAAATTCACTCAACTCTCAAGTGTTTAGGTTGATTGTTTATACTCAAAGCACAACATGAAAATTAGTACTACCATAAGCTTGAAAAGATTCTAACATCCACAATTGAATTGCATGCACACAAAGATCAAAAGGAATTTTATTAGGTTGTAACTTGGCTAGGGTATGGGTGAGATAAATCCTAAGGGGTACTAGGTTAAGATTCAAAGGGAGAAAAGAGACATGAAAGAACTTGCGAGAGTTGAACTACATTCATCCACTTTTAATCAATCATTTTTCCGCTATTTTTCTTATCTTTTATCTTTTTATTCTCTTTTTTCCAGAAGGAAAATGTAATGACATCCTTCTTTGCTTTTTCCATATATTTTTATTTTTCTACATACATTTTTTGTTCTTTTTTCTGCCAATTTTTGAATGAAATATCACAACTATAATTAGTCAACCCCACACAACTCCAAACAAGACTCTTTCAACCCTATGAATGAGTGATAACATTATTTTTCATTTTCAAACTTGTAACGAGTTTAAACCAAGAATGGGATAATAGGCTCAAGGGGTTTTCAAACAAGGGATGACATTACTCAGGGTTGACTTTTTGGCTAAGTGGCTAAAAGTAAAACAAAACAAGTTGCATTTATCATATCAGTGTGTACAAGTAATCAATAGTTTCAAAAATACTAAATTCAAGTTCTAAAAACTAACAAACATGAGTTAAAATCACACAAGAAAGAAAGAGATGGATTTTTTAATGTTATCAATTAAAAGGCTCAAAATCTTACAAGGTTAATTGATCTACCACAAATGATGTATAATTTATAGTTTAGTCATACATATCATACTAAGAATGCACAAAAAGAATCAATCACATCACACCATAGTTCTTTAATCAAGAGAACAAAGAAAATACTCACAATTGTAACTCAAAAACCACAGAAAAAATATGCATTTTTTATGTAAGAAAACAAACAAAAACAAAGAAATTGAATGAAATAAAACAAAGTAAATGGTTTCCTCCCCCACATTTAAAATATACATTGTCTTCAATGAAAGAACATAAATATAAATAAGAGTGAGAGAAAGGAAAAAACACACCCAAGTAGTCAAGGCGGATAAATGATCGCATAAGCAGCCTTTTCTAAAGCGAGCTCTTCTATAGTCTCTTCTTCCAAAGTGAGGCTCTCATGGAGTAGCTTTGGGTAGTGTCCATTGACCTTGAAATTTTGATCGGTGCCTTCGCCTTGTATTACAGGATCAAGGAAGGATTTTCGATAAGTAAAATTGTTAAATGGGCACGTGAAAGTGATCTCCTTTTTCATAACATCAAGAATCAAAGAATTACGGGGCTTCCTCACTACTTTTGTTCCATTTTTAAGTGAGATCATATGCATACGAGTGTCATCCAAGGTCCATCCAATTCCTTTCTTATGTTCCTGCTCAAGTTGAAGCTTTGATGAATAATATAAATCCTCGGGAAGTGGTTTAGGATCTAAATAAGGTGGTTGTTCAATGGAATGTATGTTTGGGGCAACTGGGATGTCAAGAGCTCAACTACATAAACAACTTCATTTGCACTGTCACCCTACAAGAAAGCATCAATCTCAGCACAAACAACATAAGGGTTATTATTAGTACAATCATTACATGAGTAAATGTCATCAAAACCAGAAAAAGTTGGAAAATCATCTAAAAACAAATCAGAATAAGCTTCATCAACAACTTCAGAAAGCAACTCTATTTGAAAAACAGAATGATCTTCCAAGGGATGTTTCATAGCATCAAAATTGTTGAATTTAGAAACAATGTCACCAAATTCCATGGACATGGTTCCATCGTCAACATCAACTTCTGTTTTAGCTGTTTTCATTAACGATCTTCCCAAAATACTTGGTGATCTGCTTGAATTTGTTTCTCCATACATGTCAATAATATAAAAGTCTGCAGGAAAAATCAAGTCATTAACTTGAACAAGCACATCTTCCACTACTCTGGCGGGGAAGGCATTGCTTTTGTTCACCAGTTGAATAATTAAACTTGTATGTTGCAAAGGACCAAGATCAAGATTATTATACACAGAAGTAGGCATAACATTAATGCCCAATCCTAAATCAAGCATGCAATTTTCGAATTTACTATCCCCAATGGTACAGGGAATAGCAAAAGTTCATGGATCCTTGCAGTTTTGTGTCATGTCCTGAGTGAGGGTTGAACTGGTAGGTGAAGTGTTAGGCTGAATAAGGGCAGAAACATTTCGTCCAAAATTCACTCACTCGTTTCCGGTAAGCCTCCTCATATGTGTGCCCAAATCTTTTAGAAATTTTGCGTATTTTGGAACCTGCTTAATCACATTAAGTAGTGGAATGTTCACTGCCACCTTTCTGAATACATCCAAAATCTCTCTCTCTCTTTGTCTTCCTCATCAATTTTCTTATTTTTCAGTACTCTTTGTGGGAAAGGGATTGGTGGTACATACTTTTTTTCAACCTCAACAACAACAAAAGGTTCAGATGTTGCACTAATAATTTTTTTATTTTTTATGGGGTTGGTTCTGCAATTTTTTCGGATCTCAAGAAAATTGCACTCACATTAGGCCCTTTTGGATTAACTACTATTTGGGCAGGTAGTTGGTTCAATCCCTGAGCTTATTGCATGGAATTTATTCAAGTGGCAAGCTGTTCAATTTATGTTTGCAAAGTCTGAATACTAGAATATGTTCGCTATTGAAATTGGAGACTATTTACAGTCATTTGCTTGATAAGTTCCTCTAGTGAAGGTTCAGAAGGTGAAGAGGTGGTTACTTATGGAGTGTTATATGGTGGTGGTGGTGGTGGTGGTGGTGGTGGTGGTGGTGGTGGTGGTGGAAGGGGTAGTATCAATTGTTTCACTAAAGAGGTAAGTTCATTAATTCTGGTTTCTAGAGCTTTGTTGGAAGAAGAAACCTAAATCTCATTCACACATTTTGCTTGGACCATAGAATTATCCCTAGTTGTGAACTATTGGGAGTTGAGTGACATGTTCTCAATCAAGGATTTGACAGCAGCTAGAGTCTTATCAACAAGTGCTCCACCACTAGCAGCATCTAAAAAAATTGTCCATTGGTAGCAATCCTTCATAAAAGTATTGGATAAGTAACTACTCGGTAACCTGGTGCTATGGACAACTGGACACTAACTATTTGAATCTCTCCTAATACTCAGCCAATGATTCATTGCCTTGTCTAATACCGTATATTTCCTTTCTGATCGATGCAGCTCTGGTGGAAGGAAAGTATCTTTCTAGGAAGACTTTCTTTAAATCATTCCATGTTGTAACAGAATTTGGATCAAGATAGTATAACCAATCTTTTGCAGACGGGAATACTCTCAGCTTTACGTGATCCTCTGTGATTCCTTTAGGTCTCAAAGGTGTAGAACATAAAACCTAAAATTCCTTCAAATGCCTATGCGGATCCTCACCTGCAAGACCATTAAAACTTGGCAAAAAGTGTATTAAACCAGATTTCAATTTGAAAGGTACAACAGCAATGAGATATTCAATACATAAAGCATTACAATTAACATCAGGGGAAATAAGTTCTCTCAATGTTCTTTGGTCAGCCATGTTAAACTCAATAGAAAAAAATCAACAAACAATGAGAAAACACATAACTAATTCAGCAATGTAGTAACAAATAGGAAAATACCGACAATGTCCACATTAAGCAAAAACAATGGAAATACGAAGAAAAAATGATTAAAATAAAAGAAAAAAATACAAAAACACAAAAATTAATCTAATAAAGTCAATTAAGAATTTTGAGAATTTTTTCGGAATTTTCGGAATCTATCAAAACAGGATAAAAAATCATAAAAAATAGAAAAATAAGGAATTTTGGATTTTTAGGGGACGTCCTCTAAGGCGACCGTAAAAGGGTTAGAATAAGAACAACAAAGTGAAAATAATAAACTTGAATAAATTCAGAAATGTAATACCAGAATGTGGCTCCCATCGATCACCAGTACTCTTATTATTCCTAAGCAGAACTACTTACGGGGCAATATTTTCTTCCTTGTAAAATAATTAATTAAAACGGAATCGTCGCTCTCACATATTCGGAACCAGGTTTTACTCTCTAAATTATACTGTCCGGTCTCGCATGCCTGGTGCGTTTTGCGTTAAAGTAGTGAAAACATTTTTCTTGAAATTAGATTATGTTTAGTTAGTTAAAAAGTAGTTTTCCTTTGAAAATTTGACTTTAAAGGGTTCCCAGATTTCGCTTGGATAACCGGATTCTAAACTTATAAACGCATCAGAAAATAGTTTTAAAATTACTTTCTAGAAATATCAACTTCTCCTAATTAATTAACAAAGTTCTCTCGCGGTGTTTATTAATCAAAAACTTAACAATTTATCTTAGGTACCAGACGACTTTCGATCTTCCCCGGCGTATCTACAGTCCTACTCTCGTAGTAACCTGACCAATTTAATTTCTGAAAATTTGAGATAAAAACCAAAACAACCCTAATAGTAAGCCTAAAGAAACAACAGACTGAGTATTGTTGAATCGACGGTCCTCACATTTCAACACTAGTAGATTAGTTGGACATGGTCATAGTAAACAATACAGCGAGGGATTGAAAATTAGAATTAAACATAACAGGCGATTCAATTAAAATTACGAACGTACAAGGGAATAAATTAAACTTCGAAATTAAAGTAAGGCGAGAAAATAACAAGCATGTAAAGTAAATAAGCAAAATAAATAAATAATAGTGATGATAATAAGTAAATATACAAAAGAAATAAATAATGCTGATAATAATAAGAACCTGCTCCAAACGGAGTCTTGAATCTAGTGCAGGAATAAATCTAAGGAAAACTTGAACGGAAAAGTAAATGCTGGCAAGATAAAACTAAAAGTGCTCCATAAGAAAGTGCTCCAAACTCAATAACAACCGCAATGCAATAACCCTCAGATGTGAAGAATTAAAGCTCTCGAAAATATGAATATATGACTTAAGTTGTACTAAGCTTGGATGGTCTCAAATGTGAGTTTCAACCTCTATTTATAGTGTTACAAATCCCTAGAAACCAAGTTAGTGGTTGCTAAATTTATGTGAGAGAAAAAGGGGAAAGTGGGGAAGAATGCTTCAATCGTTTGACCGCTTCGCTCTTATAGGGGATGGCGATCGCAATACCCATGTGGCAAATGCCGCTTTCACAAAACGTGAATGATTCGTCTTTGTGACTATTGGGTCATGGGACACGTCAGCCACATCATGGCTAGGTCCATGGAGAATGCCATGTTGTTTGCCGTGAGTGCAAAATATGCATTCTTCTTAGTTTTTCATATGATTTGCCTTGTTTCTTCGCATATGGCTCTCACATGGTTAAATGCCTGAAATCCAGACAAATTACCAACATAATACTATAAATTAAATTAAAACGACATCAAAACATGTGCAAATCGAGCCAAATATATGGTGTGTTTCGGTGTTATCATGTATCAGTGTCGTAGCACTGTACCAGTGTGTCCCACGCAACCTTCTCCTTCAACGAATCAGGGATTTTCTAAAACACGCTAGCATCCACACATTGATGGATATATAACAACTCCTTTTAATCTTTCTTCCTTGTTTCTCTTTGTGTGTTTCTCTGTGATTCCGTCGCATCCTCCTCAACCGGAACATCATCGTCATTGACGAGATCAAGAATGTCTTGAGCGCCAAATAACACACACATATGAATCGACCACCGATTCCAATTTTTTCCATCAAACACTAGAAGTTTTATATTCAAGCTATCATTTCCACCATTCATCTTTGATTTAGTGCACTGAAACTCACACATATCTCACCAAACACTCGTGTTTCCCAATCCCGCAAAATCAAGAAATACGATTCTATTACGATCTGGATCGTGAATTCAACGTGAATACAAGAAACGAAATCAATCACACACACATCACTGTACACTCGTGTTTCCTTATGAATCTTCATGTGAATCGAACCAGAGGTTTAGATACCAATTGTTGATGCACAAGGTTGAAGGTGAAGATGATGAAGATGGATAGATAAGAGAGAGAAAATAGATGTAACTAACTTTTAAGAGAAACTTTGTTGATTGCATTCACATTGAAATTCGGTTACATGTTTGGTTTATATACACAAACAATAATTCTATGTAGGCAAAAATGCTAACAGACACTAGCTAGGTTAACTTTAATAAGACTAATACTACAACCCAGAAGCTAAAACACACTTTTTGAAACATCGACCTCAGAAGCTTTTGCTTCTGAATCAGAACACAGCTTATGAATATGAACTACTTCTAACAAAAATTAATGATAAAAACTAGTGACTTTATTAAGTTTATCGAGAGAAAATGCATATAATAAATATATAGATGATGTTTTTAACCTATAAGTGTATTGTTTCCATTTTTGAACCATTAAACTCCATTGATAATACATAAGAGTCAATTTTGAGTCCTCCAACGACAATTTCCAATTTTGAGTCCTTCACGATAATTTCTTAAATAAAAGAAGAATTAAATTGCAAAAGGGTGAGTCTCATAGTGAAACCAGTGACCTTTCCAATATAATACATATTATACATTAACCATTACGCCATCTATAATACCTTATCTTAATTTTGAACAAGTTATATATACATATTTATCATTCTAATTGTATTAAAAAGTAGGTATATTAGTCACCAAGTTTATTAATTTAAATTAATGTTCTACTTTAGTCCCTTAACTAAAATATATTTCAAGTTAGTCCTATAACTTCACTTCGGTTATCCTATTTGGTCCCTTCCATCAATTTTTGACAAAAAAACGTTAAGTTTTTGTGACGTGGCGTGACAGTAAGGTCATTGGTACAAATCTGAGTCAGCATATGTAGTTACAAACTGATAAACGGTTTAAACTGCATGGTTTTTATTTTCTAGGGAATCCCGCAGTTTACATAGTGTATCAGTTTTTAACTACATATGTTGACTCAAATTTGTACCTATCACGTCACGTCACCAGAACTTAACATTTTTTAATCGTAAATTGAAGGAAATGACCAATAGGGTAACATAACTGAAGTTACCGGATTAACTTGTAACATTTTTTAGTTAAGGGACTAAAGCGGAACATTAAATTAAATTAAGGGACTAAAATATGTATTAAGCCTAAAAAGTAAGTAATATGGGGTCCATAAATTTATGAGGCCTTGTGATGTGGCTCAACTTGCACAGACACATGGTCAGTTATGTTTTCTATCCTTCATACAATATACATCCATAGAAGATTCCTTACCTTAGATTTTCAGCAAAGTAAGCCCTAAGTTCATCAACAATGAAAGTTTTTCTCAAACCCTAGGTTGCATCTCTTGCCTCTTTTCTCTTGTTCTTGAAAATAACACGTACTGTAAAAAGGTCTAGCCCTCACTTTTTCTATTTAGCCAAAAACTAATTCCCTAATTATATTATTTCCCTTATCACCCTCAACTTGCTCTCATATTTTCTATAACGCCCTTTCTCCTCTAGTTAACTCCAATTTTCTTTAATCTTAAATTTCTAATAATTCAATTATCAACCAAACTCTATTATTCCCCTTATTTTTCTACAACCACCTTAACTTTAATTATTCCTCTCAATTTAAATTAATTTAAATTAACCTAATTAATTTTTACCATTCTCATAACTCTTTCCAATACCCTCCAAAACACATATTCTCCCATTATCCCAATAAAACATATAAATTAATTTAAATAAAATACAACTAAATTTAATTAATTAATTAAATTCGGGGTGTTACATAAATCAACATACCCACCAATTGGAATATTAGAATAAATCATATATTTCTCTACTAGCTCGACCAAAGTCAAATCACATGTCCATCTACTAACTCATTGTGATAAATCATATATCGACATGACATGTATCGGGTCAAATCACATGCCCTATTATTGGATCATGGGTAAACCACATATTTGCATGACCGGACCACTAGGATAAGTAACATATCTTCCCATGCTTAAATCATATATTTGTCACTGGGAATAGCAGAATAAATCACATATTCCTCTATCGAGATCGTCAAGATAAATTGCATATCGTTTAGTTAAGTAATGGGATAAATCACATATCCTTCAATAAAAATACCAAGATATGTCAAATATCTACATGAGTGAATCGCGTAAATCACATACCCTCCCATTGATAAATCACATATTTATCACTAGGAATATCATAATGATTCATGTATTCCTTTATCTATACCGTTGAGATATGTCACATATCCTAAAATTGGACCAACGAAACACATTACATGCATGTGATTGTAATCCACGATCGTACGAGACTTCTCCACACACTCACTTTGACATATTGGATGTCATCTTAAGAATGTTTTTGTTATCTCCTAGATCCATATACTATATCAGTTATAGCATATATGACTTTATTTCGTCAATATGCGCATCACCACCTCCTTAAGGTCTTTACCCTAGCCATCCTAATTCATTATCACACAACATCTCATCTACCTCAATAGTCGCTCAAGGTATCACCTTGTTAGATAATTTGTGACCAACTCTCTAGTTGTACTTATTATTTTAGGGGTTTTCAAACCTAAGGTATTCAACTCTTGCATGACATGTTTTACATTCGTTCCTAATGAAACTCAGGGCTACCATCATGTCATTGATGTCCTTAACAGTTATTTACCTCGAGATAGGGGTGGTACATGGAAGAAATAGAAGCTTACACATGTGTCTGGGCGAGTTACGAGTTGATCGTAATACGTCTTATAGCCATAACTTGATCGAGTGTGCTTCCTCAACCAATCATTCAAAAATACAAGTGGATACAACCCTTATTTAATATAGTAATTCTAAGCACATTCTTGGCATCAAACACTTACAACCCTTAATCATTTGTCACTTTAAAATTCACAAGTAACTCAAGTGACGTTTAGGATTAGAAAAATGGAATCAACCCTAAGGGAAGAGAACCCGTCATTCCCTCCTGTATTTTGTAGGATTCCTAGCTCCCTAAAGCATCTCATCCATCTGAGCCTAATGCTTGAGGAACTGTGTTTCTTCCAAAAAAAATTAGGATCCCTCCCTACAGTATCTCGCTGATATGGGTCTCACATTTTTGGGAATGTGTACCTTCGGATATTTAGTGGGCCAACTCGATCAAGAGTAATAAGAGCTCGTCCAAGACTAGCGAGAGGTCACCCAAGAGTAACAAGATTGCCTCAAAGAGTAGCAAAAGTTTGCCCAAGTAACAAGATACCGCCTAAGAGTAGCGAGAGCACACCCAAGAATAGCATGAGTCCACCCAAGAATAGCGAGAGCTCATTCAAAAGTAGTAGGAGTTCACCCAAGAGTAGCGAGATATCGCCCAAGTAACAAGAGCCCACTCAAGAGTAACGATAGCTTGCCCAATAGTAGCAGGACCCTGCCCAAGAATAATGAGAGCTCGCATGTGATAACACAAACCAACTTAAACTAGTTAGAAGTCGAGTAAGATAGTGTGGACTAAAACTAAATTAAGAAAATATTTGAAATAAGACTTAAATGCACATATATTCTATTTAAGGTAAATAAATAGGCTTAATGGATCAGACTAGGATTCAAGACAAATTATTCTAATGACCATTAATTAGTACTACCTATGATCCTTAATATAACAAAACATTTGCTTTTTAGATTCATTAAAAAATCAATATATCTAAATAACATATAATTCGGATATATTGATTCTTCAATAAATTTAAAAGATAAAAAATTTATTATATTAAAAACAAGAGGGAGTATCACTCAATTAGTGAACAAAGACTTTAATTACCTTTAAGGAGTCTTAAATAAAAAAAAATGAAAAGTATTATATAAATAAGGATATACACTTTTCATACGATTCACACTGAATCAATTATTTACTACTCGTATTTATCTAATAAGTGAAGTCACCAATTATGTATTTTGCTACACGTGCCCTCTTTTTTTTGCTATATATACTACATAAGGTCATGCATGAACGTATATATATATCAACTATATATCCACTAAAATAATATACCACCATTTAATCACCATACTAATTACACACAAAAAAGGTCAAATGGATAAATGAGAAATCACCTATTTTATCACACTATCACAAATCAAATGCATCCACGTGTCCTCATCCTTTTTAAATGTTGATATCTATCAAACCTACATTCACTCTCTATCTCTCCTAAACTCGGTCACAAACTCACTCACTTGGAAACTATATATCTCCCTTTGGAACTTCAACCCAGTTGTATTTACTTTTGCAATATCAGTTGAAATGTATCAGCTTAAACCTGTTAACATTGCCTTCCAAACTTTATGAATATATCTCAACTCAAATAATAATGTTACTCCTATTATTCTTATTCTAACCCATGGATGGTGCAAAGCAAATTCATGTATCATTTCACCCTATAAATCTCATACTTGGAAGCCTAAATCATTATTACTATTTATCATGTTTGTTTCTTGTTTGCATTTTTTCTTAAAGCTACTAGGAAGCCAACTTTATCCAACGCCTGGAATGGAAGCAAACTACACATCAACTATGATCACCCATAAGTTCAAAACTACAAATCTAAGTACATGTCTTTTACACTACAAAGCTTTTCATTCAAGTCAATATGTTATTGTCGTGTACAAACAATGCTCAATTGTCCTGCTTAATAAAGATGAACAAGTCTACAAAATGATTAATGAATACTTGAACCCCAATGAGGTAATACGTAAAACCTGTATGGAATTCATGTGTTTATATTACTATTCAGACTTTTTGTTATGCTTAATGTTTTCATCTTGCTAAGGATATTGTTCTACGTATACAAGATAATTCAAAGGTTGCTGACTTCTAAGTTGTACCTCCAATTACAACAAGTCAAATCAACCTTCCATTGATAACATTTTTCCATGTGGGTTTTAATTGATCCTTGAGTTTATTTTGCAATTAGTTAGTTACTGGTGCATTTCTATTTACACAGATTCAATCAGTCGATGTAACTGTGTCTGAAACAAGCTCTACCAATACACCATCTAAGAGGGATGATGTTGCTATTAGGGTTGATGATCTATCTCCAAGCATGTATCTAACACCACAACAGTCAACTACAAAAGTTGAGTGACATGGATTACATTTTGACGTCTTCCATCCTACTTTGCAATGATCCACAACCTTCTATTGTAGTAAGATTAAGTTGCAGTTGTTACTTTCTAACAATTGATGAATAAAACTAATATATGCAACAAAGTGCAATCTAATAAAGTTACAGGTGTTACTTCACAAAACTAATTGAGTTACATCTGTCTCGATTATGTATTGGTAATATATTTTTTCAATTGCACAATTTTTTAATGTCATTAATCCTGTGAAATAGAGTTCAAGGCATTGGGTGGTACCATTTGCCATAGTTGTGTTCAGTAATCAGTACATTGAAAGGTGTGACTACATAGAAGTATTTGTCTATACGAGCTATGAAGAAATCATTCAAAAATGTTTGCTTTTCTCAATCCAACATATGACATAGCTGCTAAGAAAGCGTGTGCACGAAGATTAACACTAATGAAATAAAAACACCTATCAATCCTATAATTCACACACTAGAACATGGTTTTCCATTCAACACACCGTCACTTCCTATTTTTACCCCAGCTGTAAATTTGTACTTTAACAGTGCAGATGGAGATGATTCAGACTATGACTCTTTCACAGGTTTCTCTATACTTTTATATGTTTCTCCTTAAAGTATATGTTTCTCAAGTTTGAAATTATTTTTCTAGCATCTCTCTTTTTAACAAAGTTTCAAAGATACTTCATGTGTTACTAATTTAAAATATATATTTTAGCTGCTTTCATCTAATATTTACAGTTTCAATGGCAATCATAGTCCATATTTGCTTAGAATTAAATTTATGTATTTTATAGTTTACAAACAGTATGTTTGAAAGCCATATATATTGGTGGGTCTTTCATATCTATGTTTTTTATGTTTGAAAAATGTTTAATGCAATGAGAAAAACTTCCTTCCTATAAAACACATATGTAGTTGTTCAATCTGAAGATGATAGCAGTGGCTCTGAAGATGACAATGGTGTCTCGCATATTCCCATGCCTCAACCATCAAAGGGTATTACTACATATATTATCCAATAATGTGATTTATACCTGCTATCATTTTTCACAGCTATTATTCCTAGACTATTACGACATTGGCGATCCCCTCATAGAATGTCAATATTGTCGAGCATTGATGTGGTATCAAGAGAGGATGGGGAAACACAAGCATTCACCTAATCCTAAGTTTTCGTTGTGTTGTGGGAATGGAAAAGTTGAAATGCCATTTTTAAAGGAACCACCTGACATTTTATCAAGTCTATTATTGTTTGATTATGATTCAATACATAGTCGAAAATTTCAACAACAAATCCGAGTCTACAACATGATGTTATCTTTCACATCTCCTTAAGCTAAATTGGATAATAAGTACAACGACGGTTGTAGACCACCCACAATACGTAGTTTGTTGCCACCTGAAGGTCAACCACCGAAATTTGCACAACTATACATCTATGACATTGAAAATGAAGTGCAAAACAGAATGAATGGCCTAAGGTAACCAACTTTATGTTCTATCTTTTCTTTCACATTTCCAATACCTTATATCGATTACCCTAAGGTATATTTCTTTTTATGCATAGGAACACAAAAAATATTAATCCATCTATTGTTTACAACTTATCTGCAATGTTGTATGAACATAACACACATACTAGAAGCTTCCAAATGAAAAAGGAGCGAATGCGTGATGGTAATGTCCAAAATTTAAAGTTGAGACTCATCTCTGATAGAACCACTGATGGCAGGTGTTAATTGTTTCTTTTCTCTTGAAAGTTGAATATTCTTCATACTTATTTGATTCCATATGTGTTTATGGATTTTTTTAGGGTGTTTTGTGGTGCTTCTTACATTCCTCTGTTAATTAGGTTTATTGTTTTGTCATGTACCACCTAAATGATGCTAATTTATATTATTTATACTTGAGGGGATGACTCTAATAGAACCTATTATGATAGGATATACAATCAACCAATAGTTTCTGAGGCAGCAACATTAATTATTGGTGATGATGACACAATTGAGGAAAGGGACATCATTATGGAAACAAGACGTGGACAACTACAAAGAATTGATGAGTTTCATGCAATTTATCTTACCTACCAATATCCTTTGATTTTTTCTTATGGTGAAGATGGTTATAGACCAAATGTGGCTCGCAGAGATTTGGAAATATTTTATGACAAAAAACATAATAGACTTACAATTAGAGAGTGGTTTGCATTTCGGATCCAAAGCAGATCAAAATAGGCAAAAAAATTATTATCATCTAGGAGATTATTTCAATAATTCTTGGTAGACGGCTACACAATGTTGGAGTCTGAGATATTGAAAAGGCTACATAAAAACTAAGAAACACTAAGGGTGTCTAAGTACAATAGTGTAAATGACGATGGCGATCAAAGTCAAACTCTTGGTTCTACCACGGGAAAAAGAGTGGTTTTACCATCATCATATGTTGAGAGTCAAAGGTTCATGGATCAACTTTATTACGATGGAATGGCCATTTGTAGTAAGGTTGATTTTCCTTATTTGTTCATCACTTTTACATGCAGTCCTAATTGGCCTAAGATACAAATAGTGTTTAGACCTTTTCACTTGAAACCTCAAGATAGACCAGATGTCATTTCTAGAATCTTCAAAATTAAGTTTGATCATCTATTATCAAATTTAACTAAGAAGGAAAGTTTTGATCATTTCGTTTATTTTCATCTTTCATATATATTCTAATACAATATATCATATTTCTCTTATGTAGATATGTATACTATTGAGTTCCAGAAGAGAGGATTGTCACATGCACACATCCTTGTTTTCTTGCATCCTTCAAATAAACACCCCACTCCTGAAGATATAGATAAAATCATCAGTGCCAAAATACCATTGAAGCACCCTAGGTTGTATAATTTGGTTAATACTCATATTGTACATGGTCCTTTTGTGGTTTAGCTAACAAAAATTCCTCGTTCATAAAGGAAGGCAAATGTTCAAAGTATTATCCCAAAAAATTCTAGAGTTGTACTATAGTTGATCAAGATGACTATTCTATCTACAGAAAGAGAGATAATGGTCACACAATTGATAAAAATGGAATAATCCTTCATAATGGTCATGTAGTTCCACACAACTCAAGTTTGTTATTGATGCATGAAGCACATATCAACATGGAATGGTGAAACCAAAGTACTTCAATTAAATACTTATTCAAGTATATTAATAAAGATTCTGATAGAATTTCAATAGTTATTGTGCCTTCTGATACAAACCAAACAGTTGACAAAAATAACATTGATGAAATCAAACAATACTTAGATTGTAGGTATATTTCCCCAAGTGAGGCATGTTGGAGGATTTTCTCATATTCAATACATGGAAGAAAACCTGTTGTGGAGATGTTGTTCTTTCACTTGGAGGGAGAAAATTCTGCTTACTACAAAGATTATGAAAAAGAATGGAAATGTTTCGATAAAGCCAAGTGTTACTAAATCCATGTTTATAACTTGGTTTGAGGCGAACAAAAAATTTGAAGATGCTAAGTTGCTACTATGTGGACAATTTGTTTCTAATTTTTTTTACGTTAAGCATATTAGATCTTGGAAGCCGAGAAAAAGAGGATTCACCATTGGTCGACTTATCTGGGTTCCACAAAGTACAAGAGAGTTGTACTATCTACTTGTGATGTGAACCACAAAGAAAGGTTTCGTAAGTTACAATGAAATTAAAAAGGTTGACGATTTTCAACATCAAACCTTCCGAGATGAATGTTTTGCCATGGGATTTCTCCAAGACGACCATGAGTTTATTGAAGCAATAAAAGAGGCACATCTTCTAGTCATTTTCTGAGAAAATTATTTGTCACAATGTTGTTATCTTCATCAATCAATAGGCCTGAGCATGTTTGGCGTAATGCTTGGCATTACTTATCAGATAATATTTTATATGAGCAACGTCGTTTGGCAAAATCCATGTATTTTATTTAATTTACTATATTTAGTGTTACAATAAATAAGCATGACAATTGACACGTCTATCCTATGCAGGGCTGCTACTAACTGATGAAGAAATACAACAACTCACACTTGTAGAAATAGAATCATTGTTACAGAATAATAGAAGGACTTTGAAGGATTTCAAGCCCATGTTGTATCAAAAGAATTACATCTTAAACTGCCTTGGAAATATATTAGGTTATGATGAAAGATAATATGATCCTATTGCTCAAAGTATTCTACATCAACAATTTTTTTACTCTCTCACAAGTCAATAATCTCATTCAACTATATACCTTTCAAATTATTTACTAAATTGTTGCTTACTTAAGATCTAATATTATCTATTTATTGTTTTCTCTTTAGATGAACAAAGACATATATATGACAAGATCATCCAAGCCATTGAATCTCAATAAGGAGGTGTACTTTTTTATATGGCTATGGCGGAACAGGTATAATATTAATCATTTTCTTCAGCCCAATAAACTTTTGTCACTTTGACATATTTTCTATTTCTCTACTGTCAATTTTTTTAACCCAATAAACTTTTGTCACTTTGACATATTTCCTATTTCTCTATTGTCAATTTTTTTAACCCAATAAACTTTTGTCACTTTGACATATTTCCTATTTCTCTATTGTCAATTTTTTTTAACTCAATAAACTTTTGTCACTTCATGTGTTGTGCTGGAATTTTAATACAAAAATCAATTCCTTCCATTTGTTTTTTCTAAAACCATAACTGAAATGCATAAGTTATCCTAGAATAAAAAATTCTCAAATTATATCTTCATTTGTTCTCAATATCATTATGTAGGAATTCACTACTGTGACTAACATTATGCTACTTTGCAATATTCTTAAATGACTAACATTACAAATTGTTACTTGCCAATTATTCATAACTGACTATTATTAAATACATAGTAAAAAATTTTAACAACAAATCTGTGTCTACAACATGATGTTTGCCTTCACATCTCCTGGAGCCAAATTAGATAACAAGTACAACAACAGTTGTGGACCACCCACAATACGCATTCAAGGCCAAACATGTCATAGAATTGGTAGTTTGTTGCCACCTGAAGGTCAAGCACCAAAATTTGCACAACTATACATCTATGACACTGAAAATGAAGTGCAAAACAGAATGAATGGCCTAAGGTAACTAACTCTATGTTCCATCTTTTCTTTCACATTTTCAATACCTCATATCGATTACCCTAAGGCCTATTTCTTTTTATGCATAGGAACACATAAAATATTGATCCATCTATTGTTTACAAGTTATCTGCAATGTTGTATGAACATAACACACATGTTAGAAGCTTCCAAATGGCAAAGGAGTGAATGCATGATGGTAATGTCCATAATTTAAAGTTGATACTCATCTCTTATAAAACCACTGATGGTAGGTGTTAATTGTTCCTTTTCTCTTGAAAGTTGAATATTCTTCATACTTATTTGATTCCATATGTATTTATGAATTTTTTTAGGATATTTTGTGGTGTTTCTTACATTTCTCTGTTAATTAGGTTTATTATTTTGTCATGTACCACCTAAATGATGCTAATTTATATTATTTATACTTGAGGGGATGACTCTAATAAAACATATTATGATAAGATACACAATCAACCAACAGTTTCCAAGGTTGCATCATTAATTGTTGGTGATGTTGACACAGCTGAGGAAAGGGACATCATTATGGAAACAAGAGGTGGACAACTACAAATAATTGATGAGTTTCATGTAATTTATCTTGCCTACCAATATCCTTTGATTTTCCCTTATGGTGAAGAAGGTTATAGACCAATTGTGGCTCACAGAGATTTGGAAATTTTTGATGACAAAAAAACATAATAGACTTACAATTAGAGAGTGGCTTGTATTTCGGATTCAAAGTAGATCAAAAGAGGAAAAAACATCATTATCACCTAGGAGATTATTTCAAAAATTATTGGTAGACAGTTACACAATGTTAGAGTCTGAGAGAGTGACAGGGCTACGCAAGAACCAAGTAACACTAAGGGTGTCTAAATATAACAGCTTAAATTATGTTGGAGATCAAAGTCAAACTCTTGGTTCTACCATATGCAAAAGAGTGATTTTACCATCATCGTATGTTGGGAGTCGAAGGTTCATGGATCAACTTTATTATGATGGAATGACCATTTGTAGTAAGTTTGGTTTTCCTGATTTGTTCATCACTTTTACATGCAATCCTAATTGGCCTGAGATACAAAAAGTGTTTGGACCTCTTCACTTGAAACCTTAAGATAGACCAGATATCATTTCTAGAATCTTCAAAATTAAGTTTGATCATCTATTATCATATTTGACTAAGAAGGGTGTTTTAGGGAAAGTTTTGGCATGTAACTAATTAGAAATCTCTATTTCGTTTATTTTCATCTTTCATATATATTCTAATACAATGTATCATATTTCTCTTATGTAGATATGTATACTATTGAGTTCCAGAATAGAGGATTGCCACATGCACACATCCTCATTTTCTTGCATCCTTCAAACAAATATCCCGCTCCTGAAGATATAGATAAAATCATCAGTGCCAAAATACCATATCCTTTGAAGCACCCTAGGTTGTATAATTTGGTTAAGACTCATATGATACATGGTCCTTGTGGTTTAGCTAACAAAAATTCCCCGTTCATAAAGGAAGGTAAATGTTCAAAGTATTATCCCAAAAAAAATTAGAGTTGTACTATAGTTGATCAAGATGTCTATCATATCTACGGAAAGAGAGATAATGGCCACACAATTGATAAAAATGGAATAATCCTTATTGAAGTATGAAGCACATATCATGTAATTCCTTCCACACAACTCAAGTTTATTGAAGTATGAAGCACATATCAACATGGAATGATGCAATCAAAGTACTTCAATTAAATACTTATTAAGGTATATTAACAAAGGTTCTGATAGAATTTCAGCAGTTATTATGCCTTCTGATACAAACCAAACAGTTGACAAAAACAATATTGAAGAAATTAAACAATACCTAGATTTTATGTATATTACCCCAAGTGAGGCACGTTGGAGGATTTTCTCATATTCAATACATGGAAGGAAACCTGTTGTGGAGAGGTTGTTCTTTCACTTGGAGGGAGAAAATTATGTTTAGTACAAAGATTATGAACAAATTGGAAATGTTTCGATAAATCCAAGTGTTATTGAATCCTTGTATACAACTTGGTTTGAGGCGAACAAAAAATTTGAAGATGTTAAGTTGCTAACTTATGGACAATTTGTTTTTAAATTTGTTTATGTTAAGCATACTAGGTCTTGGAAGCCAAAAAAAGAGGATACACCATTGGTCGACTTATCTGGGTTCCACGAAGTATAGGAGAGTTGTATTATCTACTTGTGATGTTAACCACAAAGAAAGGTCCCATAAGTTACAATGACATTAAAAAGGTTGACGGCTTTCAACATCAAACCTTCCGAGATGCATGTTTTGCCATGTGATTTCTCCAAGACGACCGTGAGTTTATTGAAGCAATAAAAGAGGCGCATCTTTGGGGTTCTGGTCATTTTCTGAGAAAATCATTTGTCACAATGTTGTTATCTTCATCAATCAATAGGCCTAAGCATGTTTGGCGTAATGCTTGGCATTACTTATCATATGGTATTTTATATGAGCAACGTCGTTTGGCAAAAACCCAGGTATTTTATTTAATTTACTATATTTAGTGTTACAATGAATAAGCATGACAATTGACACATCTATCCTATGTAGGTCTGCTACTAAATACAACAACTCACATTTGTAGAAATAGAATCATTGTTATAGAATAATAGAAGGATTTTGAAGGATTTCAAGCTCATGTCGTATCCAAAGGATTACATCTTAATCTGCCTTGGAAACATATTAGTTTATGATGAAAGACAATATGATCCTATTATTCAAAATATTCTACATCAACAATTTTTTGACTCTCTCACATGTCAATAATCCCATTCAATTATATACCTTTAAAATTATTTACTAAATTGTTGTTTACTTAAGATCTAATATTATATATTTATTGTTTTCTCTTTAGATGAACAAAGACATATATTTGACCGGATCATCCAAGTCATTGAATCTCAACAAGGAGATGTATTTTTTCTATATGGCTACGGTGGAACAAATATATTATTAATTTTTTTTTCAAGCCAAAAAACTTTTGTCACTTTGACATATTTCCTATTTCTCTAGTGTCAATTTTTTTAACCCAATACACTTTTGTCACTTCATGTGTTGTGCTAGAATTTTAATACAAAAATCAATTTCTTCCATTTGTTTTTCTAAAACCATAGATGAAATGCATAAGTTACCCTAGAATAAAAAATGCTCAAATTATGTCCTCAATATCATCCTGTGTGAATTCACTTTTGTGACTAACGTTATGCTACTTTCCAATATTCTTAAATGACTAACATTGCAAATTGTTACTTGCCAATTATTCATAACTGGCTATTATTAAAAGTTTGTTCATGCAAAAATATTCCAATGTAATATTTTTATAAATACAACTTTTATGCATTAAAAATACTAGGCAACTATACCACTTGCCAAATATTCATAAGTGACTGTTTTTATGTTTGACTTTACTACTAGGCAAATATATCACTTGTGAAAATAAGCTTTTATGCTTGATTTTACTATCGTTATTATATGACTACTTGTGACTAATATGATAATTAATGTATGACAATTTTTCTTCCTTACTACATTACACGTACTAACTACTGTAGTTTACATATAATATGTTTTAAACAAAGTAACACATTTATGACTTACGTGTATATAAATTCACTTCATGGAAAGTAATCATCATGTTGATACAATTTTGTCATGTTTATGAATGAGTTAGATCTACAATTGCATGCATATTACTTAAATTAAATTTTACTTTATCAAATCGACAGGGAAAACGTTTATGTGAGATACACTTTCAACTGCACTTCGTTTTAAAAGATAAATTGTTATAAATGTTGCATTAAACGGAATTGTCAGTTTACTATTACAAGGAGGAATAACAGTTCATTCCAAATTTAAGATCCCAGTCCCAACAATTGACACTTCCATTTGTAAAATTAACAAAAAAGATGAACTTGCTCAACTTTTAAAATTAACTAATATCATCATTTGGGATGAAGCTCCAATGAGCAATAAATTTTGTTTTGAAACTCTTGACAAAAGTATGAAAGATATTATGAGTGGAATAAATAATGAATCCAAGAAGATTTTTGGAGGAAAATTCATTGTTTTTTGTGGTGATTTTAGACAAATTTTACATGTTATACCAAGAGGTAGTATATCTTATATTATGCATGCTACAATCAATGATTCATACATTTTGGATCATTGTAAAGTCTTGAAACTTACAAATAATATGAGACTACAAACTGGAGCATCTGCTTCATCAACAGAAGAAATCAAAAAAAAATTGAATGGATACTACAAATCGGTGATGGAAAGACATCTAAGCCAAATGATAGATATGCTGACATTGTAATTCCTAAAGAGTTTCTAATCTCTAACGTCAATGATCCAATTGAAGTCATTGTTACTAGGGGTGGCAAAACGGGTACGGACCGGCTCGCGCACCCGCCAAAAAATGGCGGGCTGGGTTGGAATTTTGAGTCCGCCTACCCGTTTCGCCCGCCCCATCAAAACAAAAATACCCACGGGCGGAATACATAGGGACGGGATTGGCCCGCTGGCCCGTTAAAAAAATTGAAAAAAAGATATCTAAAAAATGTCCATGACCCATTTTGAAAAAAAAAAACATATGACACAATAATAAGATCCATTAAAAAAACTACAAATGAGTAAAATACCTAAATTTCTCTCTCAAACATAAGTAGTGTTGCAGACATCCTTTTCACATTGTCGTCGTCTTGCTAGCGGCGAATCTCTTTCAGCCTCCACTTCAGGTTCTTCTTTCATACATTACCTATTATTGTAATTGATTGTTTATTACATACTTTGTCTATTAAAATTTATTCTTCTTTGTTACATACATTGCCTATTCCGCAAATTGCATACCGTAACAGACAATTTTAGCTTTAATAATATTTCATACATTGTCATATCTTCAAAATTGATTCTAAAAATTTATTTTATAAAAATAAGAGTCAAAAAAAGAAAGAAAGAATATATATATATATATATATATATATATATATATATATATATATATATATATATATATATATATATATTTTAATAAATAAATAATATTTTAATTTATAAATGATCAGGGAAAATAATATTATATTATTATACATAACATAATGTAGTTTATATCGATATTATTGAATGAAATCAATTTCTTAGAACTAATTGATATTAACTTTAAACTTATTTAAAATGGAACTACATCTATACTGTATTATTATACATAAACTTATTTAAGAAATAATAATCATAATGATATTACTTGATCTCTCAATTAAATCAAAATAAATATGACAAAAACAACTTTAAAAAATAAAAATAAAATAAAATAAAAAAAGGTGGGCAAGCCCGTCGCCCGCCAATCCGCCACCTTGGCAGGGCGAGCTAGATTTCCGTGCCCATTTCAACTTGGTGGACATGCCCGTCCTGCTTCTTTTTTGGCGGGCTTTAGGTGGGGCGGGACGGGCGGCCTGTTTTGCCACCCCTAATTGTTACAAGTACATTTTCTGATTTCATTAACAACTACAAAGATTATCATTATCTTCAAAGTATGGCAATATTGGCTTAAACAATTGAGGCCGTAGACGAAGTTAATGATTATGTTACCAAGCTTACATCAGGTACTTTCAACTTCAACTTTCATATTTTATATTATTCAATTGAATTCTTTTGAATACACTTTCATATGTTATTATTTAATGTCACTTTAACTCCAAATAATACTTCTTTATTTCTATATATTGTTAAAGTTATATCTTAATATATTTCTTTATATTCATTTATAGGAGATGAAAAGGAATATCTAAGTTCTAACTCAATTGACAACTCAAAGGCAAATGACTTTGATGCTTTTGAATACTTAACTCTCAAACTCTTGAGTTGTTTGAAAACTTCTGACTTGCCAAATCATTCTATCAAGTTGAAAATAGACACAACTATAATGTTGCGAAATTTGGATCAATCTGAGGGGTTATGCAATGGTACAAGACTAATTGTTACAAGACTTGTCAATCATGTCATTGAAGCAAAAATTATTTCAGGCAAAAATGTTGGAAATTTCATTTATATCCCAAGAATGTGTATGTCATTTTCCCGATCACCATGACATTTCAAGCTTGTGAGAAGACAATTCTGTATTATTGTCTCTTTTGCCATGATTATTAATAAATCTCAAGGACAATCATTGGATTATACTTACCCAAAAAGATTTTTAGTCACGGTCAACTATATGTTAGATTTTCGAGAGTCAAAACTAAAGAAGGATTGAAAATCTTAATTCATGACAAGCTAAAACAAAGTTTAGATAAAACCACAAATGTGGTTTTTAAAGAAGTTTTTCAAAACATCTAATAGATAAACATAACACTGCTATCAAAATATTATTTCAACTTCTTTCCCTTTCACATTATTTATTATTTCATTTATTGTTTCTAACATATTTATTTTCTTACGGGTTCATTTTTGTTGTAATTGTTTTCGATACATTTTTCCTTTGTAAATGTATTTTTTCTTAGATCCGAATGTTCACTAAACTTATTATTATATCATCAATCTTTTTTTTATTATTTATATTAAAAAAAAATGTTCATATATGTTTATATAGTTTATGAAAAAAGACCAAGGGGGGTTTAGTAAGTAGCAGGAGCGACATGAAAATATAAGCTAAATAGAATAAAAATAAAAATGGTACTACGAAAGAATCAAAGAAGAAGTTTATAGTCAACGAGACAAAAAAATAAGTCATCGAAGTTCCCGTCACGGTGGGTTTTCTCTTCTCTTGGAAATTACGTCGAAATCAAGACGGCTTTATTATTATTAATGTAATTAATTTAAACTATAGTTTCGATTTCTCTTCCTAATTATAATATTCTTCTTCTCTTCTTTTTCAGATTCAAAATTACAGAAACATAATCCAACTTTTAGTAGTAATATTTTAAGAATGACAAGTGATCAAGAGTTTTGCGAATGCAGACCTTTGGGTTTCTTCCTAGGATTACCCTTTGCTTTCTTGTCATTAATTTTATCTCTTTTTGGTGCTATTCTTTGGATTTTCGGGTATGCAACTTTTTTTTACCTTGTTATTTTTTGCAATTTTGTATCTATGTTTCTTCTAAGTTTTGTTTCTGTTTGATTTTATAGGTCAATATTTAGTTGCTTGTGTCCATGCTGCATATGCTGCACAGGTTTGGTCGATTTTGCTGTGTGTTTGGTAAAGCTTCCTGTTCGAGTTCTTAGATGGTTCGTTGACCAAATTCCTTGTTAATTTGAGACCACAAACTCTCTATTTTCTAATTAGTTTATAATATTAGTTGTGTGAATTAGTTTAGTTGTTATTAATATAGACAAGTTGCATATAAAAGAAAAGCTTCTAAAAGCTTGTTTTAGTTAGAGATTCACAGTCATTGTATAATTATTTTGATTTTATTCATTATTACAAATATACTTTGTTTTGATATTCTGCCCTTTTGGTATCTATAAGGATTACTTCATTCATCCCTTTTCATTTGTTGCATTTGCTATAGGAATTTTTTTTATTTGTTTATTATTTTTAAAGTTTAATATGGTATTATTTAATTATTTGTTAATCATTATTTAAATTATTTATTATAGAGATAGAAATAGATAATATAAAATATTTCATCCGTTTTAAAATAATTATCGTGTTTATAAAAATTATTTATTTCAAAATAAATATTATTTTTAATTTTCAATACAATTTTATCTTTAATCTTCCAATTACATATTCTAATCAATACTTTTATATTACTGTTTCTCTCTATTTATATTAATGATAATTAAAAAATACCAATAGTCAATAAAAATAATTTGATAAAAATAAATTTATCTCTCTTTTTTTTTAATAGGTATGAAAGTGTTAAATATGATATTTATTTTAGGATTGAGGGGAGTAACAAATAGTTACTTCAATTATAAGAAGACAAAATTTGTATGTCCTTTTGAAAATTTAAGAAAACACATTTTTAAAGATTTAGCTAACTCTACAAATTTACATCTATATTACATAGGGATGCCAGAAAAGCATTTTAACCACGCATTTTAACATATTCAATATAGAAAAGCACATATGCATGGTTTGAAATCAGAAGTTCCACCAAAAAAAACATATTAATTTTTTTTAATAATCAACATCTTTACTTCTGTCTTCATGGATATTCAAATGACAATCATCCACGGAAAGAGGCAGATGGTTAGCCAAGAACTTAATTGTCCCTTTCACTTTATATTATTCGATATTATTGGAATGCACTGGTAGTGAAAGAAGTGAAGGTGTATGGTAGGTTAGGTATGGTGCATGCTAAGGTAGTTAATATGAGCATGAAGTTAATTAGAGTGTAACTAACTCCACTCTTGTATATATAAGCAAAGTGATAATCAATTCAATAATGAGAATTTACATATTAATCAAGCAAAGTTTGATCTTCTCTACATACGTATTCATCTTCTCTTCCATGCATGATCATGGTCATAAATGGAGATTCAATTCTCATATCTAACATGATATCAATCGCCTAAGGGACCAAAATCTTTCGTTGCACACACATATCGCACCTTTGCCCTCACTATTTCAGCAAATTCATAAGTTTTAGAGAAATTGTGATCGACATCTTCGAACAACTGCAAGTTCTGCACTCTGGTTGAAGAATTCGGATTCAGAGAAACTGAAGTGCATCGAGACAAAGGTATGTTCGTGCTTTTCGTATTAATCTTTAGCTTCAAAGAAGCTGTTTTTCTTTCAAAGATTCAGTGTTAGATCCTTATAGTTTCAGAGAAACAATGGCGAATATTGAAAATCTCTCACAAAATTTTCCAACGGAAAATCAATAATCGCAAGTTACCGTGAAAGTCATGGGGTTTTTTAGTTCCAAGAACACTTTTGCTCCCAAGCTTTCTATCAAACTTCAAGAGAAAAATTTCTTGTTGTGGAATCAACAAGTTGAAGAAGTGATCCTCTCACATAAGTTGCACAAAATGGCTGTTAATCCTCACATTCCACCAATGTTCAAGTCTGAAAGTGACCGGAATATTGTTTCTGAAGCATATGAGGAATGGATGGTGCATGATCAAGCACTTTTCATGTGGTTGTTATCTATAATTTGGGAATCTGTATTACCTCGATTACTTTCATGCAAACATGCATATAAGGTATGGGATAAGGGTCACAAGCACTACAATGCACAGATGAAGGCAATGGTGCATCAAATGCGTGTTGAACTAAAAATGATCAAAAAAGGTACTCCATCCATTTCTCAGTTTGTGCTTCGCATCATATCCATTATTGATTCACTCTTGGCCATTGGTGATCCAAACGTGATCAAATAGATGATATTCTTCAAGGGCTTCCTGAGGAATACAACCCATTTATCATGATGGCATACATCAAAACTGATCAAATGGACATCTATGAAGTAGGGGTCTTACTTTATGTTCAAGAAGCTCAACTTGATAAGTATCGTCAAGAACTTGCAGCACCAAGTGCCACAACCAATGTTGTTCAAGGAGCAGGTCATTATCATCATGCAACCACAAATTCAGATGGCTCAGGATATCATGCAAAAGGTAGACACAAGCCATGTCGAGGAAGACGTAGAAGCAGCTCCAGCAATTCAATTGGGAATCGACCAACATGCCAGTTATGCAATAAATATGGTCACTCAATGATGAAGTGTTGGCACATATTTGATGAGAATTTTTAACCCCTAGCACCTAAGACTCAAAATCAAGTTGTTATCTCTCATAATGCAGACAATGCTCAGTCTGACAACAAGACTTCAACAGTTGCTCCAACTCAAGCTAATGCATATCTAGCTCATCAGGATCAACTGCAAATTCCTCAAGAGTTGGAATCTCATGCATGGTTTGTTGATTCATGTGCTTCTCATCATATTACTTATGTTTATCAAACTTGTAATATATAAAATCATGTGTTGGACCAAACAAAGTAGTAGTTGGAAATGGTAATTGTCTAGTTGTTAAAACAATAGGAGATTCCAAGTTTTTGTCTTCCTATGAGGCTAATTCACATTTACACCTTGTTGATTTACTCCATGTACCACATATCACTAGAAATCTTATCTCAATGTCAAAGTTCGCCAAAGATGATAAAGTTTACTTTGAATTCCATCCTAACACATGTTTTGTGAAATCTCAGGAATCTAACCATGTGTTGCTAAAGGGATTCCTAGATGAAAGTGGTTTATATTTTTTAAATAATCTCAATGTGGCATCCTCCATGGCTATCTTGAAGCTCAAGTCACCAAAACTAGATTCAGTAGTTAATAATGTTGTATTTATAGATCAACCAATTAATGGTTCTATAGTAGTGAATCATTGCATTAATAAAGAGGTTTTGTGGCATGCTAAGTTAGGACATGCCCACCCTAAATACATGTACAAAGTATTACAAATGTATAGTGTTTCTATCAGTAATAGAGAACCCTTTTTCCTTTTGTCACTCATGTTATCTTCGCAAGTCTCACAAACAATATGTTCTCGTGTCAAATACTAAATGCACTACTATGTTTGATCTAGTTCACACTAATTTATGGGGGTCCCTCTTCTGCTCCCTCAAGCAGTGGATACTCCTATTATATTGCATTCGTTAATGCTTTTTCTAGGTATACTTGGATCTATCTTCTAAAGCACAAAAGTGATGCCTTGACTACATTCAAAATGTTTTAAAGTTGTGTATCTACACAATTCAAGGCCAAGATTAAAGTCATCCAATCAAATTTTAGAGGAGAATTTTGATCCTTTACTCACTCACTTAATGATCAAGGCATTTTTCATCGACTCACATGTCCACATACTTCTCATCATAATGGAATAGTGGAAAGGAAACATAAGAAAATTGTTGGAATGGGGTTAACTCTTCTTGCACATGCCTATATGCCAATGAAATTTTGGGATCATAGTTTCATTGTTGCATGATCAACAGACTTCCATCAACGACTTTACATGCATTTACAACACCCTTTCAAGTCTTGTTCAACAAGCAACCAGATTATGCAAAAATCAAAATCTTTAGATGTGCCTGCTACTCGCACCTGAGACCCTACAACAAGAACAAATTGGAGCTCAGGAGTTCTAAATGCCTCTATCTTAGGCCACAAATGTTTAAATATGGAGGGTATAATCTTCATATTTAATGGTGTGGTTTATAATGAAATAGAGTTTCCTTACACATCAAGTTTCCCTCAATCTTGAAGCAGGAATAACTCATCTAATGGTTCATCACTTAGGATACCTCCTAATTGTGGTAATCATACTAACATTGTACAATCACTTAGGATACCTCATAATTATGGTAATCATACTAACACTGTACAAAGAACTCAAAATATTATCCTTCTTCCTACCACAAATAACATGTCTCTTTCTCCTCTCCAAGAACCACATTCAAGCTCTTCTCACGTGTCTGAAACACCTTCCTATGTGCCTCACGACTCACCCTCATCTGGCATACCTCATATATCATATGACACATCTATGTCTAGTGCACCACAACCATCTGATACAGCTGTCATACCTGCTATTAAACTATCACAATCTAGCATCTCCAACTGGAATTTGTTTAGCTCAGGAACAATATCACCCTCAATTCACACACAAACACCTTAACCTCAATCTCCTCTCACTATAAATAACCATGACATGCTCACTCGTTCTAAAACTGGAAAATCCGAACTCAAAGTGTTTGTGTTGCATTCTGAACCAACCTCTACTAAACAAGCTGAGTATGATTCACTTATTCAGAATGGCACGTGGGAACTCACAACATTACCATCAGATAGGAAACATATTGGTTATAAGTGGGTATTTAAGGTAAATAAGAATGCATATGGAAGCATTAATAAGCTCCAAGTGATACTGGCAGCCGAGGGATTTCATCAATAACATGGATTTGATTTCCATGAGACCTTCTCTCATGTGGTCAAACCCATCACAATTAGGATCATACATACCTTAGTTATTTCATGCAAGTGGAAAATATAGCATGTGGATGTTAATAATGCATTTTTGAATGGTGAATTGCAAGAGGAAGTGTACATGTAATAACCGTCAGGGTTTCTTGATACTGAAGGAACCTTACTATACAAGCTCAAGAAGGAAATTTATGGCTTGAAACAGGTTCCACTTGCATGATGTGAAAAACTCCACCAAACCTTGATTCAGTTTGGCTTTGTCTTGAGTCAATGTGATCATTCACTTTTCATCTATCATTACCATAGTGTCATAATGTATGTTTTAATCTATGTGGATGATATCCTACTTACAGGTTCCTCATCTTTATTGTTGCACAAACTCATTGACAAACTGGATACAACCTTTGCTTTCAAGAAACTTGGCACACCAAAGTACTTTCTAGACATTGAGGTACATCACCAATCAACTGGAGTCATTGTTCTCACTCAAACCAAGTAAATTAAAGATATGATATGCAAGGGAAACATGTCAGAAGCGAAAGGAGTCAACACACCAATGTTCAGTACATGCAAACTGAGTAAACACGGGGATGACAAAAATCCAGATCCATTCCTATACAGATATACAGTTTATGCACTCCAATATGTCACCTTAAAAAGACCAGACATTGGTTTCTTAGTGGAAAAATCTTTCCAATACATGTCTGCACCACTTGACTCACATTGGAGTGTAGTAAAATGAATTTTACACTATTTTAGTGGCCCACACAATCATGGCCTCATTCTGAATCCCGCTTCTAACCTCTAGAAATTTTCCCTACATGAATATAGTGATTCCAATTGGGCTAGTGAACCTAATGATCAACGATCTACCTCAGGGTCCTGTGTTTTTCTTTGCTCAAATCTCATAGCATGGAGCTCCAACAAAAAGTCTTTTGTCGCACGGTCAAGTGCAAAAGCGGAATATCGCACGCTAGCTCATGCTACATCCGAAGTCTTGTGGATTAAATTGTTACTTCGTGAGCTGAAAAACCCATATCTATCACCAACCCTCTTGTGTGACAATATGAGTATTGTAATGTTGTCCCATAATCCCATCCCGCATGCTCCTACAAAACACATTGAGCTTGATATTCATTTTGTTTGTGAATGTGTTATGGAAGACAAGTTACAAATACAACATGTTCCAGCTCTTGCACAACTTGCAGACATCTTCACTAAGCCTCTCTCTTCCAATTTGTTTGACAACTTTTAGGATAAACTCAAGATTGTATGTGCCAAACCATCATGAGTTTGAGGGGGAGTATTGGAATGTAGTGGTAGTGAAAGAAGTTAAGGTGTATGGTAGGTTAGTTATGATGCATGCTAAGGTAGTTATTATGTGCATGATGTTAGTTACACTCTAACTAACTTCACTCATGTATATATAGGCAAAGTGATAACCAATTCAATAATGAGAATTTTATCCAAGGTCGAGAATAAACAAGTGGGCAGAAAGATTGGTTCTAATACGTGGTTTACGAAAGAATATGAACTATAGGCTTATCCTATAAAATAACTACTCTAATCAAATTTAAAGAATATTTGAACACTTGAAAAAACATTATATTAGTATCCGTATGAACTCTCCTATCTTTGGAGATTTAATCCTTATACCATAAGAAAAACTCCAACAACTCGACACAATAGCCATGGTTGAACATTAGTATTAATGTTCTAACCAGACTGATAGTTTGAATACAGAGGGACACAAATCCATACATGAATCTCAAATAAACCCCTCTATTGAAGATAATAAAAGAAAGTGTATTGGCGATAATGCATTGAGGAGTACTAAAGAGGAGGACACCAATATTATCATTCAAACTACATGCCTCTATAAGAGGGACAACCGAGACTAATGAAGATTTTAAGTTGTTTTCGCTTACCACACACCGCTTTCACTAATGCACCCCCAAGGGTTTAGAAAGGAAAGTGGATTTGGGCTTGACCGAGCCCATTGGAACCTTTTTCTAATTCACCGTCGTTTCGCTAATGCACCCCCAGGGACTTGCAAAGGAATTGAAAGCGGGCTTCTCCTGGCCCATTAGTGTTTTTTCTTGCTAGCTCACTGTGTATATTCAGTTTGCACCCCCTGTTTGGAACGATTGTGGGAGTATTGGGCTCAGATGGCCCATTTCTGTTCTACTGCGTGTACCCCCTTATTTTTGGAGTTATTTTGGCTGAACAAAAAACCAACGATGGACTCATTTGGAAACCCATTAGCCTGAATTTTAATTCACACCCCCAGTTTTTTAGATTTGCTTGTTGTATAAAAATCAGCAATGGGCTCATTTTGCAACCCATTAGCTTGGATTCAGTTTAAACCACCCATTTAACATTCACGCCTCCTTTGTCATTTTATTTGTTTTCTTTTATTGTTTTTAAATTTTAATTAGGATAATTAGCATATTGTTAGATTAATTAGGTTAATCATTGAAATTAGCATCTTGATCATTAGGATTTTGCAATTTAATTAGAATTTCCATTAGAATTTAAATAGAATTTTCCTTAGAAGTTAATTAGGACTGTTCATTAGAATTTTTATTAAGTTTTAGACTCTAATTAGAATTGATTTAGCTTTTGATTAAATTTAGAGTTACGCCATTAGAATTTATTCAACTTTAGGTCTAAGCTAGAATTTAATTTATGTGATATTTGGATATATTTTGCAAATGACAATTTTGCCCTTATGGACTTATTTTGGTATTTTTGTGTTAGAATTTGCACATGCTCCCTTAGGACTTCTAACTTAGAATTTTTTTCTATACATGATCCCTTAGGGTAGTTTCTAACAATCAAAAACTTCAATTAGATCCAAACTTAGTTTCCTAAAAACAAAACTAAACCCATGATTAAATTGATCAAAAGCAATTTTGATTAATTAAATACTTTGAACTTGTATAATTGTTGAATTGTAATTTTTAAGTGTCGGGTTTTTGTTATCGTATCCACAGGGATTGTGAGATATCACCGCCTTTCGACAGTTGTTTTAATTCTTAGCTTAAGGTAACAATGGGGTTTTGGTATTTGTCACGGTATCTTGCATAAAAGTGTAATAAAATGCGGTAAAAGTTTTGGTTTGAATATTTGAGAAATATTGCCAAAGTTAGGGTTCGACGATCACTTTGCATGTATATGTTCGATCAACAAAAATTATAAACTCCTTTAGATGATAAACTATTTCACAAAGTCCTCCCAATGTGTTTATCTCTAACACACATTGTGAGTTTTCCCATTTTGATCCATTGTTTATCTCTAACACAATCAATCAAAATGACAACTTTTTGGTTCAACCTTATGGTGAACAAAATCATTTATTACTATCTCTAGCTAACAAACAAGATTGGATAAAAACCTAGGTTAAGAGTTGGTAAACATCTCTCGATCATAAACCAACACAAAGAGTTTTCAATAAGAACAAAGTTTTCACCATATATTCACCATTAAAGAGTTTACAAATGAAGATCCTTACATTTACACACAAAGCTAATGATCATCTACATCTAATCTTGACAAAATGAAGGACTTAGCTACTCATTTTCATGGTAGCTTGGTCAACAAGTTTCGAAAGAGGGTTGATCAACATCCGAGTCGAATAATCGAGATTGGATGGGAATCTACCTTCTTTTTGTGAAAGATGGTTAAGAGATGAAGAAAAATGGTTTCTAGGTCACAAAAGATCCTTAGAACAATGCTGTAAAAATATCTAGAAAAAGTACAAAAGTAGGGAAAAATAAGGTATGGCTCCAAAAAGTAGCCCTTGCTACTTATAGGGCTGCTACTGGGTTGTCATGCTCGCTAGGCGAGCAGAATGGCTCGCCTAGCGAGCCCCTAAATGAGGCACCTGAGGCACCTGCACGCAGAGAAGCAACCTTTGCCAGACTGTCCTGTTCGTTGAGCGAACAAAACCTTCGCCTAGCGAAGACCACGCTTCAACCTTCGCTCCAGCGAGGTTGAGAGGTTTTGCTACTGGAATGCTCGTTGGGAACTCGCTAAAGGCTCGCCTAGCGAGTGAGTGCTGGCTGCGCTTTTCACCAAGTCTGGACGTGTTCTCCACACACCTCGCTGGAAGCTCGCCTAGCGAGTGTGGTCATGTTTGCCACTGTAAAATACTGGAGCTTTTCGCTGGGCTTTCGCTGGACGCTCACCTAGTGAGTCCTTCGCCACAGCCCTCGCCTAGCGAGCAAGCTGATGAATGCTTGTTTTATTTGATCCCTTTGCCAAATTTCTTGTGTCTTCACTTTCTATTATTTCATGCCTACTTCCTGCACAATAACACACAAATCAAAGGTACCAAGATCGTTTATCATTGAATTGCATTTCATCAAAAACAAAGGTTGTTTCGAACACTTTAGCAAGGAAACGGAGTGAAAGATACCCATATTTGATAGCTCAAATTAGCACTTTTGGGTATCTAACAACTCTCCCCAACTAGATTCTTGCTTGTCCTCAAGCAAAGTATGCCCCTTGAAGGACAAGAGGATTTGCTTTTTAAAAAAAAAAGGTTTCTCCGAAGTCGGATAAAACGGCTCAAACACAAGCGAATCAGCAGATACAAATTTCCAACGGTTCGAATTAAATAATACACAAGAACTAAAACTTAATAGCAATGCGAAATATGTATCTATCTACAACAATATTATTTTGAATGAATCACCCTATCTCTCCTCTTCGAATAAGGATTGAAGAATTTACGCGTTTGCAACCGCGGGAATAATCTCACTCTCTAACAAACAATGAAGAAATCAATTCGATTCATACAATGTCTAACAATTATAAATGGTAATGTGGAAGCACAAAGATCACTAAGGACTTTTCGGTTGAAGCTTGGTTAGGTTAACAAACAAGGGTCATTTCTAAGGCCATTGAAAACGAAATTGTCGATGCAAAAGAGACATTCACTGTACATTATTCACACATCTCAACTTCGTTCCATTTGTTTCTCATTTGAAACCTTCACAACTCTTATTTCACAACTCAATTTTTGTTTTTCACTATTTTTCTTCCAAGCAAGCATTCATTTTTATTTTCTCTATATTCTATTTTTTATTTATTTTTTTCTTTTCTTTCACATCATATTTACAAAACAGATGTTTTTCTTTTCTAATTTTTATTTTCAATGCTTGCTCGGTTTTTCAAGAGTTGTGGCACTTACTGATTCTCATTTTCGTTCTCCCCAACTTATTTCTTACTCATCCTAAGTGAATGCTCTTAACTTTTTACGGCAAAAGAATAATAATCAAGATTTTCCGGGTTGTAAAAAAAAGATTTTTGAAATCTCGCTTTATTTCAAGCGGAGATTCAACTGTTTAAGCTCAAAGGGGTTAACGAATACTCTCTCTGCTCACAGGTAAGTTGTATTTGGAACTGGTTGTGCTCGATAGAAAACAAGTGCCTTGATCATTTCTAATTGCTTCCACATATTCACAATAATAAAAGACAAAGCATGAATCAAATGAATCAACAAAACTTATTAGAATCCAGCATTTAAGTGTACAATGGAGGTTTCCTCATAATTTGTAGTTTTAAGTCCTAGATGAAACATTCATTCAATTATGTTGCAAAAAGACAATACTCAATTACAAAAAAGAGTAAAGTTCTTAGTGCATTCTAAAATTCTAGCCGGAGGTAACCATGTACCTTAGCCTTGTTCACTTGTTTATTCTTATCATTGCCATCCAAGCTCGGATGCACCTTCATTGGATATTTCTTTGAGGAGCAACCAATCTAGAAGGTTTGTCATTCAACCAACCAAATATTTATTAAAACAAACAAAATTTAAAACATAAATAATAATATTAACTTCAAAATTTAAATTTGTTCATGGGGGACAAAACACCCCAAAAGTACAAAGCCAAAATCAAAATACAGAATTCTGGAAATACAGTAGAAATAAAACATAAAATAAAAAATAAAAAAAACTTAGCCCTCCAAGGACTCAGAACCCTCCTCACTACCGGCTTCAGAACCGGTAGCCTCATCATCATCATTATCATCATCACCATCGGCAGCACCAGAAGAAACACCAGCACCCGCCCCCTCACCAAACACAGGCCTGTCCACAGGCCAATTAGCGTTAAGCAGAAACTGCTCACGCGTCATCAATGAGTGATCATCGGTGGGGTCACGTCCCTGCAGCTGTAACAGCTGCATAGAATCGTGCATATCGAGCATGGCACGCTGAGTCGCCGCCATCCAGTCCCAGTTGTAATTGCAGACAGCTTGCTGGTAAGGATCGGGTCCGAGAGAAGAAGTACCAGGACCATCAGAAGCTCGGGTACCCTCAGCAGCTGCACTACCTCTAACATTCTTCGCCCTGCAATACTTGGCCACGTAACGGTCATCGATGGGTGGCGGGATCCTTACTTGACCCCTAGAAGGTAGTCTCACCCTCACTTGTATGCACAAACTCATGATTAGGCAGGGGAAAGCCAGTGGACAATTTACTCGTGCCCCCGCCTTCAGCCCGCTTTCAATCACGGACTTTAATTCCAAAGCAATAATCCTCGCCACATCGATCTGGACGTTAGTGAGGATACAGTGTACCAAGTGTGCCACTGGGATCGGCACTGTAGAAGTGTGGGACTTAGCTTTGATGTTTGTAAGCACCAATAGCAGGATCAGTTGAGCCAAGGGAGTCATGTCCTCCCTGTGGTATCTCATGGGAACCCCAGATGGGTTCAGCTCAACTGATTTCCCTCTTAAAAGCAGGGCAGCAGAAATGGCATCCATATTCCGGTGAAGCCTTAATTCTGTGTGGTAGGTGTCTCTCTCCTCGGCTCCCAGTTGGAGCGGTTCACCAAGGACGCGGTTAATAGCATCCCGATCAAAAGCAACAGGACGACCGGCCACTCTAGATGTCCATGTAAATGGCTCGTCATCATCAGGAAGTGCGTTCGCATAGAACTCACGCACCGTTGTAATATCATAATGCTCCAGGGGGTTAATTAATCGATCCCACTTTTTGGTGTCAATCAACCCGGCGAATGTTCTGTTCGTGCCTTCAGGGTTGATGATGAATCTCTTCTCCAGTAGAATTTTCCGCTTCTCCAAAGCAACGTATCTTGCGGCTTGCTTCGGGCCGACAAACTTGTCGGTGTCAAATTGGATTGGTACGGGACGGGAAGTGCTCCCGCCCTTTCTCTTCTTTGAAGCGTCGGATCTAGATTCCATCTGCAAAACATAAAGAGGAAGCAACACAACACACAAACAGATTAGAAAGCAACACATAATTCAAACTACTGCCATGCTCGCTGCTGCTTCGCCTAGCGAAGTGGCAGCGAATTCTCGCTTCTGGTTCGCCTAGCGAGTTGCTAGCGAACCTTACGGGTTTTTGGATTCTGCAGTATTTTCAGTGAAATTTTCCAAAAACCCAAGTCTCTCATGGTGTCAATTTCAGAACAAAAGGATCTATCAAGAAAAGAATCGTTTTATGCTATATGTAGTTACAAATCCACATGCAAAACCTAAAATTCCCACATTCAAAACCTAAAATTCCCCACATGCAAAACCTAAAGTTCCCGTTCCCCAAATTTACCCTAAATGACATGCAAATCAGAAATATACAAAGTTCAAACATGAAGAAATGAATTAGGGCAAACCTTAGTAAAATGGATCGATTAAATTTGAAGTGCAGTGAGGTTTGCAATCCTTTAGTTTAGGGTTTGAGTGTTTGTGAGAGAGATGAAAAATGAGAGAGTGTGGTGAGTGTTCGGTTCAATTGCCTCAGCAGAGTTTGTAAAAAGGAAATATGTTTTTGGGCCCAAAATACATGGCCTGCTGAGTTTTAATTAGTGTTGTCACGCAGTGCTCGCTGCTGCGTCGCCTAGCGAGTAGCTAGCGAATCTGCTCGCTACTGCTTCGCCTAGCGAGCATCAAGAGAGCATGACAGCATTTGCCTTTACAAAGACAGCATTCCAGGTACATTTCAGCAAGGTTTTACAAATTGGAATCCCACTACAACAGAACAGAAAAACTGTAAATACTTACAATGTTGGGGTGCCTCCCAACAAGCGCTTGTTTAACGTCGGCTAAGCTCGACGGTGCGATGCTCACAGAGGAGCATCCAACGGAATAGCACAGCTCTCGCGATCCATATGACCGCCAAGATAAACCTTCAAACGTTGGCCATTAATGGTCCAACTGTCCTTCTTTTCCAGGTCCTCAATGACAATAGCTCCGTACTCCTTAACTTCTTTGACCCGAAATTGCCCGGACCATTTTGATTTCAACTTTCCGGGGAATAACTTCAACCTGGAATTGAACAAGAGGACCAATTGTCCGGGCATAAATTCTTTCTTTCGGAGCTTTTTGTCATGGTATTTTTTTACCTTCTCTTTGTACAACCAGCTTGAGTGGTGATGGGAAAATAGCAAGTGTACTATTTTTCTCACTGTAGTAATAAAAGGGAAATCCCCCGTTTGTCGATCTCAAGGACTGCTTGACGACACAGAGTTTATAGATTGTTTCAATTAGACAAAAGCCTTTGGTTTTTGTGTTGTGATGAATTATACTACCAATTACAAATAAATAAAACAAGTAAAAAGGTTGAACGAGATACAAATGAGAGAAGATTGCTAGGGTTCGGTGAATGAAACTTCCTGTAACAGATATAATTTATGAAGGTTTAGACAATATTCCTGTCCAATTAATTCCGGTCCTCAAGGTTATCTATTCCTAATTCCTTAGTGAAAAGACCTTTGATTATGTAACCTAATTACTATGTCCATAAATAATTAAGTTCATACTCAAGCATTCAAATATCCAGAATTACCGGTCAGATAGAAAATCCCTAGTCCTAGGTTATTTTTACTATCCAAAGTTCTTATCCAAATCAATGAATAATCGCTGTCCAGCTTAAATTATTCATATTAATCATCATTCGTTGGTCCGACGAATAAAGCATAAAAGAACAGTAATAAGAACAAATCAATGGAAAAGAAGAAGTAGTCAATGCATTCATAAACATCAAATCTGTCACATTCAGAATCAGGGTCACCCCCTAGCAATGGGGGGTTTAGCTACTCATAATCGAAATAAAAACAAAGATTAACATTGTTGTCATTACAGAATTTCGTGAGGAATCAATCTTCAATCGTCGGAAAACTCTTGAACATATGAATCCTCTGATAATCGTAGAGTCTCCAGCTCTCAAAACGCGTCTTTTCTCTCTCCAAAATCGTCCAACCCCTCGAAAATCGTGTTCTGCCCTCTAAATAGCTATTCAGTTGGACTTTTCCTGATTTTATGCTCCATACGCGTATTGCTCAGTCTCATACGCGTACTGCCTAGTCTCAAACGCGTACTGCACGTAAGACAGCCTCTGATACGCGTATTGCCCAGGCTGGTACGCGTATTGCCCAGGCTGATACGCGTACTGCCTAGTCCCATACGCGTATCACCAGAGGCTTGCTATTTTGCTTGATTTTCCATCCCTCTGGTCATATACGTATGCTACGCGTACTGGGCAGGTCCATACGCGTATCATGTAAGGCCATACGCGTATGGACAGCAGGTTCTCCAAAATTTGATTTTTTCTTCCGTTTTCTTGCTCGGGCTCAATTTCGCATCTGACGTTTGATTCCCTGAGCTTCCAAACTAGTTTTTTACCTGCTAACATACCCAAAAGTGTAAAATATCCTCAAGAAACTCATAAGTAACAACACACTTAATATTATAGAATTGAGCTTATATCTAACTAAAAATGTTTCAGTTTACACAGTTTACCTGACTTATTTACGGTTAAATAGTGGAATGTCTAGCATAAATGGTGACTGATCACAACCCCAAACTTAGCTTGTTGCTTGTCCTCAAGTAACATTTTATTACCATCAAAGATCATGTCACCTCAAACTTACTGTAAAACAGTTCTTACCACAATACTGCTGAAATCTTTCGCACTGGACCTCTTGATGTTTTTCAGGTTTTCTGATTCTTCCACATAGCCAACGAGCTAGAAACTCTTTCCCTCAGAGATATGACTTTACCTGTCAGCTTATATCACACTCTCACCAAGTCTCTCTGGGTTAAAGTGTTATCACTCTCAAATCACAATATGCAATATCAAATCAGAAGTTTGAATAAATTCTCTCATCCTGTCAACATGTACAATCACACACACTTTTTGAGGTCTTTTTGGGTTGTAACGGGGTTTTGGTTTAGGTAGGGTCTGAAATTGGAACAACGGTTTTTGGGTCTTTTGGTTCAGAGTACATGAAATCATTCTCTCACTACGTTCCTTTCCTATTATTCCTGTAGGGTTTTGCAATCCTCTTTTCCTTTTATCTATAGTGAATGTAGCATTTTTCAAAAGCTGTTCTTTTATTGTTTTTCGCTTTTCTCTTTCTTTCTTTTCATGTTGTTGTTGTTTTTCTTTCTTTCTTTTTTTTTCTTTTTTTCTTTTTTTTTTTCTTCTTTTTTTTTCTTTTTTTTTTCTTTTATACGACATTCACTTACTATTCACGTACTGCAAAGCTACCCCAAACTTAAAGGTTGCTATTCCAACAGCGACCCCAAACTTAGATAGAAACGTAGAGATGAAATCAATCCTCACATACTCTGAACAGGGTAGGATAGGTAAAAGGTCATGGCTTTAGAAAAAAACGGGTATATCAGAAATAAATGATTAACAGGCTCAACAAGGTAGGATAGGTACAAGGTCAAGGATTTAGAAAAAAAAAACGGGTATATCAAAAATAAATGATTAACAGGCTCAACAGGGTAAAACAATGGATAATAATAATAATGGGATGGCTAGAAAGGCTCTAGGTGATAAACAAAACATGCCTCAGTGTGTGTAGTTGTACAGCTAATAATAATAAAAGAACATACGCAAACCAAGATTGATAAAGACATACCTGATATCTCTCATATGATGATAAGTGTTTGGCTTTTTATGATCTCACCAGGACGGGTTAAGCTGACTTTTTCTATCATACCTCTGAGTTCAAAGCTCATGCTCGTGGTTCTGATATTAATCTTAACTAGTGCGTCCAATCATAAACAACAGTATCTACAGTCAGGGGACTGAAAGAGAGGACGCCCAAGTATTTGGTGTAAGTGATCAAGAAACCCAATAGCCAGACATAGTCACGTATCTAACGAAATAAACAGGAAAATGGAGGTAAACCAAATAAAATTCATTAGATTAAGCCAACCCATAATAGGTGATTACATCAAAGCAACAGAAATTAAAAACTGAATAAATCAAAAAAAAACACAAAAATTACACAGAGAAAACCAAAAGTACAAAAAACATAATCACAGTCAATCACCAAGTCCACCGTCCTGCATATGGGTATCAAAGTCAATCTCATCTGTCGGATCCAACATAGTGTGCCCTCGTGCGAAGGCAGAGATAAGCGTCAACGTCTCTGTATGGCCCGACGGAGTATGCTGCTGCTGAGGTGGTGTCTGGTGCGGTGGCTGCTGCGGAATCTCTCCCCCTATCTGAACGGGCTGGTTCCACCAAGGAAAGGTGAACTGGCCAAAGTGAGGTGTTGGAGGCGGTCCGGAGAATCTATCTCTAAAGCGTTGTGCCTCCTCCCAAAGATCAGTCTGATGAGTAAGAACTCTCCCTGACAGTCCATACTGAAAGCAGAAGTCCTGCATAACACAAAACTATGACATCTGCATCCGGTACTCTCTGGAGTTCTCATCAATCTGAGGAGGCTGAGGTGGCTGTGTCTCTGTAGCAGTCGGCTGAGCATCCTGGCGCGGAGCACTGGTGCTGCCCTCCCTGTCTCGTGGTCGCCTCAGAGGTCGGGGCGGATCATCTGTGACCGTCCTCTCCTTCATCCAATGGGCATTCAGCGGTGCAGCCGGTCGCAACATCAGTGAATCAGAGAAATCCGGAACACCAGCTTTCTTGCACAGCAGGTAAATCACAGTCGCATGGCCTAAGGATTTCTTTGGCGACTGAGCAATCTCATCCATATCAGCAGCGATGATTCGTCCAATATTCACCTGCTTCTTTTGTAGGATCTGATGGAGAAGTAGGGCACGCTCTGATATCAATTCCGACCCGCTCCGATTAGTACTCAAATTGTGATGAATGAAATAAGCCAATGCCTTAGGAATCGGAGCTAGATCAACCACCATAATCTTCGCTGGAGAGATTTTTGAAGTAGGTGCCCAATCATGACCTGGCCTAATCAGTGACTCTTTCATATCATTGTATGGCCAATAGTTTTTGTCAGAACGCTTCAACTCAGCAAACGGGCAAACAGAATCATAGAATTTACATTTCAAGACACTGTTGATAGTTTTCGAATCATATTTGATCACCTTGCCTCTTACCCATGTAACAAAAGATTCATTCCCTGTTGGGTCTTCTTCATCGGAGGTCACCCGTTGCGCGTTTGCATAAAATTCCCAAATCAAATCCAGCGCAACAGTCTAGATTTTATCATTAAAAAATATTAACTTCTGCTTTTTTAGGAGATTGGTGACTTCTGGATATGTTTCATTTTGATACATCCAATGCTTCTCTTCAACCACATTTCGGCTCTTAATCTGATCATATCTTTCTTCATGGTAGGAGGTACGGAATATCTTGACCTCTTCTGGTGATTGAGACATTGTAAGATCTGTAGACTGAATGAAAGAGAAGAAAACAAAGAAAAATCAAAGCAATACGCACAAAACACGTAACGAAAACAGTGAGAAAATGAAGTCCGTACGGACAAAAACTATATAAGCATGTCCACAAAATGATACGCGTATGATACGCAGCCAATACGCGTATCATACGCGTTTCACCAGAGGAGCGTAACATTGTGGTCCAATACGCGTATCATGAGGTCCATACGCGTATTGGCAGTTTTTCATTTTCATTTTCAATTTTTTTTTCTTTTTTTTTTATTTTTCTTTTAAGAACTGACTCGGCAAAAATAAAATAACAAAACCAATCAAACCTCCCTTGGGTTGCCTCCCAAGCAGCGCTTCGTTTAACGTCGCATGACTCGACGGGACACCTCATACTCAGATGAGTTTAACAGTTTCAATTGGTCCCCCTTCACCGGGATTGTATGGTTTCAACCTCTGACCATTAACTTTGAAGGTGTCGCCATTCTTCTCATTTTTAAGCTCTATTGCTCCATGAGGAAGTACTTTGTTGATGACGAACGGTCCAGACCATCTTGACCTCAATTTCCCTTGGAACAGCTTCAACCTGGAATTAAACAACAGTACGAGTTGTCCCTCCCGAAATTCCCTCTTCTGGATCTTTTGATCATGCCATTTTTTTGTTTGTTCTTTGTAAATTTTGGCATTTTCATAAGCTTGATTCCTGAATTCTTCCAACTCATGAAGTTGAAGAATTCGGGACTCACCAGCTTTGAAAAAATCACAGTTAAGGAATTTGGAGGCCCAGAAGGCTCTGTGCTCGAGTTCGAGTGGTAAATGACAAGCCTTACCGTAAACTAGTTGATAGGGGGACATACCTATTGGTGTTTTAAATGCAGTCCTGTATGCCCACAATGCATCATCCAGCTTTACGGACCAATCTTTCCGAGAAGTACTTACCGTCTTTTCTAAGATCTGCTTTATTTGACGGTTGGATACTTCCACTTGCCCACTCGTCTGGGGGTGATATGGTGTGGCTATCTTATGTTTGACATTATACTTCTTCAACAGATTCTCCATGAGTTTATTTATAAAATGCGTACCTTGGTCACTAATTAAAGCTCGTGGTACCCCAAACCTAGAGAAAATGTTATGCCTCAAGAACTTCACCACCACTTTAGCATCATTAGTTGGTAATGCCACAGCCTCTACCCACTTTGACACATAATCGACCGCAACCAATATGTAATTCTTACCAGATGATGTCGGAAACGGTCCCATAAAATCAATACCCCAAACATCAAATAGCTCCACTTCTAGCATGGAGTTTTGCGGCATCTGATTCCGCTTTGTAATGTTACCTATTCGTTGGCACCTATCACATTCTCGGACTATAGAATTTGCATCCTTGAATAGCGACGGCCAATACAAACCCGATTGGAGGACTTTTGCTGCAGTTCTATCTCCACTGAAATGTCCACCATACTCCGAATTATGACAAGCTTTCAGAATGTCGGCTTGCTCTCTTTCTGGAACACATCTTCTGATCAAACCATCCACTCCCTTTTTATAGAGAAATGGATCATCCCATAGGTATAACCTGCAATCATAAAGAAACTTTTTCTTTTGGTGAGAATTAAAGTCATCAGGTATAACCCCACCTACCACATAGTTCGCATAGTCAGCAAACCATGGTATCTCCTGAACAACAAGTATTTGCTCATCAGCGAATGTGTCCTGAATAGGATGTTCTTCCTCAGTTTCTTTGATTGGGGACATGCGAGATAAGTGGTCCGCAACCGTGTTCTCGCACCCCTTTTTGTCTTTGATTTCCAAATCAAACTCCTGAAGGAGGAGGATCCATCTCAAAAGTCTCGACTTTGATTCCTGTTTAGCAAACAAATACTTTAAAGCAGCATGATCAGTATACACAATGACTTTTGAACCAAGCAAATATGATCTAAATTTGTCAAAAGCATAAACCACGGCCAACAACTCCTTTTCGGTAGTTGCATAATTCATTTGGGCCGGGTTAAGGACATGACTAGCATAATAAATCACATGCAATAATTTGTCCTTTCTCTGTCCTAGGACAGCCTCCACAGCAAGGTCACTTGCATCACACATTATTTCGAAAGGCAAGGACCAATCGGGGGCGATTACAACAGGCGCACTGCTCAACTTACTCTTTAACGTTTCGAAAGCTACCATGCAGTTTTTATCAAAATTAAATTGCTTGTCCTTGACTAGCAAATTAGTCAATGGTTTGGCCACTTTTGAGAAGTCTCTGATAAACCTGCGATAAAAACTTGCATGGCCCAAAAAACTCCTTATCCCTTTTTCATTCACCGGAGGTGGGAGGTTAGCTATCACCTCCACTTTGGCTTTGTCCACTTCAATTCCTTTGTGGGAAATTTTGTGTCCAAGCACAATTCCTTCCTGCACCATGAAATGACATTTCTCCCAATTGAGAATAAGGTTAGTTTCCTGACATCTTTGCAAAACAAGAGACAAGTTAGCTAAACAATTATCAAAAGAAGAACCAAACACAGAGAAATCATCCATAAACACCTCCATATACTTTTCAAGCATGTCGGAGAATATAGATGTCATACACCTCTGAAAAGTAGCTGGGGCATTGCATAGCCCAAATGGCATCCGTCTGTAAGCGAAAATACCATAAGGACATGTAAATGCAGTTTTTTCCTGATCTTCCGGGGCTACAGCAATTTGATTGTATCCCGAATATCCATCCAGAAAGCAATAATACTCATGACCTGCAAGTCTTTCTAACATTTGATCAATAAAAGGGAGAGGAAAATGATCCTTTCTTGTTGCAGTGTTCAGTCTTCTGTAATCGATGCATACTCGCCACCCTGTCACTGTGCGAGTTGGGATCAGTTCATTCTTTTCATTTAAAATTAATGTGGTTCCTCCTTTCTTTGGTACCACATGCACTGGACTTACCCACGAGCTGTCAGAAATGGGGTAAATCATTCCCGAATCTAACAACTTTACAACCTCTTTCCTTACCACTTCTTTCATTGTTGGGTTTAACCTCCTTTGTGGTTGTACTACTGGTTTCTGATTATCCTCCATCAGTATCTTATGCATGCATACTGTGGGGCTAATACCTTTTAAATCCTCAATAGTCCACCCAATAGCACTTTTATGTTTCTTTAGTACCTGTATCAACTTTTCCTCATCTATGGCATTTAGCTCAGAACTGATAATAGCAGGATAATTTGTTCCAGATCCTAGAAAGACATATTTAAGGTTTACAGGTAATTGTTTTAATTCAAAATTTATACCTGGTTTACTTACCTTTTCATTTTCTAATTCTGGTGAAGATCTCAGATCCTCCCACCTGCGTGGTTTGGATTTCATCCAAAGAGGTTGTGTATCCAGCATGGCAAGCACTTCCTTTTCTTTTTCATCATCATTCTCTTCAATCTCTCTGACCGACAGACTAAGAACTCTTTCCAACGGTAATTCAGGAAACTTTTTTTGCATTGTGCTAGTTACCATTTGATCAATTACTTTCACAGAGTGGTTTGTACACATATCCTCTTTATGTTTCATAGTATCTCGGACATCAATTCTGAGCTCTTCATCATATACCTTTAGGGTCAAGGTACCTCCCTCAATGTCTATCGTGCATCTACCTGTTTCTAAGAAAGGTTTGCCCAGAATCAGAGGTATCTCTTCATCTTCTGGCATTTCCAAAATTACAAAATCAACAGGAAAAACAAATTTATCAACTTTGACCAGAACATCCTCAACTACCCCAAAAGGTCTCTTCACTGAGTGGTCAGCAAATTGAAGTGCCATTCTGGTATCTTGAACATTTCCTATTCCTAGCTTCCTGTAAATAGACAAAGGCATAAGGCTAACACTAGCCCCCAAATCAATCAGCGCCCTTTTAAAAGACCTATCTCCAATGGTACACGGGATGGTCACAAAACCTCTATCTGGCTTCTTTACTGGAATCTTCATACCCTGCAAAATAGCACTACAAGTTTCAGTTAGTATAACAGGGTCAGTGTCAGTGGTGCGCTTCTTGGAGATGATGTCTTTCATGAATTTCGCATAGATAGGCATCTGCTCGAGTGCCTCAGAGAATGGAATATTGATTTCTAATTTCCTGAACAACTCCATGAATTTCTGAAAAAATTTCTCATCTTGCTTCTTCTTTTTGTTTCTTTGTGGGAATGGAAGCTTAATGATGGGTTTTGGTTCAGGTAGCTTTTCTTGTACCACCGGCAGTGTCACACTTTCTTCCTCAGGTGGTGTCTTATTTTCTAAGATTTCCAGGTCCACTTCAAGCAATTTATCTTCTTCTTCATCCTTCTTCTTAAGATCTTCAACAGATTTTCCGCTTCTTGTTGTTACCGCACTCACATTATTGTGCTCCCTCGGATTTGTCACTGTTGCACTAGGTAATGCGCCTGGTATTTGGGAATTTGTTATCTGTTGTGCTATCTGACCCAATTGAATCTCCAGATTTTTAATGGATGCATTGGTGCTCTTCTGATTATTCCTGGTTTCTTCCTGAAATTGCATACTCTGAGTTGCCATCTTCTCTATAGCAATCTCCCAATCCGCTTTCTTAGGTACTTGTTGCTGATAATGTTGTTATTGCGGCTGATATTGTGGTTGGTAAGGTGGTTGTTGTTGTGGAGGTCCTTGCTTCTGAATATTACCTTGCTGGTCTTTCCAAGAGAAATTAGGATGATTTTTCCACCTCGGATTATATGTATTTGAGTAGGGATTATTCTGCCTCAGGTAATTTATAGCTTGCACTTGTTCTGCGGTTGCAACACAATGCATGGCAAAGTGTGGTCCACTACAAATCTCACAAATCATGGTCGGAACCGGTTGAACTTGAGCAACAGTCTGGGTACCTAAATTCATAGCTTTCAATCTTCTTTCAACCTCAGCAGCAATCTGGTCTTCCATTTTCACTACCTGATTTGCTAATTTCAAGTTAATTTTTCCCTCCGACTGATTCACAGTACGGTCATATAATTCCAAATGCTCATTCGCTGCAATAGCTTCGATGATCTTTTTGATACCGGTTGCTGTTGAAAAATTAGATGAGCCACCAGCAGCTGTATCAATGAGTTGCTTAGTTCTCATCTTCAGCCCGTTTACAAAATTCTGCATTTGTTCAGTTTCATCCAGATTATGTGTAGGACATGCAACTAAACATCTCTTGAATCTTTTGTATGCATCTCCAAGTGTCTCTCCGTCTTTCTGTTTAAAATTCACAATGTCATACCTCTTACGGATATACACAGAAGCAGGAAAATACTCGTTCAAGAATGTTGTTTCCATTTGTTGCCAAGTAGTAATGCTTCCTGCGGGTAGGGAATAGAACCATTCCTCAGCGTCCTCAGATAACGTGAATGGGAACATGACCAATCTCTTTGCCTCTTCAGAATGCCCATCAATTTTTAATGATGTAGTCATAGTCAGAAACCTCTGCAGATGCTTGTTTGCATCCTCATTGATCTTTCCTGCAAATGGTTTGCTTTCTAACTGGCGGATAGTTGAGGGGTGTAACTGGAAGTGAGCAACATTAACAGGTTGGTTAACAATGGTCAACCGCACAGCTGGGTTATTTTGTCTGCCATAGTCACCTAAAAGTCTTTCCGCTGGGGGTGGGTCTGCAGCCATGTTTACAGTGTCTGGATGTGAATCTGTGTCTGACTCAGATTTTTCGGAGTGAACAGAGACTGGTGTGCCAGGTGTGACCGGTTCTTCGGTGTCAGAGTTTGCCAGTTTCTTTCTTCTAGCTTCTTTGAGCTTTGCGCGCAATGTTCTCTCTGGTTCTGCGTCAAAATGAAAATCAGCTGAGGCCTTACCTCGCATACACAGATTAGACAGAAATTAGTTATAATAATAATACAAAAAAATAAAATTAACAGTAAATAAAATTTTGGATGCAGGGCAACAAAATTCTAATTGAAAATAAATTAATAAACTCTATTATCTTTGGCAGTCCCCGGCAACGGCGCCAAAAACTTGATGGGAAAATAGCAAGTGTACTATTTTTCTCACTGTAGTAATAAAAGGGAAATCCCCCGTTTGTCGATCTCAAGGACTGCTTGACGACACAGAGTTTATAGATTGTTTCAATTAGACAAAAGCCTTTGGTTTTTGTGTTGTGATGAATTATACTACCAATTACAAATAAATAAAACAAGTAAAAAGGTTGAACGAGATACAAATGAGAGAAGATTGCTAGGGTTCGGTGAATGAAACTTCCTGTAACAGATATAATTTATGAAGGTTTAGACAATATTCCTGTCCAATTAATTCCGGTCCTCAAGGTTATCTATTCCTAATTCCTTAGTGAAAAGACCTTTGATTATGTAACCTAATTACTATGTCCATAAATAATTAAGTTCATACTCAAGCATTCAAATATCCAGAATTACCGGTCAGATAGAAAATCCCTAGTCCTAGGTTATTTTTACTATCCAAAGTTCTTATCCAAATCAATGAATAATCGCTGTCCAGCTTAAATTATTCATATTAATCATCATTCGTTGGTCCGACGAATAAAGCATAAAAGAACAGTAATAAGAACAAATCAATGGAAAAGAAGAAGTAGTCAATGCATTCATAAACATCAAATCTGTCACATTCAGAATCAGGGTCACCCCCTAGCAATGGGGGGTTTAGCTACTCATAATCGAAATAAAAACAAAGATTAACATTGTTGTCATTACAGAATTTCGTGAGGAATCAATCTTCAATCGTCGGAAAACTCTTGAACATATGAATCCTCTGATAATCGTAGAGTCTCCAGCTCTCAAAACGCGTCTTTTCTCTCTCCAAAATCGTCCAACCCCTCGAAAATCGTGTTCTGCCCTCTAAATAGCTATTCAGTTGGACTTTTCCTGATTTTATGCTCCATACGCGTATTGCTCAGTCTCATACGCGTACTGCCTAGTCTCAAACGCGTACTGCACGTAAGACAGCCTCTGATACGCGTATTGCCCAGGCTGGTACGCGTATTGCCCAGGCTGATACGCGTACTGCCTAGTCCCATACGCGTATCACCAGAGGCTTGCTATTTTGCTTGATTTTCCATCCCTCTGGTCATATACGTATGCTACGCGTACTGGGCAGGTCCATACGCGTATCATGTAAGGCCATACGCGTATGGACAGCAGGTTCTCCAAAATTTGATTTTTTCTTCCGTTTTCTTGCTCGGGCTCAATTTCGCATCTGACGTTTGATTCCCTGAGCTTCCAAACTAGTTTTTTACCTGCTAACATACCCAAAAGTGTAAAATATCCTCAAGAAACTCATAAGTAACAACACACTTAATATTATAGAATTGAGCTTATATCTAACTAAAAATGCTTCAGTTTACACAGTTTACCTGACTTATTTACGGTTAAATAGTGGAATGTCTAGCATAAATGGTGACTGATCAAGTGGTATGCGGCATTGCGCATCTCCTCCAACTCAAGCAGTTGCACCTTCCTTTTCTCACCGGCCAAATCATTTTCAAAATTTAAAAATTTCAGAGTCCACAAGGCTTTGTGCTCCAATTCAACCGGCAAATGGCAAGTTTTACCAAACACCAATTGAAAAGGAGTTAGGCCAATTGGAGCTTTAAAGGCGGTACGGTATGCCCATAACGCTTCATCCAATTTTTGTGACCACTCTTTTTTTGAATTTGACACAGTTTTTTCGAGAATTCTCTTAATCTCACGATTAGAGACCTCGGCTTGCCCATTAGCCTGTGGGTGATACGGAGTTGCCACTCTGTGTGATACACCGTAATGTTTTAAAATGCTTTCCAACGGTGCATTACAAAAGTGTGACCCTCCATCACTTATCAACACTCGGGGGGTTCCGAAACGGGAAAAATATGTTTTTCTTCAAAAAAATTATGACCGTTTTCGCATCCGCCCGAGGTGAGGCAATCGCCTCAACCCACTTAGAAACGTAATCAACTGCGACAAGCATATACTCGTTACCATAAGAGGGTGGGAATGGTCCTACAAAATCAATGCCCCAACAATCAAATACTTCGACCTCTTGGATGTTTTGGAGAGGCATCTCGTCTCTCTTACCAATCCCACCGCTTCTTTGGCAACTATCACAACTTTGCGCATGGGTATGTGCGTCTTTGAAAATAGTGGGCCAATAAAATCCTGACTGAAGGATTTTAGTGGCCGTTCTCACCCCATTATAGTGTCCGCCGTAAGGCGAGTTGTGACAATGCCAAAGGATGCTCTGCGCTTCATCGCCAATAACGCATCTCCTTAAAAGGTTATCACTACCCAACTTAAACAAGTACGGGTCATCCCATACGTAATACTTGGCATCCGAAAGAAACTTCCTTTTTTGGTTCGAAGTTAGGTCGGGAGGCACAAAACCACTAGCCTTGTGGTTTGCAAAGTCTGCAAACCACGGCCTAACTTGAACTTTGAACAGTTTTTCATCAGGAAATTCTTCCCGGATTTCCTTCTCCGACGCGGTAACCTCCACATTCACCAAGCGGGATAAATGATCCGCCACCAAATTTTCCGATCCTTTCTTGTCTTTGATTTCAACATCAAATTCTTGCAACAAGAGGATCCAAAGGATGAGCCTTTGCTTCGAATCCGGTTTGGTGAGCAAATATTTAATCGCCGCGTGGTCGGTATACACTACGACTTTAGACCCTATAAGATAAGATCTAAACTTTTCAAGCGCATACACTATCGCAAGTAATTCTTTTTCAGTTGTGGCATAGTTAATTTGAGCCTCATTAAGAACTTTACTTGCGTAATGAATCGCATGAAAAATTTTCTCTTTTCTTTGGCCAAGTACCGCTCCAATTGCATAGTCGCTAGCATCACACATTAGCTCAAAATTTAAATTCCAATTTGGAGCGACTATAATTGAAGCGGTAACCAATTTTTCTTTCAAAGTTTCAAAAGCTTGCAAACATTCATCGGTTAAGAGAAATACCTGGTCCTTAGCTAGCAAATTACTCAAAGGCTTAGCCACCTTTGAGAAGTCTTTGATAAAGCACTGATAGAACCCCGCGTGCCCCAAAAAGCTTCGGATTCCCTTCACATTCACCGGAGGAGGTAACTTTTCAATCACTTCAACCTTAGCACGATCAACTTCAAGCCCTGTTGAAGAGACTTTATGGCCAAGCACTATCCCCTCGGTCACCATGAAGTGACACTTCTCCCAATTAAGCACCAGATTGGTCTTCACACATCTTTCAAGCACCGTTTTCAAGTTTGCCAAGCATAGACTAAAGGATCCACCAAATACCGAGAAGTCATCCATGAAGACTTCCATTGTTTTCTCAATAAGGTCGGCAAAAATGGCTTGCACACATCGTTGGAAAGTCGTCGGTGCATTTCACAACCCAAAGGGCATTTTTCGGTATGCAAACACTCCAAACGGATATGTGAAAGCCGTCTTTTCATGATCGGCCGGGTCAACCGCAATTTGGTTATACCCGGAATAGCCATCCAAGAAACAATAGTATTGTTGGCCCGAGAGTCTTTCGAGCATTTGATCCATGAACGGGAGTGGAAAATGATCCTTTCGAGTTGCGGTATTCAACCGCCGATAATCAATACACATTCGCCACCCCGTTGCAACTTTGGTAGGGATCAATTCATTTTTGTCATTCCGGATCACGGTAATTCCACCTTTCTTCGGAACCACATGCACGGGACTAACCCATGGACTATCCGAGATCGGGTAAATCATTCCTGCATCCAACAGCTTTACAACTTCCTTTCGAACAACCTCCTTCATGGTAGGATTTAAGCGGCGTTGAGGTTGAGCTACCGGCTTAAAATCCTCTTCCATCAAGATCTTGTGCATGCAATAGGAAGGGCTAATTCCTTTTAGATCGGAAAGAGTCCAACCCATGGCTTCTTGATTTTTTTTAGCACATGGATCAAGCGGGCTTCTTCATCATTTGTCAAAAGGTTGCTTATGATGACCGGCTTTGCTTCGGTCTCATCTAGGAATACATACTTCAAAGTAGAAGGTAGTATTTTCAATTCAATAGGCGCTTTTTCGTCATTGACCTCCTTCTTCAAGTCTTCCTCCTCAACTTCCCACGGTTGTAGTTCGTCTAAACTATCAAGTTCCTTTAAGCATTCCTCAAGAGCTTGCTCTTCTTCAACGGTGAAAACCTCCAATGAGTCGTCAAGAGCTAACTCCATAGGAGATATCTCATGAATATGCTTAGAAACCTCCAAAACTGCTTCTTCGATCACATCGATGCGAAAGCTATCATTTCTATCTTTTGAATGCTTCATTGCTTCGAATAGATCGAATGTTACTTCCTCATTTTGGACTCTCACCTTCATTAAACCGTCATCAACGTCTATCATCATTCGCGCGATTTTCATGAATGGTCGGCCCAGGATGAGCGGAGCATCATCATCTTCTTCCATATCAATAACAATAAAATCGACCGGGAAAAAGAATTTGTCGACTTTAACCAAAACATCTTGGGCTACGCCATGAGGATGGGTAGTCGACTTATCTGCCAATTGCAACGTCATTCGGATGGACTTAATTTCAATGTTGCCAAGCCTCTTTATAATAGACAAAGGTATAAGATTAATGCTTGACCCGAAGTCAATTAGTCCCTTCCCGACATAGATATCACCAATTTTAACTGGCAAAGTAACTCTTCCCGGATCAACCTCTTTTTTTGGAAGCGTCCTTTGAATAATGGCACTACAGCTCGCATCTAGGACGATGGTCTCCGGTTTCGTATACCTCCGTTTTTTTGTAAGTATGTCCTTCATGAATTTGGCATACTTGGGCATTTGCTCCAAGGCTTCGGCAAACGGAATGTTTATTTGTAGTTGTTTAAAAATATCCATGAACCGTGCGTAATGCCGTTCATTCTCCCTTTTGGACGGGGCATGAGGATAAGGAAGGTTTTGGATTGGAGTAGTGCTCACTACCTCCTTTCCCTTTGCAACTCTAGAACTCCTCCATCTAGGCTTTTTCACTTCCTCCCCCATTACTTCATCACTCGTATTTTTCTCAATCTCCACACTTTTTTTCTTTTCAACTTCACCATTCTTTTCGTTCTTTTCAACTTCTTCCTCTTCACTCCACTCCCCCACTTCACCATCAATATTTTCCTCCACTATTTCCTCCTCATTTTCTCTCTTTTTCTCTCTTTGTTCACTCTCAACTCTTTTGTTATTCTCACTCATCAACTCCTTCCCACTTCTCGTTGTGATCGCCTTACAATGCTCCTTAGGATTTGTTTGCGTGTTTGCCGAAAAGGAAGGACCGGTTTGTTGTTCCGCGAGTTGCTTAGCAAGTTGCCCAACTTGAGTCTCGAGATTTTTTATAGCCGCGTCGTTGCTTTTTTGATTTGCCATTGACATTTGCATGAATTGCGTCAATGTCTCTTCCAACTTAGAAGTTACGACCGGCGGTTGTTGAGGTTGATAAGGATTTTGGGGAGGGTTTTGCCGGCTAGAAGAACCACCTCCATAACCTTGGTTATGATAATAGTTACTCCTAGGTTGGAACCCTTGGTTCCCTTGGAAATGTTGTTGTTGATTTTGAGGGTGTGATTGATAAGGTTGTTGTTGTTGTTGTCTCGGTTGGTAATCCCTTTGGTTTGCCATGTAGTTTACGTCTTCGAACCCCGGAGGTGGACAGAATCCGGTGTCATGCTCACCTTTGCAAAGCTCACAACAAGCTATTTGTTTAGCTTTAGAAGGTCCCCTCAACTCTTTTATTTGTTGCGTTAAGAGTTCCACTTGTTGTGAGATGAGCTTGTTTTGGGCAAGGATGGCATCGTTCGTCCCTAGTTCAAGCACTCCCGGCTTTTTCAAAGAGTTGCCTCGACTTTGACTCTGAAGATCATTTAGAGCCATTCGATTTATGATATTTGTAGCTTCTTCGGCACTTTTAGACAATAAAGAGACACCCGAGGTAGCATCCAACAACGTCTTGCAATTTGGTTGAAGTCCATTTTTGAAAATATGGATTTGAGTCATCTCATCAAATCCATGCCCTTTACACTTCCGAAGCATGGATTTGAATCTTTCCCACGCTTCATTTAAGGATTCATTGATTCCTTGTGCAAACACTGAGATGGCCGTCTTGGATTCCATGAACCGGTTATGGGAGAAGAATCTTTCGATGAACTTCTCTTCTAACACGTTCCAGTCTGTCATGACGGCTGGTGTTTGATCTAAGTACCAATCTTTTGCTTTGCCGAGCAAAGCGTGGGGAAATAATCTTCTGAATAACGGTAGCTCCTGAGCCTGATCCACTCCGGCCGCCAATGCTATCTCATAAAATTTCGTGAGAAAAGCAAAGGGATCTTCATGGTCCATTCCAGTGAATGGACTTCCATATAATAAATTGAGAGTTCCCGTTTTCATCTCAGCTTGCCTTCCCGTGTGGTTAGCAAACTGAGCAGTATTTCTTGGACTGTTTATGCATGGAGTAGAAATAGGCGGTGGTGGTGGTGGCTCCATGTTAGGTATAAATGGTGGTGGATTTGTGGTAGAAGAACTTTCTCCTTGTTCTTGTCGATGTCTCGCTTGTTGCCTCCTTCGTCTCGTTTTGCTATTAAGCCTCCTTGCGGTTCTCTCGATCTCAGGATCAAAAAGAAGTTCGTCCACAGGGATTTGCCCTCGCATAAAACGTAAGCTGCACACTAAACCAAACAAATTACAAGCACAAGTTAAAAATTCGAAAGCTAAAACTTAAACAACTATTGCGATGCTCGCAATATCAATTCACAATCCTCGGCAACGGCGCCATTTTGTTGAATTGTAATTTTTAAGTGTCGGGTTTTTGTTATCGTATCCACAGGGATTGTGAGATATCACCGCCTTTCGACAGTTGTTTTAATTCTTAGCTTAAGGTAACAATGGGGTTTTGGTATTTTTCACGGTATCTTGCATAAAAGTGTAATAAAATGCGGTAAAAGTTTTGGTTTGAATATTTGAGAAATATTGCCAAAGTTAGGGTTCGACGATCACTTTGCATGTATATGTTCGATCAACAAAAATTATAAACTCCTTTAGATGATAAGCTATTTCACAAAGTCCTCCCAATGTGTTTATCTCTAACACACATTGTGAGTTTTCCCATTTTGATCCATTGTTTATCTCTAACACAATCAATCAAAATGACAACTTTTTGGTTCAACCTTATGGTGAACAAAATCATTTATTACTATCTCTAGCTAACAAACAAGATTGGATGAAAACCTAGGTTAAGAGTTGGTAAACATCTCTCGATCATAAACCAACACAAAGAGTTTTCAATAAGAACAAAGTTTTCACCATATATTCACCATTAAAGAGTTTACAAATGAAGATCCTTACATTTACACACAAAGCTAATGATCATCTACATCTAACCTTGACAAAATGAAGGACTTAGCTACTCATTTTCATGGTAGCTTGGTCAACAAGTTTCGAAAGAGGGTTGATCAACATCCGAGTCGAATAATCGAGATTGGATGGGAATCCACCTTCTTTTTGTGAAAGATGGTTAAGAGATGAAGAAAAATGGTTTCTAGGTCACAAAAGATCCTTAGAACAATGCTGTAAAAATATCTAGAAAAAGTACAAAAGTAGGGAAAAATAAGGTATGGCTCCAAAAAGTAGCCCTTGCTACTTATAGGGCTGCTACTGGGCTGTCATGCTCGCTAGGCGAGCAGAATGGCTCGCCTAGCGAGCCCCTAAATGAGGCACCTGAGGCACATGCGCCCAGAGAAGCAACCTTTGCCAGACTGTCCTGTTCGCTGAGCGAACAAAACCTTCGCCTAGCGAAGGCCACGCTTCAACCTTCGCTCCAGCGAGGTTGAGAGGTTTTGCTACTGGAATGCTCGCTGGGAACTCGCTAAAGGCTCGCCTAGCGAGTGAGTGCTGGCTGCGCTTTTCACCAAGTCTGGACGTGTTCGCCACACACCTCGCTGGAAGCTCGCCTAGCGAGTCTGGTCATGTTTGCCACTGTAAAATACTGGAGCTTTTCGCTGGGCTTTCGCTGGACGCTCGCCTAGCGAGTCCTTCGCCACAGCCCTCGCCTAGCGAGCAAGCTGATGAATGCTTGTTTTATTTGATCCCTTTGCCAAATTTCTTGTGTCTTCACTTTCTATTATTTCATGCCTACTTCCTACACAATAACACACAAATCAAAGGTACCAAGATCGTTTATCATTGAATTGCATTTCATCAAAAACAAAGGTTGTTTCGAACACTTTAGCAAGGAAACGGAGTGAAAGATACCCATATTTGATAGCTCAAATTAGCACTTTTGGGTATCTAACAATAATCCCACAGTCTAATTTGAGTGACCAAAAGACCCTTGGTCACTTAATAAGACTTTTCTTCCAAGTTGTGGAGCTCAAGGCCTCAACTCAAGATCTCCAATCAAGGCATCCTCAGTCACACCAAGCAACGGATTATACAAGACAAATCAAAGGTCAACACTTGGTAAATATGATTCAAATTGTACGAAACGAGCCTTAAGTAATAAGGAATGATGAGAGGGAGTCTCTCCTACCCTTGTCTAGAGCGACTTTGCGTATGGGGCGCATGCCTCAAATATTCAAAGTGTGTGCCCTTATTCATAGACTTTAGTACAATACGAATCGATTAAACTACCAAGTCTTCTTCATACAAGTTCAACATCAACACAAGGATCAACAATAAAGGTTCTTCACCAACAACTTGTCAGTCAAGAGAAGTATCATGCGCTTCAAGTCTTAAGTAATTAGGAATGATGAGAGGGAGTCTCTCCTACCCTTGTCTAGAGCGACTTCACGTATGAGACGTATGCCCCAAATATTCAAAGTGTTCGCCCTTATTCATAGACTTTAGTGTGATTCCTATCAATCGACTGTCAAGTCTCTCATCATTTCACTCTCCATCCCATTCTAAACAATTCAATTTCAATCATTCATTTCTTTTGCCTCTATCATCTTCTTTTCAGCCCTAGTGGGCTGAACTACGAAAGCTTTGATTTCCTTATTGCACTATAAGGGTACGTAGGCAGGAGAACCTAGTTTCTTCGCGAGCTATCTTATTTATCAATCTACCTTCTCTATCCCATGGATCACTCTCCATTCACTTAACCCCTACCATCTTGTTGCGATCAATCATACTTCTCCTTGGACTCCTTGTCTATCCTTTTAGGACGATAACGACAGTCCACCTCTTCAATCGAGAGTTGTTTGGCTCTCATCCCAAACATTTAATTCATTCTTTTTCGGGTAACACACCACTTTTCTCTTCGATTAAGAGTATATCCTTCTCTTGGATCCAAGATACTATCCTGATTTGATCTCGAATTGTTGGTTCCCCAGCAAGTGATACACTACTCCTTGCATTGCAGTTGTCCCTTGACTTAGTGTTTGTCTTGTGAGTCCTTGTTGCTTATACAAACATATCTCTCTTTCTATTCTCGTAGTGCCAAACTACGATTGCTATGACTTTCTCATTTCACAATTAGAATACGTAGGCACGAGGATGCGAATCCTTGGCGAGCATACTTCTAATTATTCCTCCTTCGCCTTAGGGCATCATCCATATCTCTCACTATTCACTATCTATCTTCGATCATAAATCGCTCACCCGGTGGCATATTCGTCCTTTTGACATCGAAATACACCTTCTTTGGAATTCCATATAGACCCTTTTAGGACGCCTAACGAATAGTCCGCATTTCATACCTAGAGTTGTTTGGCTCTCATCCCAAATACTTAATTCCTTCCTTTTTTAGCCAAAACCCTACGGTGGCGGCCTGCTAGTCCACGTATCAGGTAACGATGTTTCCCTCTATGATAGAAATCTCATTCCTATTATGGATTCCAATACACTCTCACCTTTCGATTTCAAACAATATTTTTTCAGTCACTTATCACCAGATACCCAATTATGTGACTTCGGTCACTTCATTCCATTCACCTCCATAATACAGTCATAATCTACCTTCCTTCATTCCATGTGATATATCAGTTATCTTTGAGCCAAACACATAATACCTTTGTGCTTCATCTTGTACCCCCTTGTGACCCAAGAGTTATTTGGCCCTTACCCCAAACACCTAATTCCTCTTTTTTTTCGGTTGTTCCAGTACAGTGATATAAGTGTTATACGCCCTCACTTGTCGGTTCATACCTGTTCACTCTTGGGTTCTCGTTTTCACCCTATTTGGAGTTCAAATCACACTATTCTTTAGTTCACATTATACCTTCTATCACATTTATTTCCACCTCCTACCTATAGTTCCTTGAAATACGAAGCTCTGAATTCCTCATTGCACTATGAGGATACGTAGGCATGAGGACCCTAATCCTCACCGAGCACTCTATCTATTTCCCTTCCTTTTCCCATTCTTTGCGAATAATCTTTAGATAACACCTATTCGAGCGAGAACAATCCAAACGGTTCCCATGGAGTACCATGGATGTTTGGGGTGGTAATACCTTCCCCTTGCATAACCGACTTCCTTACCCAGTATATCTCTTTCCCCCAGGTTTTATCGATGTTTTCCCTTCCCTTTGGGGATAAATAAAGTTCGACGGCGACTCTGTTGTATGTTCGTGCGTGCGATACGTTCGAGTATATTTCCGCTAGCTTCAGTATACAACATACGTCAAAGGTTGTTGACTATGAAGTTGTACCTCTAATCACAATAAGTCAAATCAACCTTCCATTGGTAACATTTTCCCATGTGGGTTTTAATAGATACCCGAGTTTATTTTGCAATTAGTTAGTTACTGATGCATTTCTATTTACACATATACAATCAATCGATGTAATTGTGTCTGAAATAAGCTCTACCAATACACTGTCTAAGAGGGATGATGTTGCTATTGGGGTTGATGATCTATCTTCAAGCATGTATCTAACACCACAACAATCATCCACAAAAGGGAAACACATGAAAACTGAGTGACATGGATTACATTTTGTAATGCTTACTACATTTTGATGTCTTCCTTCCTGCTTTGTAATGATCCACAACCTTATTTTGTATTAACAGTTACCTAACTTATGAACCTCTTGTGTAACAATGCAATAACTGTTTAGTTTTCGTTATGATAGCTAACCCCAAATTTTTGTGCAATTAGTCCCTTTATAATTCACCATATTCAATCATATCACTCTCTTTATTTTATTATTGATTCCAAATTAAATCACATGTTTACTTCAATGCTTAAAACCATAGCAAAAACCTCATATATGCTTTTTTTTCATATTCACTTAGGCATTATGAACCCTACTTCTTATTTGCAATTCCACTATCAACATAATGTAATCATGCACATTCTTATTATATTTATTTCAATCTTTATATATATATATATATATATATATATATATATATATATATATATATATATATATATATATATATATATATATATATATATATATATATAAAGATCTACCTCAGGATCCTGTGTTTTTCTTTGCCCAAATCTCATAGCATGGAGCTCCAACAAAAAGTCTTTTGTCGCACGGTCAAGTGCAAAAGCGGAATATTGCACGCTAGCTCATGCTACATCCGAAGTCTTGTGGATTAAATTGTTACTTCGTGAGCTGAAAAATCCATATCTATCACCAACCCTCTTGTGTGACAATATGAGTATTGTAATGTTGTCCCATAATCCCATCCCGCATGCTCCTACAAAACACATTGAGCTTGATATTCATTTTGTTTGTGAACGTATTATGGCAGACAAGTTACAAATACAACATGTTCCAGCTCTTGCCCAACTTGCAGACATCTTCACTAAGCCTCTCTCTTCCAATTTGTTTGACAACTTTCAGGATAAACTCAAGATTGTATGTTTCAAACCATCATGAGTTTGAGGGGGAGTATTGGAATGTAGTGGTAGTGAAAGAAGTTAAGGTGTATGGTATGTTAGTTATGATGCATGCTAAGGTAGTTAGTATATGCATGAAGTTAGTTACACTCTAACTAACTTCACTCATGTATATATAGAAAAAGTGATAACCAATTCAATAATGAGAATTTTATCCAAGGTCGAGAATAAACAAGTGGGCAGAAAGATTGGTTCTAATACATGGTTTACGAAAGAATATGAACTATAGGCTTATCCTATAAAAGAACTACTCTGATCAAATTTAAAGAATATTTGAACACTTGAAAAAATATTATATTAGTATTCGTATGAACTCTCTTATCTTTGGAGATTTAATCCTTATACCATAAGAAAAACTCCAACAACTCGACACAATAGCCATGGTTGAACATTAGTATTAATGTTCTAACCAGACTGATAGTTTGGATACAGAGGGACACAAATCCTTACATGAATCTCAAATAAACCCCTCTATTGAAGATAATAAAAGAAAGTGTATTGACGACAATGCATGGAGGAGTACTAGAGAGGAGGACACCAATATTATCATTCAAACTACATGCCTCTATAAGAGGGACAACCGAGACTAATGAAGATTTTAAGTTAGAACTGTCGAGGGTTAAGAAACCTTTGCATAGTTAGAGTCATGAAAAAGCTTCTGAGTATCCGGTCGTCTAATATTAACTTTCTTTTTGAAGTTAATCTCATGACTTCTATTTTTAGGAATTATTTTTAAAAAAATTAAATTAAATTAACCCATTTTTATGTTTGTGATTGTTGTCTTGTGGAGGTTAAATAGGGGTCTAGTCCTCATATGGTATAATGATGTAAATCTGACTATTCTTGATTCTAATAAAACTTTATTGACTGATATTTTACTAGACTCGCTAGCTTATACTCCTATGGCTACCCTAGTCCTAATAATAAGCAGGGATGCCATGGGTAAAATGAGGGGTGCTTAGTATAATCCTCCTAAAGTTATCAATTGAAATTACCAGGCCCAGCCCAAATTGTAAATAAATAAATAAACATAATTTATAAAACCAATATCTGGAACATTCTACAAAGATCGAGACTCCACGCCTCTACATCATGATGAGTTTCCAGAACATATTTATCACATTCAATCATCATCGTCACCTTCCAAATCGCAAATTCTATGTACTAAATTTGTTACAGAACATAACAGATCAAAAAGAGAAGAGTTAAAACCGCAAAACTGAAGAGAAAAAGAGGAGAAGAAATGGGTGTAGACTACTACAAAATCTTGCAGGTTGATAAGAATGCCAAAGACGAAGAATTGAAGAAGGCTTATAGAAAACTTGCCATGAAATGGCACCCTGATAAAAACCCAACCAACAAGAAAGATGCAGAAGCTAAGTTCAAGCAAATTTCTGAAGCTTATGAGGTATGTTTTCTCATGGGTGTTGCCAAAATTTTAAATTTTTATTAAATTATGAGTGAAACTGTGAAACCCGTTAATTGTTTTTATCTGGGTCATGCTTGGTTATATTTTTTTTCATAAGGGTTTTATAAAAAAATTATCTTTCTGAAATTATCAGTGAAACTCAATTAACATTTTTATGTTGGTTATGTATTTGTGCTATGCTTACTTTGTTAGTGTTGTGAATTGTGATGATTATTGAAGGTACTTAGTGATCCTGAAAAGAGAGCAATCTATGACCAATATGGGGAAGAGGGTTTGAAGGGTCAAGCTCCTCCTACTGATGCTGGTAGTGGCGGTGGAGCTAGTTTCTATTCCACAGGAGATATTCCTGGATCGTTTCGGTTCAATCCGAGGAATGCGGATGAGATTTTTGCTGAGTTTTTTGGATTCTCAAGCCCATTTGGTGGCATGGGTGGAAGAGGTGGCAGTGGTGGCGGTGGCGGCGGCATGAGATCTAGGGTCCTTGGTGGAATGTTTGGTGATGATATGTTTGGATCTTTTGGGGAAGGAGGAGGAGGAGGAATGCATATGAATCATGGTGTACCGAGGAAAGCTGCTGCTATTGAGAACAAGTTGAGTTGCACTCTTGAGGAGATATATAAAGGAACTACAAAGAAGATGAAGATCTCTAGAGAAATAGCTGATGCCAGTGGGTGAGTAGTTGATTTCACTCTGCTATTTCTTCTGTTTTTTTAATTCTAATATCTTCGATTTTGTGCTTGATGCAATGGTTGAAGTCTTTTCTTGTGACTGTAGCAAAACCATGCCAGTGGAAGAGATATTGACCATAATTGTGAAGCCTGGTTGGAAGAAAGGCACAAAGATCACCTTCCCAGAAAAGGGCAACGAGCAGCCGAATGTAACCGCCGCAGATCTTGTATTTGTGATTGACGAAAGGCCGCACAGTGTGTTCAGTCGCGAAGGAAACGACCTGATTGTGACTCAGAAGATATCTCTTGTGGAGGCGTTAACTGGTTATACAGTGCACCTCACTACACTGGATGGTAGAAACTTGAGCATACCAATAAACAATGTTATTCATCCCAACTATGAGGAGGTTGTTCCAAAAGAAGGGATGCCACTTCCTAAGGATCCATCAAAGAAGGGGAATTTGAGGATAAAGTTTAACATTAAGTTTCCAAGTCGGCTCACTGATGAGCAAAAAGTAGGAGTTAGGAAACTCTTGGGTGCAATCTGAGATTGAACATAAATGGATTGAGAATAGTCTATAGTTGGTGGAAGATATGCCACCTGAAAATATTAGATTTACCAATAAACTTGAATGTTTTTTTTTTGTACGGGACTTGTTGAAGAAATTTAAATAGTTTGATTAAATAAATTTGTCACTGTTAGATGATCAATTTCGGCCAAAGAAGAAAATCATTTCGACTAAGGAATCCGTCGGAACAGCATCGATAGAAAGTTGAATAAATCCATGGATCGACACATAGAGACCTGGTCGAAGTCGAAATGTCTGAATGGCGGGAGCGATCCAAAGACCGTGGGTAGTTATCTACATACATGGGGAAGTGGACTGACACGTGTCATCGCAAGATAGATTCGTGTCATCGCAAGATAGATTCGTAATCCTCCGACGATTATTTTTTATTTAAACAAGTGTTAGGGATGATTCTAGGGGTGTCATTTTTAGTATTTGTAGTAGGAGTAAACTTAAAGTACCAAAGCGTTTATGAGAAAAGAGTTATCTCCTTCCAAAAATGCACATTTGCCTCCATTTACATTCATAAGTCATTTAAACTTACCAAATTTGTCTTTACTTTCTTGCTTTATTTTCAATACATTTTCGTTTGTCATACTTTTTACTACATCCCTAAATCATCAAGAGTTATATTTACGCCTTTTTAACTTTTCAAAGACATTGCTTACCAAAACATCATACCCTCAAACACTAAGTCCAGGACTTTGTAGCCGATCCTGCAAGTAACCCTCTCATAGGAAGGCTAGAGATTGTTGACGAAACAACAAATTGGCACACCCGATGGAACATTCGATAGTGTTAGGTGTATGCAATTGTGTAGTGGAAAAACACGTCTCCTAGACCACATGAAGAAACGTCTTCGACGGGAGACACGGCGACACCCCAAGTGGCCGATGTCGGCTTTAGCGTGGCGTCGACAGTTTCGACAACATTTGCAGGGTCAATTATGATATCGTGTCAGCCACAAACGCCGACACCAACAACCCGGGAAGTGCTGGGCAACATATGCCCAGTTTCAAGGTCCCCATGCACTGAACGTTGGGAATGTCGACTGAGTTTATGGCAAGTACGCATAATCTCGGTTCGACTTACAACGACACCTCATCATCTCCATTCCCTCGTTACCAGGGGTTTGGACCTTTGGCAACCCCATTTGGTCGACCCCCAGGTTTCGGACTGACGTCTCAGTCAGTCCAAACTTTTACGTCAAGTTCTGTCGTCGTTATGAGACAACAGATGGACGAGTGTAATCATGAAATGGTACACATGCTAACTCAACAAATGGGTACCATATTGAGGCCTTTGATCCAAGATTCGACGGAGAGTTACCAGCAATTGGCAACCCAAATGACAAGGATAGGGGACTTCTTGGGAGCCCCAAGGGCTCCGGTCCGTCGGAATCCTACGCCTCCTCCTCGACAGGAAACACCGGTCCGACAAGAGAAAATGACAGACAATACGGTCGAACAAGAATATTAGGAATTCGAACAGATCCCAAGGGTGGCACGAAGGTCCCCCGTGGTGATGGTTAACCGTAACCAGGGTTCTGACCAAGTGGTCAGGAGGATTCGACACGAGCAAGCCGTTAGGGAACAAAACCTAGAGGCTATCGTCGAACGGATCATATTGTAAAACAGAATGAGTCCCTGCTTACAGCGGCCGACTTACTCTTCACCCTTGCCAGATTTTGTCTTACATACAGAATTTCCTAGGGGGTGGAAAGTTCCGAAATTTACCAACTTCGCTGGGGATACTGAGGAGTCCACCGTTGAACACGTGGCCAGGTATCAGACTGAGGCTGCCGACATAGCGAACAATGAGGATTTGAAGTTAAAATACTTTCCAAGTTCTCTTACAAAGAACGCATTTACGTGGTTCACAACGCTACCTCCACAGTCGATCCAAACGTGGACGCAGTTGGAGAGATGGTTCCATGAACAATTTTACATGGGGAAATCGAAGATTAGCCTCAAAGAACTAGCTAGCGTTAAGCAGAAGGTTGTTGAGTCAGTTGATCAGTACCTAAACAGGTTTAGACTATTGAAAGCACGATGCTTTACTCAAGTCCCTGAGCACGAATTAGTCGAGATGACGGCTGGGAGTTTAGATTATTCTATAAGGAAAAAGTTGGATACTCAGTATCTTAGAGATATGGTCCAATTGGCCGATAGAGTTCGACGTATCGAACGCCTGAAAGCTGAGAAGCCCAAGACGGGTCGATATCATAAGAAAGAAAATTTGTCATATATCGCAATCGAAGGTCGTTCTTACGACGAAGAAGATATAATCAGCATAAGCGAGGTTAACGTGGCAGAACTTAAGCCCGGGCCTCCATATGCGTGTAAGGTCTTAAAACCCTCTAATGGAAAAAATCATGTCGAACCCAAAACAACAGATAAATACGTAGCTAAGACCTATACGTTCGACGTGTCTAAGTGCGACAAAATCTTTGATCTGTTACTAAAAGATGGTCAGATTATCGTCCCTCTGGGTTTAAAAGATCCCCCTAGAAAAAAATAAGAAAAGGGGATTCTATAAATTTCATAATTTCCTTAGCCACAAAACTCGCCGATGTGTTCTTTTCAAGGATTTGGTGTAAAAAGCTTTGAAAGAAGGAAGGCTCCAATTTGGTGAAAGGCCAAAAATGCAGGTGGACTCTGATCCCCTGAAGGTGGAAGAAGCTTTGTACGCGGAGCCTCTCAAGTGCATGATGGTTGAGACTACTGATGGTCTCATAGAGGTTCTCGAAGCAACTTCCCTAGCTGAATCTTTTGAAGTGCTGATGGTCGAAACTACTGAGGATTTCGGAAATAAGGTTGAAAGGAAGGTTAAGTCGGCTTATCCCTAACCAGGCGAAAGTTTATCATAATTCCAATAGAAGTGCAAAAAGAACGGGTCAAAGGCTCTATTATGCCCAAAGTGCAGTGCGGTGTTCGACGAGAATACCGCCGAGAAATTGGAGGCCAACAACAAGGTTGTGAAAGAGGATAAACTTGTTGTATCACGATTTGTGTTCGAAAATTATGGTGCACCTCGACGGAATGAAGATTATAAAAGGCAGTTTCAGCGTTCCCGACCAAAGACCTTCATTTCGCCGACCGATGCTCCACAGGAAAAGTGGATAGAGTCTATCAACCAGAAAGGGGGCAAAAAACCAAAATGGAGAGTGCTAGAGAAAGAAACAACATCTCCAGAGAAGAAAATGGGCTATACAATATCTCCTAACTACAAAGGAACGAATCCGATGACTAGGACACAAAAGAGACACTACCAGTGAAACAAAAAAGTTGGGAAGGACGTTACCACTCCATAGTTGAAACCTTCGGAGACCTTTGGACAAAAGAAACAGATACCGAAGGTCTCAGGACAAGGAAAAATGGTGGCCAACCAGACAATGGCCATGATTGTAGACTCGACAGGAAGGAAGGTAGTAATAGCCACTCAAAATGTGGAATGTTCGTCAGAGGTCGAGAAGCAGCCACGAAGCAAGGGCGAATCGAAGGAAGAAGAGCCCGAGTATTCCCCCGAACCAGAGGAAGGAGAGCCTGAATACTCCCCCCAGTCCGATGAGGAGTTCAACGAAGACATGTACGACGAAAATAATGATGACATGTATGATGATGATTTCATTGTAAACTGTGGCATTGTATCGGTGTTGCCAGTTGAATACGACATGGCATCCAAAGTCTCCAAAATAGAGGGAGATTTTATGCCAGATGAGACAGATGGAGGAAAACCTATATGCTACTATGTCATGAATAGCGGCTTGGTGGAAGAACAAAAAGTCATGTTTGAGAGACCCAGCCCAGGGATGATATATCATCTAAAGCCATTGTTCATCAGAGCAAAGGTCGATGGAATAGCGGTGAACAAGGTTTTTGTCGACGGAGGCGCTGCAACCAATCTGATGCCCTATACTCTATTTAAGAAAATGGGAAAGGGTGACGAAGACCTTCGACAACACAACATGGTCCTATCAAACTATGAAGGTGTCGCAACATGCTAAAAAAACAACCGGCGGGAAAGAACAGAAGAGTCGCCACCGTTCGTTATTTATCCCAAAGGAGGGAAAGGAAACGATCGAAGAAAACCTGAAGAGAGGAAAAGACAAGGTCTTCTAACCAAATCTTGGGTTCGGAAGTCGATTATGCGAAGGGAAGGTATTAGCACCCTTACGCATCCGTAGTACTCTATGGGATCCACTCTTGTTGTTCTAGTCTAAAGGGTGTAGGTATATCTAAGGTACTATCTGCTAAAAGAAGGTCAAAATAAAATGACTCGCAAGGATGTCGCATCCACTGCCTATGTATCTCATCTGAGTATGAGAATCAGAGTCTTCGTAGCTCGGCTACCTATGGGTGAAAGAGAAGTGTGCTCGATAAGACATCGCGTCTTATGCCTACGTATCTCATCTAGAATGAGAATCAGAGCAAAACGTAGTTCAGCTAACTACGGGAACAAGGGTCTCAATTGCAACTAGGGCAAGAGAAAGGGAAGGTCTCGATCACAATGAGGGCGAGAGAAAAGAATCGCAACAAGGGCGAAAGTAAGCAAGGATTAGTTGTTAGTCTTTAGTCAAAACTCGGCAAGACATCGCGTCTCGTGCCTACGTATCTCATCTGAACATGAGAATCGGAGTTGTCGTAGTTCGGCTAACTAGGGGTTAAGGATTGCCATCTGAACGTGGACTTACAAAAGAGGACACCAGCTGTGTCAAAGGAAAGTGGACAATGTGTTCAACGTCCTAGCAGTAGGTGTCGCAGCTCGCTGAATCGAGTCTTAGGCAGTTACCTCTTTGCAATAGAACGGACTGACACGCCACAGGATCGGAGACGCACGGAAGGTCTAAAAGTGGGGAAGCTCTGTCCTAGAGTTATCATGCAATGTGGGCCTATGTGTTAGGATTTACAAAGGGGAACATCTACCTAATGTTAGCATGCAAAGAATAAGGGAATTCTACCTATGTTATCATACAAAGGGTTCTACCTAATGGGTGCTACCTAAACGGAACAGGTGTCGACGGATGGAGCAAGGAGAGGAGCCACGGATAAGGGTAGATGGCGATGCCTGAGGCAATCGACTTACAGGTAGATGGCGATGCATGAAGCAATCGACTTACAAGAGGATGGATGAATGCGTGCTGGTTCTGTTAAGTTTTGAAAATGATTACTCGACGTTGGATCAAGCTTTTGATCTTGTTTTGAAATGATTATCGGATGTTCGTTTTAATTCTTGTATTAACAGATGAATAAAGAATGAAAGAATAAATATTATACATTTTATGGGATAGGGGTACATTTGTTATGAATGGGGATGGTTCATGGCAATCAAACAATAAGAATATATGCCTCAATCATCATACAAGTAGGCAACAGTTATCAATCAAATCAGATAAGTAAACAGGTATATAATCAAATCAAAGAATCAAAGAATGAAATAATGGAGCATTAGACAAGGCATGGGAAACATGAACATATTAAACAATCAAGAAATAGTAAGCACGGATGAAAGAAACAAGTATAACAGATAACAGATGAATCAGACAGATGAAAAGATGCACAACAAGAGTCCACTGAAATAATTAAATCAGGAAATGAGGTAAGGATCAAATAAAATCAAGATGAAAGGTCTCTAATACATGGCATATGAGATGAACAAGGGAGGATCAAAAGATCTCTTCAATTGCCATAAGCAATCCCTAAGTCAAACATCGATCATAAAGAAGTCAACTAAAAATTCAAGCCAACTTAATAAATAGCAAATTAATCAAGAAAATTATGAAAAATTAAACTAAGTAAGGTGGGGTCAGGACATCATCATCCCCTAAAAAGATTACAAAAATAATGAAAATTAGTAAATGAATTAATTGAAATAAAATAGAAGTCAAACTAAAAGTCAACCAACCAAACTAGGTTAAAAATAAATCAAGAATAAAATGAAAATGTGAAATAAAAATTCAAGAAAAGGTCAGGTTGACCATGGGGCAGTGGTCAACCTTCATCCTAAAAATCAAAAGCTAAAAATAATTTTAAGACATAAAAATAAAATCAAGAATAAAAGGTATGCTAAAATGGACCACTTAGAATGAATAATTAAAATAAAATATTAATATTAAATAAATGTGAAAATAAAAATTAAATAAAATTAAATAATGCATCAAGCAATATGGAAAATATTTTTGGATATTTTTATGGACAAAGAAAATATTTTATATGAATTAAAATCAAAATTGAAAATAAATTGGGAATTAAAATGAACATGAAAAGAGGGGGGGTGTATCAATATTTTAAATGAACTGGAAAATAAATGAGCGTTGATGGGCCATGAAAGGGGGGTGTCAACAGCAACTGGCGAAGGCCCACAGTCCAAAACAATAATTAAATCCAGGGCGTGACATAATGAAATAACATTTTATTTAAAAAGGCCATGTGAACATAACATCAACCGGTCATCTTCACTTAAGTCGCTACAGGACAAAAAATAAGCGGGCGGCCAGGATTAGAACATACGCGATGGATCCAACGGTTCTCAAGATGACACGCGGTCATCTTCTTCATGGAACCAAACCCTAGCGCCATGTTCATGCAGAAACGCGTGTGTTTCTTCCAATTTCAACAACAATGCGACCACCATAGTGCATCAAAAAACACGAAATAAAGCTCAGATCTCAAGTATAAAATGCAAGGATTAACATGGTATCTTTGTTTAAGTGAAATGGTGGCTTATTCATGGAGAAAAGTTGACAATAAGATGTCAACATGGACACGGATATGAACAGAAAATCAACAGCATAAATCAAACCACATGAACATTGCCTCGTACTGAGGACTTCAGAAGCAAGCATAAGCAACATGATAATGGAACAAGCATGATAATGGGCATGGTAAACAGTAATGAAGCAAGCATGGATTTACCAATAGATGGCCATGGAAAAGGAACAAGAGTGTTACCTAGTGGAAGTTTAGTCCACTGCTTCTTGATTGTGGAGAGAATAGAAGAAGATGTTGCTTTCTTGGTGCTTCAGGAACTTCACTTTGAGAAACTTGTTGAGCAATAAAATCTGATCTCCAATGAACTTGTTCCTTGCTTGCTCGAAAATTCAATGGCCTCTCATGTTTAGGGTTTTTCAGCTTAAATATGGTGGGTCTAATGCCTTAATGGGCTCTGAAATAAATGATTTGTCCATGAGCAAAAAAAATGTGTATTTGGTGAGGTGTATGAGCAATGGCACGTGAGATGTTGTGGTTTCTTATTTTGGCAAAAGCTTAAGTGAATGGACACATGATGCATGGCCAAATGAGGAAACAAACATTGGTTGCATCAAGGCTTGGTCTGAGATAATGCAAATAGTAGCAAGATATCATGGAGCTTGGCATGTTTCATGTTGAGCATGAGTGGAAATGATGAGTGGAAGAAGGTGAAAAATGGCCTCAAAATCATGTCACACTATTGCAAAACTGGTTGGGCAAGCTTGGCATAAAATCTGCCTAGAAAATTCAAGTCATGGTGTCAACTTTAAGTGAATGTATCTCTCAAACCATGGATCCAAACGAGATGATTCCAAAGGGAGGTGAAAGAGGACATGGCAAGGTATAATTGTTGTGAAGAAAATATTTTCAAATGATGCCTTGAAGTGCAAGAAAACTGGCCAAGAAGTTTTGACAAACTTTGAAGATTTTTAGACTTAGAAATTTTTCTAAGTGTCCTAAAAATATGCCTTGCTTTGACTAAGCACAACTTTCTCAATTTTGATCCAAATGGAGCAAACTTTATATTTCTAGAAAGCTTGGAACAAAAGGAACAACTTTCATGTTGGAGAAATTTTCCCTAAATGGAAAGTCAACCATTTCCAAATTAAATAACTTTTCCAATTCCTGATTAAATGATGAATCCATGATCCAACCTTGATCAAATTTCACATGTAGGCTCCCCTAGGTATGAATTTTGAGATTCCACTCTCAAAAAGTCAAGAGTTGACTTTTGTGGCCCCACAGTTGACTTTTCCCAAAATGTTTGATTCCTGATTCCAGTGATCAATTGAAGCACTTCTGGCTCAAATAAAAAGCTGATTTTTTGTATGTAGACCCTTGTGGACATATGGAGGGCCATGGAAAAGATTTTCACCCAAAGAATCAGAAATAAACTGATTTTATACCAAACCCTAATTTTAGGGCAAAATTGATCGGGAACTGATTGCACTGCTTGCCAATGGATCTTTCTGAGATAATTGTGAGTCTTCCTAGGCCAAGATGTCTCTCCAATCATGACATGGATGAGCTCCTCTACTTCCAACCAAACATTTCCTGTTGCAGGTAGCCATGAAACCCAAATTTCCTGATTAAATCCAGATGAACACTCTGATAGCTCTGAATCATTCACTGATGAACTGAGGACCATAATGAGATATCTGGAGCCCCCTGAGACCCTTGAGACTTGTATACTTAGAGAATGAAGTCCAATTCTCAATCTTGTTTTGTGTGGGCTCCTTCTGCTAAGGAGTGATCAATCAAAACCTGATTTCCAAGTCACTAATGCAGTATGCAATGAGTATGACCTAGTGTGATGCCAATGAAGTGTGAAACATAATCCCATGCTTCCAGGGAAAATTGTAGGGTAAATTTTGGGGTATTACAGAAGAGAAAACCAACAATATAATGGGGGTTGTCCAGGTCGATCTCGTTGTAGGCACAACAACACGCTCACCACTGTTCATGGTAATAGACTCCAAAGTCAAATCCAATCTACTCTTGGATCAAAAATGGATCCATGGGATATGAGCGGTAGCATCGACGGTTCACCAGAGACTTATAATCTGGAGAAAAGACGACATCATGGAAAACATTGAGGCCGACCAAAGTTATTATCGGGTCGACGATAGAGGTTCCAAGAGGTCTTTCGACCAACACTTGGCGAATATAGCGCCATGTGATGACGAATCGGACTCCTATGCTTCCGCCAAAATTGGTCGAGTTCTAAACTTAGACCCTGATCATGGTTTCATATGGGATAATGAGGAAGACACATGATCAGAGACGGGAATTCCACCTACGGGGTGGCCTGCGGTCGATGAGGATGACTGCTAAGTCAGAAAGCTTGGCTCGAATTTCGGCCTATTTGGCCGAAAACAAGAGGAAGTCAATTCTGGAAAAAGAAAGGCTTCAGGATTTGGCCTGTGAGGCCGAAGGTTTAGAAAATGGTCGACAAGACCTAACAACAGCTTCAGAAATCCAGAGGATTGATTGTATTTATGACAACGATCCTTTGGGGTTCGAAAAGACCCCATTAAATGAGTCACAAGAGATGGAAGCACAAGATCCCCTTGAAGAGATCGACCTGGGAGATGGGATCACGAAAAGACCAACCTACACGAGTACTAAGGTGGGGTCAGAAATGAGGGAGAAACTGGTTGAGGTATTTACTGAATACAGGTACTGTTTTTCCTAGGATTATAACAAAATCTCGCGTTTAAATCGAAGAGTGGTGGAGCATCGACTGCCTATCCAACCTGGGAAAAATCCAGTAAAGCAACACCCTCGATGATTTTCTCCATACGTCACCTCGAAATACAAGAAGGAGATCGAGAGACTCCTCAAACGTAGTTTCATCAGAACGGCGAGGTACGTCGAATGGTTGGCTAACATTGTGCATGTCATCAAGAAAAATGGAACTCTTAGAATCTGTATAGATTTTAGAGACCTGAATAATGCCACACCGAAGGATGAATACTCGATGTTTGTTGCAGAAATGTTAGTTGATTCGGACGCAGGTTTTGAATACCTGAGCATGCTTGATGGTTACTCTGGTTACAATCAAATCCTTATAGCTGAAGAGGATGTCCCCAAGACAGCGTTATGATGCCCTGGAGACTTAGGGACATACAAATGGGTCGTAATTCCGTTTGGTTTAAAAAACGCAGGAGCGCCCTATCAAAGGGCTATGAATGCCATATTTTATGACTTCATTGAAAATTTTATGCAGGTATATATTGACGACATCGTGATAAAATCGTCATCACAGGAAGGTCACTTGGAGCACCTTCGACGTTCGTTCGATAGAATGAGGAAATATGGATTGAAAATGAATCCATTGAAGTGTGCTTTTGGTGTGCACGCAGGCGGCTTCCTGGGGTTTGTGGTACACAAATGAGGTATCGAGATCAATCAAAACAAAACAAAAGCGATCTTAAACCTCAAAAGCCCATCGACAAAGAAGCAGCTCCAGTCTTTAGTGGGGAAGATTAACTTCTTAAGAAGGTTCATATCGAACCTAAGTGGTAAAATGAATGTGTTTTCGCCACTGCTCAAAATTAAGAGGGAAAGTGATTTTTACTGGGGGTCAGAGCAACAAGAGGTTTTCGACACAATCAAGGAGTACATTACCAAGCCTCCTATTTTGTTACCTCCTAGCAGGAAGAAAAATATGAGTTTATATAATATTTCATCGGATACGACTATAGGGTGTATGTTAGCCTAAGAGGATATTAGTTGTGTAGAAAGACCCATATAGTACCTCAGTAGAATGTTAGTAGGTGCTGAAACTAGGTACTGTCTCATAGAGAAATTGTGCATGTGCTTGTACTTTGCCTGTATGAAATTAAAGCAATATATTAAACTAGTTGATGTTTATGTCTCGTGTCATTACGATATTATTAAACATATATTGTCCAAACCTATTTCGCATAGCCGAATTGGAAAATGGGCACTAGCTTTAACAGAGTTTTCTCTAACATTTAAACCGTTAAAGGCCATGAAAGGCCAGATTGTGGCAGATTTTATAGTGGATCATACCATGGTCGAATCATTAATAAATATGGTTAACACCAAACCATGGCGGTTATATTTTGACGGATCGAGCCACAAGGATGGAATGGGAGTTAGGGTACTAATATTATCCCCACAGGATGGTCCAGCGAGATTTAAGTGCAAGATCAGCGAAAAGTGTTCCAACAATGAAGCTGAGTATGAGGCCCTAATAATTGGTATTCGACTCTTAAAAGGGTTGGGAGCCGGACAAATTGAATTAAGGGGAGACTCGGAGTTGGTAATCAAGCAAGTCACGCGTGAGTACAAGTGCATCAAGTAAAATTTGTTGAAGTATTTTGTGATGGCAAGACGGCTATTGGAACACTTTGACGTTGCGGACATAAAACATGTACCGAGAAACGAAAACCAAGAAGCCAACGAGTTGGCACAGATCGCTTCCGGGTATAAGATGTATAAGTCGAAATTCCAAGATATGATTGAAGTCTGAGAAAAGATGGTGTCGGACGCACCACCACTAACGAAAGATATCCTCGACAGGAATGACAGTCGCGATGAAGGGGTCGACGAAGAATGTCAGGAAGTCTATGGGGTCAAGAAGTCCTGGGGACATGGAGTTTTCACTGTCAACAGTTCATCACCAACATACTGGAGGAAACCAATTGTGGAATATTTATAGAACCCAATCGGAGGCACTGATAGGAAAACCAAATACAAAGTTTTAAGCTATGTGTTGTCAGGAAATGAATTGCTGAAGAAAACACCAGAAGGGGTATTACGTAAATGCCTGGGAGATACAAAAGCGTATTTTGCCATATATGAGGTACATAGTGGAGCCTATGGTGTGCACTAGGCAAGCCATAAGATGAAGTGGTTGTTGTTTCGGCAAGGGGTTTATTGGCTCAGTATGTTGAAAGATTGCATCGAGTTCGCCAAGGGATGCCAAAGGCATGCAGGTGTTCAACATATGCCAGCGAGTGAGTTGCATGTGATCATCAAGTCGTGACCCTTTAGGGGGTGGGCATTAGACGTCATTGGAGAAATTTTACCAGCCTCGTCGAAGCAACAGAAGTTCATCCTAGTGGGGATATACTAGTTCACCAAGTGGATCGAAGTCGTCCCTGTAACACCCGAGGTCGGAGAGGCCGAAGAGTGGTTACATGTAACATCCGAGGGGCGATGGAGTGGTTGTCGATGCATGATGCATGACAATGAGACACTCCCAGCAGCTTATAGGGGAAAAAACCGAATTCACATTGGAATGAGAGGGATCCTAAGGCTATGCAGGTATGGGACTGCATGATTGAATGAAGGCTTATAAGGATTAATTGGTACTAGATATACCAATAAGATGCATATTCTTTTCGGTAGCCTAATAGATTAGAACTCCATAGTTAAGCGTGATTGACTTGGAGTAGTATTTGGATGAGTGACCTCCTAGGAGTTTTCCCGGGAAGCGTGTGAGTGAGGACACAACATGCTGAAAAGACTCGTGTTGGTTTATGGGGGGCAGTCGATAATCCAAAAAGCAGTCTAGGGGCGTTACAGTCCCCCTGGTGAAGGTGGATCAGGAGGCGGTGATTGAATTCATCCAAATACATATTATATATAGATTCGGCATCCGAGAGACCAATACCACAGATCAAGGGCCGGTGTTTGTGGGACAAAGGATGCAAGAGTTTGCTGGAGAAACAAGTTTTAGGTTGGTTACCTCTACGCTTTACTACGCACAAGCAAATGGCCAAGTCAAAGCGGCCAACAAAGTGATAATAAGTTTGATTAGAAAACATGTTTCCAAAAAAACAAAGAATTACGCAAGACTTTGGATCAAACCCTATGGGCCTGTCGAACATCCCCAAAGGAGGAAACTAATTCGACACCTTTTCGACTAACGCTTGGGCACGATGCCATATTTCCATTAGAGATCTATTTACAGTCCGTCGGAGTACAACGCCAGAACGACCTCCAGTCGGAACAATATTGGGAAATGATGTTTGACGAATTGGTCGATTTGGACGAAGAAAGATTGGTTGCGGTGGAAATGCTGGCACGATAGAAGGAACGTGTAGCCAAAGTATACAACAGAAAGGTAAGGGAAAAAACCTTTATTGTTGATGATTATGTTTGGAAATTAATCTTACCTATGGATCGTCGAGATCGAACTCTAGGTAAATGATCTTCGAAGTGGGAGGGACCATTTCACGTAATCCGAACATTCGTCAACAATGCTTATAACATTAAAGAGCTTGGTAGGGATCAAAGGGTCTTGAGAGTAAATAGGAAATATTTAAAGAAATATAAACCTATGCTACAAGAGATCCAAATCCGAACATAACAAGATTCATTGATTCTTTAAAGTGGCCCAAAAGGCATTATAAAACATGGTCGACAGACCTTACAGGAGAAATAAAAACAAGGAAGAGATCAAAAAGGGAATCTAGACTTAAACTCCTCAAAAGAGGTTATCTCATGACTAATCCTATTGTCTAGAGAAACCTTCTTTCCACGCGAGTATTTTATGTTGGCCTCAATCTTGTGGGATCTTTCCCCATGGGATATCCCCTTCAGAACCTCACTGTCAACTGCTTCTTGCGCTGGAATTCCCTCAGTCATCTCCAAGGAAGCTTTTTGTGCTTCCACATTAGCAATCTTTCTATTGAGTTCAACTATCTGAGCTTGATAGTCAGAGATTTGTTGGTCGAAGGCATGACGCTGACGAAGGTGTCGCTCCTTCTTGTTCTCAAATTTGTTGAGCTTTTGTTCACAGGCCTCACTAGAATCCCATTCAAGCTTTGCCTCATTAAGTTTTGTCTTAATCTGAAGTTCATCATTTTATCGAAGGTTAAGGTCCTTGACAAATTGGGTAAAGAATGACTCAAACTCGACGAAATACTTGATCATTGAGGCAGGAAGATCATGAAGGGCAAGTGAGTCGAGGAACTTAAAAATGTCACGAGCAAGTTCTCCTTCTTTTTCAAGAGCACGTAGAAAGTCGCCCTCGAAGAGTGACGCCTTCAGTTGCTGAAGAATGAAAATAACCTCAACATTTAGCTCTAAGGGAGGAACGACGATCGAAAATGGGAATGGTGCATCGGTTGATAGACGGCGGATTTGTTGTAGCTTCCGAAGCGCCTCAGTAGGGTTCCTTTGTTTGATAATCCTGATTTCTCTTGAAATTAAAACGCTGGTCGATGCACTTTCGTCAACAACGTTCAGCTGATTGAGAGTTGGTGGAGAAACAGGACTTTGAGGAACCGCTGGTGAGGCACTTTGAAACTCAGCTTGCCGCTGCGGACTCAGGACAACGTCGGCAGAAGGATGGTTGGTCTTATCTTTGACCGCAGTTTCAACCTCAATTGGAGAGCCCACGGGTCCTTGGAAGATATAAGTATTAGATCACATGATGAAGAGAAACCCATAGATGGTGGAGATAAGGATGGACGAATACCTGAAGATCCACAGGAGGTGGAGAAGTGGTGGGAGTTCTCTCTGAATCACGAGGAGTGAGAGCTTCCTCGATATCATCTTGGATTGTCGGGGTCGGAGTCGTTGGATCTACCTTCGACTGAGTCTTCTTGGCTTGATCCTTTTTCCGCCGCATAGGATTAGGGGGCGTTTTGGGCGGCGCTTTCGACGTGGAAAAGATGTGCGAGTGCACGCTACCGTCAGACTCCTCATTTTCCACTACGGGAACTTCTTCAGGTACCTGAGTCACAAGATGGGTGAAAAGGTAATAGAAATTGCTAAGGTAAAAAACCTTTTCACGAGGCTGATATGTGATACCTATGAAGGGGGGGGGGGCGAAGACGCTTTTTGCTTCTTCGAGGGCTTGGTTGAAGTCGGCTCAATAAAGGAGATGTCCCTCTTTCGACCCTGATATCAGAAAGTGTTACTACTGTAATCCCCAAGAAAGGGGGAATCTAAATCAGTGACATATACCTTTTGGGGGGCTTCTTCGACTTGAGAAGTTTGGATTTTTGGATCGGGAGCGTTAACGGATGCAGGCGGAGGCGGTATATAGCGACGAGGGTGGAGAGAGCGTCAACCATATTCTGGAGAAATTGGTCACTTGGGAAAGAATTACTCTGGTAGGAATTCCACCATTCATCAAAGTCAATTGTTGTTAAAAAAGATTGTTGGAATTTGAAAACCGGAAGTTCATATCGGTGAGTGGATTTACAGAAACGGAGACAAGCTTTGTGATCATCCGCAGTTAATGATCGACCGGACCATACAATATCGGTTTCATGCGATACCAGAGACTTCTGAACCATATGGCTTAAGCCAAACTGGCGAGCCATCAGATTTGGTTAATAGCTCATGAAACCGAACCCCTTCGACCCTGGCTCAATTCTATAGGACAACAAGGTAGGAGTCAAGAATGCTCTCCATATCGCGTTCGATTGGGCTGCAGTCTGTGGAGAGCCACCTGGAAAATGATCTTTGAACCACTTAGGGCCGAAGGTTCGGTCAGCAAATGGTGTCATACCAGGAGCGAATTTATTTGCTTCGAGGAACATATTTAAGTACTTCATGAAGAGATATGTGTCGGGAGTCTCTTGGCAGGTCGTCAATGCCAATTTGACTCCTTCAATCGGTTGATCTTCAGTTAGCCTCACGATACGGTCTGACACGGGGTATTCCAGCTGATACTCAAAAGTAGCATTTAACCAATGTTGCAAAATCCATAAAGGACCCGACAGATTCAAGGTCTTGGGAGTGTTGGAGAGAAATTTCAGTTTCAGGGTCGCCAGCCCTAGAGCCTGATATAAGGAGGCTAGTAGCAGTTTACCTAAAGACACATGTCGACCCTCATGAATCTGGATCGCCAGGGCAATATAGATTTTCGCTATCAGTAAAGAACCAGGGCAGAATACGTAGTATGAAAGCCATAAAGTGAGGAATGTTATATGCTCTTCATCGGACACTTCGACAGAGTCCTTGTTGTAGTGATCTTCGATGTAATTCAGAAGGTTGGCCCGACTAAACGAGAAGGTATTCTCTATCGAAAGGGTGGGATCGAAGACTTCCCCCAACGGCGAAAGACCGGTGATTGCCGCCACATCAAAAAGGGTGGGTGTTAACATCCCACAGGGCAACTGAAATGTGTTGGTGGAGCCTTCCCAAAAATATAGAGACGCCAGTAACATACAGGGATTTACACGATGAGCATACCTTGATATTTGAATAAGGTCGTAGATCCCTGCACTCCTTCATTGGTCTTGACGTTTTCATTGGACTTTGTTAAGTCACACCAGGTATTCTTTGTTGCCAGGAGCAGCCAAAGAACGTGAGTAGTTATCTACAGACATGGGGGAAGTGGACCGACACGTGTCATTGCAAGATATGTTTGTAACCCCCCGACGATTACTTTTTATTAGTATTTAAACAAGTGTTAGGGATGATTCTATGAGTGGCATTTTTAGCATTTGCACTAGGAGTAAACTTGAAGTACCAAAGCGGTTACGAAAAAAGAGTCATCTCTCTACAAAAATGTACCTTTGCCTCCATTTACATTCATAAGTCATTTAAACTTACTAAATTTGCCTTTACTTTCTTGCTTTACTTTCAATACATTTTCGTTTGTCATACTTTTTACTACATCCCTAACTCAGCAAGAGTTATATTTATCCATTTTTAACTTTTCAAAGACATTACTTACCAAAACACCATACACTCAAACACTAAATCCAGGACTAACCGGTCCTACAAATAACCCTCTCATAGAAAGGCTAGAGATTGTTGACGAAACAACAGCCACATAATTATTGAAAAAATGATAAAGATGTTTTTTATAATTATAAAAATATGAGGCTGCAAGGTATAATTAAAGGTGTGCCATGTTAGATTATCTTTTGCATTTGAGGGAGAACATCTATTTCACACTCTAGAGTCAAAACCCTGACCCTAAGTATAACTAAATTATGTAAGTATTGTATGGTCTCATGTTTAGATTAATAAAAATATAACCAATTTCCTTTTTTTGTTTCTAGCTTCTTTCTCTAAATTTTAGTGTGACCCTACTCGAATAGGTCGTTTAAAAAAAATCAGTACAAACATAAGAGACGAATTTTCTTTCATAATTTTGCATCATTCACATTCAAGCACCTGATATTTGGCCTATTCCTACATAATTACTAAATAAAATTACAACTTTATGCTACATACATTATGTGCTACATTTAATCACTGCAATCAAATGATGTAGAACCAACACCATCTGGACCCTCAGTTTTCTCTGCATTTTCTTCTCTACTGTACCCTGCATTTGAGTCCCCGCCAATTATATAATCTGGAACATCAAGATCCGCCTGCCCATCTTCGATGTCATCATCGACATCATCATCCATATCCACATCTTCCTCATCATCTACATTATAGTGGCTCTGTTCAATTAGATTCTCAGATTTCCCACTAAATCCACCCCGATATCCATCATTGTTATTATCTAACAAATAATCACACTCATCTCCTGTTGCTCGACAAAGACCACCTTCATAGTCTGATCTTTCCGAATTGCTACCATTTAGAACATTGGCTTCTGTTTCGTCTTCATTAATTACCTCTCTGACAAAGATTAGTGTTTTCTCCATGATGTCTTTTGTGGTATCTCTCTCATCATTAATCACATTCATCTTGGCTGCTGGTTTCTGCCTGCTTCTAATGCTCCTCCGACCACGAACGCGTCCTTGTCTGTACGGTGTCCCTTTCCATCCATGTAATTTTCCTATTCTCCTGCTGTTGGATGTAGTGCTTCTCTTTCTGGAAGTGGGTCTTGAACTAGCAACTCTTCCCTGTGATCTTTGACCATGAGAGTGGTTGCTGCCTTGCCGAGTCCTTTGTCCTCTGCTGTAGCTCTCGAGGCCAGCACCAAGAGCACCCCAGTTCTCTACAGTATGCTTAGCCTGTAATGAAGATTCAGTCGCACCAGCATTGTAGGAAATTTTGACAGCAGCAGATTTTGATGGAAGCTTCTGAAAGGTAGATATACAAAAATTATGGAGGAATTCAAATAAAAACATACGTAGGCCAATGAAATAAATGCCTAATCCCGCAAAACAATGATTACATCCACACTAATGTCTCTTCTTTAGATATGACAACCAATTCTAATCCTAGAACCTGAATAAGTTTTAAAATAAATATATTGTAGCTCTAGAAGTAGAAGGAGTCTCTCTCAGGAGTCCTCCATACTGAGAACTTACATTACAAAATTGCTCTTATTTCAGCATAGATCACTATGAAAGCGGGATGACAGAAACACTTACTATAACAATTCCAATTTGTTTATCCTTCTCGGACTCTAGCTTTTGTTGTGAAGTGTAAAAGATGCATGCATCGAGTTCCATGAGCCTTAGTGTCAAAGCAGCAGTTGTACATGGCACCCATGGAAGCACAGGTATCCTTTCACTACCAATGATATCATTAGGATGACATCCAGGAGAGCAAACAGAACCTAACAGCTCACTGGTAGTTTCGTAGTCTGAAGCCAAATACTCCCTTTTTGTAGCACATTCCAATGTAGTCAACATCTAAGAAAGATGCGATGATGTCATTGACAATAGACAGTAGTAATAAGGTAAACAAGTAAATAAAAGCTATACACATTCCAGTAATGTCAAGAAAGAAATAAAGAAGAGCACACAAGAAAACATGTTATGGTGAATGAAACCTACACGTTAAATTTTGAAATGTTCAAACTAACACAATAACTATTAACTAGGTGTATACCCAACTACACATCTAGTAGGGTGAAGAAAATGTATTTCCATAAAAGGATTAAATATATTGAGGTCGAATGTTAATAATTTTAGAATTATGTGATAGTGATACAAATTCAAGACTTCTTCAGCCCGTTATCAATTAGCAGCCATCTTCACCAAATTGTTGTAAGGTCTAAGAATAGCCAACATATGTAATAAATTGGATGCATGTGACATATAGCTCCAGAATGAGGACTGTTGATTGTTCCATATTCATTATTTATTTCCATATCTCTGATCTTTTCTAAATCCTTAAGTTTTGGAGATTCCTCTTTATACACAGCTTGTGTGGGAGAGTGTAACAACAATTAAATTATTAGAGATTAAAATTCATTAATTACTGCTTTTTCATCCATAATAATGACCCCGGATTTCTTTAGTCTTAATCATCCAAAACAAAGATCAATTTGAGCTTGAGCATTTTTTTTTCACCACCAGTATCCGGTCCATTGGACCGACTAATCCGGTTCGAAGGTCAGTTCTGACATCAAGTGGTTCCGAGCTTGAGCAATTTTTGCAACAACCACAACATTGGCCAAAACAAGAGCATTTAAACTGATGATAATTAACAACTTAGAAGTTCCAAAGCATGAGCATGCTCTATCAAGACATGCCAGATTATAACCTGCAGAATGTCTTCAGTTGATGATGAATCTTCCAGCTTTGAACCCCAGGACTTCCTGTACCTCTCTGTCCAAAAAGGTTGAAGAACTTCTTGAGGAAGAGATGCCTACAATACAGAACCAAACGCTATCAGTGGAAAAAAATAGCAACTTTATGTGAACAGCTATCAGCATCCTCTCATGTGCAATTTAACGAAGACTGTGCCATGTCAACTCATCTCAACCATGTACTTTTTATAATAAATAATCAGTTTAAAATTAAAATGTAAATTGAGTTGGTCGTTTTCGCTTTTGTTTCCTCTCTCCCTGTTCTTTCTTGGACTGTGGATTTCAACTACAATTCTGTCTCCAATATTCAGGGCTTGTGCTCCTGTGTTTTCTTCTATAATTTTCATGATGTTCCAGCAATAGTCAGTGATTCATGTGTTTTCAGCTATAAATTCATGTGTTTTCTGCTACTTGCAAGCCACCACAATAGCAAGTATTCTTTTAATGCCTCCAAGTCCAGCGTAAATATTATATTGACAATGAGAGCTCAAACAAAGACATGGGAGGGAAAGGGAAGCCAGGTACAGAGGAAGTGTGTGACTAGATTTGTAGATGGAATCAGAAAACTCCCACCAATTTGTAATTTATGCCATTGAATTATTTTTAAAATAGAAAAATGTCAAGAATATAAGATGGCATAGTCATGTTAAACCGCCACATGAGAGAATCCCAACCCTCCAAACAAATTTTCATAGTGACAGTAAATTACGAAGATTGTCACCTCAACAACTGACAAGAGGATTTTGAGCAATCTCATCCTCAATGGAGAAGAGGATGAATCAAGAAAAAAATGAGGGCCGGTCTTCATTTTGTCTTCAGAACGAGCAATATGGCATGAAGGACATGGTGTTCCTCTAAAGAAATAGACATGATGGCACAAATCACACATGAGAAGTAGTTCGTTGCACCTTCTCTTCCCAAACTTCATTGCACATGATACTGAGCTATTTAGACATTCCTTTCGCATCCATTTCTCAAAGTCCCAATATCTCATATAAGCATCTTTGTTCTCAACTTCATTTCTCCCAAGCTGAACCGTAAAAGATGTAGAGGCCACTGATGTGTTCAAATCAACCATGCAGACAGAAGTAGGACAGTAAATATTAGTACCGCAATCTTCGTCTGTGGCCATTTCAACTGCTTCTGTCTTGAGTTTTTCGACAGTGTCTCCATTTTGCATCTTCATTTCATTTTGGACATTTCTTCTAACAGATTCTTTGAAGGATATCTCAATTCTTTGCAACATCATATGCAAGTGGGACTCCTTGATTCCACGTACATCCAATGATGCCAATAGAGCATCAAAACCCTGAATGTAAAACAAATGCAATGAAGAAAACCAACAAAAAACAGAATAATATCTAGCATAATCCAGAATAATATCTAGGATAATCCAGAACGTACAGCTACAACAAAGAAACTAATTCCTCTCATATTAAGTGTCACCCCTCAAATATTTGCTTTTTTGGTATTATTTATTAATTTCAGAATACAAGTGAAGCATTAATTTTTTTCACCGATACCATTATTTATTGTATCTCAACCCACCTAATTACTTTTTTAATAAGGTTATTTTAGTCAACAAAGCTCGGTTTACATGGTTGTGGACTCTTGTGGAATCAAAGTCCTGCAAATGCAAGGTGAGGCTGCCCACAATAGTTTGATAATGGATCCAACACTTCTTTGGACCCTGTCATGGCGGGAGCGTTGCAGAACCAGGAAGCGTTCATGATAATAATACTTGATATCTAATGCTAACGGTTGCTAAATAATATGCTACACGATGCTTGGTTAAGTATAGACTTGACATAATCGGTGCTAATAAGAAAATGGACAATAATAACACTTGGAAATCATAGTATAAATTAATGATCATTAAAGATTAGTTCAGCATAGTAGAAACAATACCTCTCCAGAATCAATCAGCTTCCAACAGCCATCATGCAATTCCACAAAAATCCTGCCACAACCTGGATCGCTTTGAGAAGCAGAAGTGATCAATTGCCAGTATCGGTTTCGTCTTCGATCCAAACCGAGAGGCAATGATCTACACATGAAAGTTTGTTCCCCCAATTGACCAATATATGATTTAAAACCCGACCTTGATTTTTCAGCAGCGTAAATAGATCGTTGAAGAGAATAATTGTCTGGGCCAGTGGAACAATCTAGCCTCTGCAAGTTCGCTTCTAATGAATTCTGCAGATGATTTTGATTTTCCTGCAGTGAATTTATCTGTTCATGCTGGTCACAGGGAGTGAGTAAAGCCTTCTCATTTTCAACTTCAACAATATGCACTGGGCACTCTTTACCCCTTACTGATGGAAATGTAACAGCTGGTTCACTCTTGTTTCCCAAATTTGAGAAAGATGGAATTTTAACAAAATAATCCTCTTTAATACGGCGTTTATCAAGTTGTGCCTCAGCCCACATCTGCTTCTTTAAAGCATTTGCGGCTTCTAGACGTTCCTGCAACATTGCTCATAAACAACACAGACAGAGAAACGCAAAAATCATTTTTAAGGACAAACACAAGTCAATAATGAAAAATTAAGGCATGAAACTAAAAGAAAACACCTCAAGTGCAACACGAATAGAATTCCCTTCAATTGCCACAGTAATCAAAGCAACAAGAGCGTGAAGACGCTCCTCTACACTAAGATCTGAGTACTCTCCCTCCATAAGCCCTTGTACCCATGGTTCACCAAGAGTGCTTTCATCAACATCTATGCCTTTTAGAATAGGATTAGCAACGCCATTGCTGCAAACAGCAATTTCACTAGATCTACAAACATCTTTCTGCTCGTTGAAGCCTCCATCAGCAGTTGATCCTAACCCGTAATCCACTTTCTCATGGCAACTATCAGGAGTTTGCAAAACCTCGCCATTGTCCTTCCCACTTCTCACAATAGTGTTTGCATTAAATTCCTCATGACTTGAGACCTTCTTTTTCATATTTGTTTGAACTCTTAATTTATCATTCTCAGGATTTTTTGCCACATCAGTTTCACATTCTTCATCCCTTTCACCATCATCAGCTTCTTCTGCACCCACGAACCCACTTTTGAATATCCTGATTCTTTCCCTGGCAGCTGAATAAATTGCTTCAGAATCAGCTGGGTCCTTTCTGTATGCAGGACGTACACAATATGTTGAAGGAGCTGTCTTTTCAAATAGTTCTGTATCCCTAGACAAAGCAGAAGATATAGAAGCCTCTGGTGTTTTGCTAGTTGTAAGATCACGTAGTCCAGATTTCTAAATGACAAAAAGAATAGAATGAGAAAATTGAATAGGTATCATGAGAAAATGAATAAATAAAACACGGAAAGAATAGTTAAACCTGAATCTTGTCTGCAACTTCCAATATATTGAGGCCTCTGCTTCCTTCCAAAGAAAGCACATGAAATGCAGCATATTTAACAGTTCCAGGCGTCAAACGATGCCTATTTCTTCTTGGATTAGATAAACCTTTCCCTTGCATAATAGCAACCGCATTTTCAACAGCAGCTCCATTTCGTAGACTAGAAATTATATCTTTACTATCATTACCCTGCACTTGGAACCCAGAAGGAGATAGAGAAAAACGACCACAACCAAACCAAACAAAAAATTAAAATCACAATTTGTTATTATTTGTCTAAAAATCATTTTATATGCAACAAATAATTAATGAGTATGAGCACAATCACGTATTCATAAACATGTGTGCAAAATTTCAGCTCACTCACATTAGAAAAGTAATATTCTCACAATTTCATTGCTTGTGAGAGGGAGGAGGGTGAGTTATTTGGACCCTATTTCCTCCAACTTCCCTATCAAAAAATATTAATTAAAAACCATTCCTTTTTATTTTGTTTTACGTTGTACTTCTCTTATAGTTTTTCTAGGTTTTCCTCCATCTCTAGTTATTTGACTACCCTACATCTGATATACTCTCCTTACTATAGAATACACAAGTCTTCTCTCTACACACCTTAGCCACCTAAACCTATGTTCCAGCAACTTTTCTACTATAGGTGCTACCCTAACACTCTTTAATAGTCATTTCTAATCTTATATCACCAAGTATTACTACACATCCAACGCAACATCATCATATCCGCTACACTTAATTTATTTTTGTGTTGGTCTTTACCGCCCAACATTTGTCCCTTACAACATCGCCGGTCTAACAGTTGTCCGATAAAACTTTTTAGCTTGTGTCACATAAAACATTTGAGGCCCTCCTCCATTTCAATCACCCAACTTGAATTTGATGATTCACGTCTCCTTCTATTTCTCGATCGTTTTGTAAAACACCTGGTGCACCTTTTAATGCAAGTTTGTTTTTTTAGACGAGGCATTGGTTGATGAAAATATCACAACAGTTGTATATGAAATTCCCACAAATGACAACAGGGTTCCATTTGAAACAATTAGTGATGAATGGAGTACATAGAAATCACCTCATGGTTGCTAGGATGCAATGGCTCAATATTCTGTTTCTTCAATTGAGGCCCAAATCCAGCTGACAATGCAAATTGTCGCAAAATCTCTGGCCATGTTAACGGATTTAAATGCCGCTGCCAATTTCTTATATCAAAACCCCATGCATATGCCTGACAGTATATATCAAATAGGTTTTTTTAGTTTAAGGTAAAAACAATGTAAGTATATTGGAAGCTGAAAAATGAAAAAAGAAAACTTACCCCTTCAACTATCTGTGGATGCCCCCCACCAGAGTTCGTAACACTATTTTGGTTAGCTCCTAATCCAGTAGTGGGTGTTCTTGCAAAATCTTCAATATCTTTTATAATGGATCTCAGAAGAGCAATATGGATCTCACCTAACAACCTAGGGTCCTGCAATATTGAGAGAAAATATTGATCCTCTGTTGACAAAGAGCACTGTTAGCAACATGTAGTGTTTATCTAAGTTCATTGCAAGTCTATGTTCAGGGAACCGGGTTTCGTGCAAATATATTAATTAGGAAAATTGCCTCCTGGTATTCATTTTATAAATATCGAACCCTTGGTTTGGCCAAGCACATGCTTAGCAATAATTTAGGACAAACAATACCTTGGATAGGGACCTTAAAGGGAGGACTAACCAAAGGATTAGAAAGGAATACTTACATAATCATGAAAAGCTTGTATAAGCTCATCCAATGTAAATGGCCATATTCCAAAAACATCAGCAAAGGTAACCAAGAACTTCCAAACCTACATATAAAGCATTTGTGTTCATCATAGCTCTGAGAAAATTTTGTAAGCTGTAGATGGTAACAAATGCAATAAAATTTTATACTTCGAACAATTTGGTACAGCTTTATTGTTTGAAGCCAGGATAATAAAAACAAAGCATAAATACAGGCAAACCCGGGTATTTGTTTGACGGACTGGTGGGGATTAGTGAACACAATAAAAAATAACTTAATTTCCAAAGTGGCAACGGGTTTAATAACAATACGTTTCACTAAAAATCAAGATCATGCAGAAAATGAAGTCAGCCATTTGGCACAAGATAATGAATAATCAGCAACGTATTTGAACCATAAACCATAACTAGGGATATAAGGAAGGAACTAAGGGATCGTAATTTATTGATTTACATGAGTGAAGGAAGATAGCTTTTCATAACTTTAGCCTCTTGGCCTTTCAAGCAGTAATAAAATCAATGTCTGAGTCAATTCCATTTACCAGTCAGTAAAGTTTTCCAAAAAAAACACATAAATGGGTAAAACCTCTTACCATCAGAAGATTTCCAACATTTTCGTCAGAATCTGCCCAAGGTTGAATTGAAAAAGCTCTTTTCAACTGTACAGACTTGGGTGGGAAGGAAGTACGCCCATCTGAAAAACCAGTGCACGTTTGGTTTCGGTCCATGTTCTAGGAAATCACTTTTTTAAGTATATATATGAGAGAATAAATTGTTTAATACAAAAGTACATGCATGAGAGAATCAGCTTAAGCCCAATTGCAAGCTAAAGTTGCCTTGTGACCTAGTGGTCAATGGTTCAAGTGGGGGAAACAGCTTCACCGCTCCCAATGGCAAGGCTCAGTACAACTCAACCTCCCCAGATCTCACAATGGTGTAGAGTACATGTAATTAAACCAGTTATAAGAGATACCCCATGAAACAATACAAAACCATAAAAGAGAATACGAACATCAGGGGTCTATCCAGAGTTATCAATAGCGCCCTGGAGCAGCGCTATCCCGGGATAGCGTCCCAGAGCAGCGACCCTCGCTATGGAGGAGCGGTCCGCGTCTCAGTTTGATATCGCGGCCGCGATTTAGGGGATAGCGGCCGCGGGAGCAGAGCGCTTCCCAGCCTAGAGCGAATTTGAACTGTTTTGAACGCGAAAACCCGACTTTACTCTTAAAATGAATAAGAGTTGGAAGGAGTTTGGTGGAATTTTTCTAATTTGTCCTAACTCAGAACACAAAACAGAGGATTCGAACACAAAATAGTGGACCGCTCCTCCATAGCGAAGGTTCATCGCTCCGGGCCGCTATCTCGGGATAGCACCGCTATCTTGGGATAGCTCCACTATCCCGGGATAGTGCCGCTATCGATAACTCTACATAGCATGGTATAACCATCAAAAGGATTTAAATAATAAGCAAAAGGTGACATGTAATTTTTGTAATCTTACCACTAGTGGAGGAATAATTAGAGAAAGAAGACATCAATTAGGAATAACGGGTGATGTAGTTGCTTGTTTTAAAACACCACCAGATGTTAAAACACTATTACATGCTGATTTGGTTGAGAAAGAGAGAATTAAAAAAAGAGTAGAAGAGATGCTAGTACAAATTGATGAAGATATTAATAATGAAATTGAGGAAATAGGGAGAATTTGAAGCGGAAAGAGGTTTGCTGAGACCTCTTCAAATGTTGTCAAGTAGACTAAAGGTCCATTGGATTTAATGTTTAAGAAGACTAAGGTCACAAGCATCAATGATGAGTGTGATAAAGAAGCTATGGCAAAAACTATACAGTATATTGCTCGCTTTTTTTATGCGAGAAATTGCCTTTAATGTAGTAAATGCAAAAACCTTTAAGTTGATGTTGGAAGCCGTTGGAACATATGGTCCTCTTTTGAAACCACCAAACTATCATGAATTGAGGGTTTTGTTCAAAATGAGTTGCTGGAATATACAAAAAGGTTTTGTTGAAGAATCATGAAGTGCAAAGGATTAAATATGGATGTTCAATTATGTCAGACGGTAGGACAGATAGAAAAGGTAGAACCTTGATAAATTTCTTGGTCAATTCTCCGGCGGGAACCATGCTTGTTAAAAGTATTGATGCCTGATCTAACTGACTCGCAGCTGAGCAATATGCAATCTATACTCTATTCAAATCGGTTATAATGACATTCAGATGGCAGAATATATATGACTTCATTCCCACACATACAGATTTCACTATCACTATCTGTTTCTTTCACTTTCGATCATTTTCTATCACTTTCTTAACAAAGTTAACAATAGACGAACTGCACAAAATTTGGGAAATTTGTGGAATATTTTCTATATTTAAAATATTTTCTATTTATTTCAGAATGTTTACTTATTTTCTATTGTTACTATTCTCGTAATTTAAGGAAATATTTAGGTTGTAATATCCCTACAAATACCAACTAATGCTGGAGAATAAAATTACAACAGTTACCTATTTTCTTCTAAAAAAACTGATAGATGATTCCTATAGTAAAACACAAATGAGCAGAAAATATTAGAGTCAAATACTAAAATTATTCACCTCTGTATGATTCAAGATTTTGCATAGTTTCATAGTCAAGAGCCAGTATTGAAGATAGCCCCTTCTTTGATGCAGCTAATTCCATGAGTTCCAGAAGTTCATCTTCAATAAGGTCTATTGCATCTTTTACCATTCTGCGGGCAATAGCTCTCTCACTTGCAGCTTTAATCCTTGCCGCCTCCTTCACCCTCTGTAGTTCTTCCTTCTGTTTCAGTTTCTCAGCCTACAAAAACAAAGAGCATAAGCATCTCTAATATCAACACGACAGATCAGAGTGATTGGCAATTTGGCAGAACAATCTTACATACTCTGATTGATTCCTTCTGCAAAAACTTTTCCTGTCGCTCTTGCTCGCGCTTCTGTTCTCTAAGGTACCTTTCCTTTTCCTTCTGCCTTTCACGTTCTTCCCTCTCCATATCTTTCTTTATTTGCTCCTCTCTCTTGATGTACGGAAAAACAATATAAGCAACAGAATAAACCTAATCATCGAGGAAAAAATAGATGGAGACCAACTCTGCTCAATACCTTTTGTCTTAGAATATCCTGTTTTACAAGTTCTTTTCTAATTCTTTTCTCTTGCACTTCAAGTTCCCGTTGCAATCTAGCCTCTTCATTCTGAAAATAAGACAAGTCATGAACATCCACTCGATAGTGATAAAACGTGTTGGTATCATGTGATGCAGATACCTTTCGCTTCCTTTGAAACCTTGAAAGTTCCTCCTCATAGATAACGCTCCTATCATAGATAACGCTCCTATCAGATAGCACTAGAGGGGTGTTAATCAGAGTTACTTGGTGAGCCCCCCTTTGAGTGTCAAGAGTTACATCGACAAATGGTGTCGATGGGTTCTTTCGTGGAACATCATCATTCCCTCCTGAAGCAGAAAGCATAAGATGATTTGGCCTACCTTGCTGAGACTCAGACAAAAGATTTAGACCAGGTATCTTCTGACCTTGAACTCCATACACCTTAGGTGCAGATTCATTCCCATTAAGGAAAGACAGCCCACTAGAATGGGGAACACCATCAAGAGAACTAAAGTGAACAGATGTAGTATCTCTCTCATATATCTCATTTCTAACAGTTGGCTGCTCTGGAATAAATTGATATTCATGGAGAGTCCTTGAAATGCCCTAGAAATTGAACTTCTTCAGCTAAGAGATAAAGATATTTGTTCACCCATGATAAAATATATAACTACAAAAAAGGAAGGGAATAACAACCAAATATACAGATAAAATATAATATTTAAATATTCAATTGATATAGTTGAACTTAACAACTTAAAAATTGTGCTAAATTACTCAACAGATGTCTTTGTATAGTATATTATCCAACATATTTCTTTAAAACTATGCAATGGTCAAGTAAGGAGGAAAAAAAACTGAACAGAAATCTAACCTTATCCAGATGTTCATAAACTTTTGCCTCAACAGGCCATTCAGATTGGCTGTTTTGTCCCATTGCCACTGCCCCTGGATTTATATAATTGTCAAGGGCTCAATGGCATTAGTACTTAAATTAAAGCCATGCCAATTTTAAGGGTCAACTTGCTTGTGCTTTTAAAGACAAGCTATTTTACTAAAAAAAATTGTTTACATTTTTATGAGAATAAGAAGATTCTTTAGGAAAAATACTGTTTAAACATATATATCACAAGAGTGTTTTTTTTAAGTTTATCAAAAACACCTTAAATCATTCAAGAGCTCCAAAATTAGATTTAATTGATAAACTTTTAAAGAAAAACACAAATTGACCAGACTTCTCTTGCACAATTTGACTAGGAATTCTGACTTTCTTTTCCAAAATCACATTCAAAACTTCTAAGATTTATTTTTATTTTATTTTATTAGTACAAGGCGTGTTGAGTTTAGTTTTTTTTTATTTAAGTTAGGTTATTCTCCTAAAGTAAATTATAACTTTGAAATATATTAAATTACTTTTTTTATGTGGTATCACCAGCTCCAGTCTTGCTTCTGCTTAAACCCTAACTGCCATTGTTGTGGTTTATTTTGTTTTCGTCTTAATTGAGGGTTGTATGAAATTTCGAGGCAATGTGTTCGGAAGGAACTGGCACCATTGCAGTTTTTTTTGTTTCTGTCTTAATCGAGGGTTGTATGAAATTTCGAGGCATTGTTCACTATGAAGGAACCGTTCATTCCGGCGACATTGCGCATGTGTCTGCAATGCTCACCCCCAAAGTACTGCTCATCCACACTCATTATTCATGTGCCGATACTGTTAATCCACACTCATTGTTCATTTGTCGGTTTTGGTTTTGTTCATTCCGGCGACATTGTTTCTTTTATTGATAATTGTTCTTGAATAATTTGAATTTTCTTGATGAATAATAAATTAGAAATTATTTATTCAGTTGATAGTGTGATACAAACACAATTTAGAAAAGGTATTACAAGAACATGTTTTGACAATGTTTTTACAATCGTCAAGAATTGTCAATAATGATTTTTACAAATTTACTGGGTATCATCCATGAATTCCAATGTGTCGCCACCCCAAAACAAAATGGCTATGCAAAAAGAAAAAATTGTCCCTTAGTTCAAGATCTTCTCTTTCAAACGTCTCTTCCAAAATCATATTGGGGTGAAGTAATTTTTGACCATTGTTTATCTAATTAATCGTGTGTCATCTCAAATTATAAGTAATGTTAATCATGTTCGATTCATAATCTCCCTTTTTCTTTCTGCTTCTATGTTGCAGGTTATCGAATCTCAGCTTTTGTCCATGTCTATAAGAAACACCGAACTAGGTTGAATTCATGTGCACTTGGATGTATCTTTGTGGATTATCCTCCTAACAGCAAAGGGTACAAATGTTATCATCCTCCCATCCGTAAGTACTTTATTTTTAAAGATGTCACATTTCACAAAAATGTGTCTTACTTCACTCGGCCTCAGCCTCAAAGGATAAGTACTTGGTTTCTAAAGTTGTCGCCTTTCACAAAAGTGTCTTTAATCACTCGTCCTCAGCCTTAGAGGGAGAGCATAAATGACTGTGACTCTGAGTTTGAGTTTCTAATCCTCAACCATAACTTCCCTAAAATGACAAAGTCTACTTTTAACCCTGCCTGAGTTGTCACATATTATGAGTGAATCTACTCCTTGCCATAGTTCTAAATCTACATCTAGTCTTATTCTCATTCCTCCATTATCTTTTGATTTGCAGTAACTAGCACTTTCGGCACCAATTATTGTGTATTTATCAAAGAAAAAGAAATCCGACCAGTTTCAGAAACAACTTCAATAACCTGAATCGGAGGGAGGTAAGTACTGAAAACCAATAGTAATTGTCTATATTGGAATTATTCTTATAATATGTATAATGTATGAACTAAAATAAATATGAACAAATATTATACGGACTAAAACAAAACAAGATCAAAACAAATTAAAATAGACAGCACAAAAACCGCCAAAGATTTTTTTTAGGGACTAAACCAGATAATATGAATACAATAGGGACTAAAATGTTAACTTTTTTCCCTTCCCACCCTTTTCACTATCTACCCTGACAAAACTATAAGAACACAATTGTAATTAGAAAACCAAGTTTACCTAATGGTGCACCAAATGCACCCGGCGGCAAGGAATCAAACTCCATCCCGAGAATAGGTCCATCCTCTCTTAATGTCTCCCCCAACTGTCTTTCCACCAACGCAACAGCTCGCAGCTCCTGCAATGTCTGATGAGCTTCATGGTAACTACTGCTTTCCATCACCCCATACTGTGTCACAACCCGCTGTGCATCCACATGACCAATTGGCCTCAGAATAGAAACCAACCCAGAATCATGCATAACATCATCAGCAACTGCTATTTGCTCAACACCCTCCTCTCCCATTGGAGCCAAACTCGGCGCAGCAGCCTTATTAATCATCGGCGAAACCTTCCTATCCTTCACTCTCCGGTGACAAAACCACATCTGTAACTGACGATCAGACAAATCCAACTTCACAGATAACTCAGCCCTCAACGCCTCAGATGGATAAAGCTCCGCTGAACCAAAAACACAAAAATTGACATTTCAACACAAATTCAAGTTCAAGTCAAAGAAATGCAAAAAAAAAAAGCCTAAAATTTTACTCACTTACCAGCATATGCTTTTTCCAGAATCTCCAACTGTGAAGCAGACTTCATTTTGCGCTTAACCTTGTTCTCCTCTCCTTGAAAACAACCCTCCATAGCTGAAGTTAAAGCTCACATTCGCAAAAACCCTCGCTCCCGAAAACCCGAAATCCACAATCAGAAACAATCGAGAAACCCTATTCGGAGAAAAGGGAGTGTGATGATTGAGATGTGTGGTTAGATTTGGGGAATAGCAAAAACAAAAAATAATGGTAAAAGAAAATAGTGATAATAGAAAAAAGTGTCTGTATGATCTGTGATTAATAATAAAAGAGAAACTCGGAACAAACGAAACAACAGTGGTGCATTTCCCAATTGCTGCCATTCTTTTTCACCTTTTTCGAATTTTTTAAATATTTTGAATTTGATAGAGTGAGAAAAATGAATATATATAATAATATTAATAAATTTTGATTGGTGAAATGAAGGGATAGTAGTTGATTGATTCAGTTACGTATGATGAGTGTGGTATTACGTTTTTGGGTTTGGTTTCGTTTCAATGAGTTTATATCATCAATCTCTCGTTAGGTTTGATTTGATATTATAAACCCGTTCCTTTTAAATGGTTTGTGTTCGTTCTTCTTGGTAGGACACTGTCAGTTTAGTTTCAGAACTCCGTTTTTCGTACCATGCCCACCGCTTCCACCTCGCGCGTGTAGTTTACGCTTATCTCTTTCTTTTTCTCGGCGGAAACGCTAATGTTATTTTAATTTTTTAAAATATTTATCCCGAAATCATTAAGTTTTAGAGGGAAACGCTTCTCTCTTTCTTCTTATTTCAATTATATACACAGCTAAGAGCAATTTATTTTTTGATTTTTTTAGATATATAATTTAAAGCAACTCATCTAATTTTAGCTCTAGTTATACAATTTTAAAGAATCTGTATTGAATTTCACAATTTTATTTGTATATTAATATTTTATTTCTATGAATTCTATTTTTAATAAAAATATTAATTTAAATGAATATTAATGTGAAATAAAATAAATAAATAAATTTAATTTAATTTAAATTTTATAAAAAAAAGTTATTCTAAAATTGTTAAAGGAAAATTAAATTTTATAAAATAGTTATTTATAAAATAAATTTAATATATAAATATTTATTAATAAATAAATTGTTAAAGAAAAATTAAAAAAAGGAATAAAGAAAGCAGCGTTACACTGCTATGGTTAATTTTTATTATTAATTTATTATTTCGTATTGCTTAGGAGTGCAACAATTTATCACAAAAGACAAGTGTACTAGTTCACAAATTTTATACCACTTTTGCCAGGCTGAAAAATCGTGAAATAACTCCCATTTGGAGTTGTTCTAACTATTTTTAATATTATATATATTTTTAATATTTTTAATATATATATATATATATATACACTAGCGTTCAGGCGTTCAGACGGGCACTCCCGTGCCCGTCTGCCCGCTATTTTTAATGCGCACAGCGTAGAGGAAAATAAATATTTGTTTTTTTTTTATGAGGTTTTTCCTGTAGGTCGCATTAAAAATAATATTATTACATTTTGAAAATGGTAAATAAAGATATTCAAAATTATATCGAAACATGCAAAGTAATATTGATACTGTGTAATCAATGACGTTCTTTAAGAGGAATGCCGAACATGAAATCTCTATTCGAAGTATTTTCTTTTTCCCTGCAATTGTTTTCCGTAGTAAAGAAAAAATGTAAGACTCTTAAATTAGATTTTTTTAGAGAAAAAGATAGTAAAAATAATAGTAAGTAGTGTAATATAGCTTTTGTTTACCTTATAAAGATTCGAATCAATTCTTCGTACATCCCTTTATCAATGCGCTCTTGAGATTTAAAAAACTACAATACATGACGAAATGTCATATTATAAAAGAAATACATTCAGAACACTTGACTCGTTTGAATATAATATGGTTTATTGCGACTCAAATAATACCTGGAGAATGGAGATACTTTGTTTTAGTCTAGATTTGGTAGAACAACAATTATGACTTGTTTCTGAATTATCTGGATTTCTGGTAAATAAGGAAAATAATGGACTTAGTAAATATATATGGTTTTATTTACATAAATCATAAATAGCAGTTAAATTCATGCATTCAAAAATAATCTAGAGTAAATATATTCTTAAATGAATTAAATAAAAACATCTCCATCCTTTGAGATATTATTTCTCTTTTCACCATTTTCCAAAGTTGTGTTTTATCTGTTATCACCGTGGAGCTCCAATCGATGGAGTAAATTTTCAAACGTTTGACCTGTTTCAATGAGGATGATAAAAATGTTACTGAAAGAGTGATGAAAGTGCAACAATTTTTTTTATACGTATTACGGAAAAGATAAATACACATTATTGTCGAGTTTGCCGATGGATGAAATACTTTGTTCATCCTTCCATGTGTTCCATTTATCTTCAAAGTCTGTTATCTAAAATTTATTGCATAAGAATAGTGAGAATAACTATCACCCCATTTATATCTAACATAAAAGCATAAAATAAATGATTAAGTATAACTTACTTTCATGTTGAAGCAAGTTTCAACATTCTTTCGTCTCAACTCCTTACATAATTGAAAGATTTCATCGTGTTTTAGTTTGGCTGTATATTAAAGCAAAAGAAAATTATATTTAGTTATTATATATCTATGATATAAATAATACAATATAAGCTTGGTATGTCGTGTAACTAAAATGGGAATCAACGTGTGAGCAATTTTTTCAATGTACTTAATAAATACCTGTGGGTGCGACAAAAGAATTTGTTTGTAGACTATATTTTTTGTATAGTCACCATCTTCTCCTTTCAATTTTCCTTGCCTGGTTAAAACTCTTGTTGTAGTCTGTGAAACACCCCTGGATAAAGCCACATATAACTGTCCATGACTAAAAACATGTCGTGGAAGATATATTCCAACATTTGGAATGGTTTGTCCTTGTGATTTATTTATTGTAATTGCAAAACTTAGCCGCACATGAAACTGCTTTCTACTAAGGACAAAAGGCAGACCATCACTTGCAGATGTTTTTATTTTAATTCTAGGCAAAAAAGCACGTTTTCCTGCGTTGCTTCCTGTCAGGATTTCCACATCAAACATATTCATAAATAAACCACGACATAATAATCGGGTCCCATTACACAATCCATATTTAGGATCTAGATTTCATAACAACATCAATGGTGCACCCTTTTTTATCTTTAGAATATGTGGTGGCAAACTACCTTGTGCAATTGAGTTTAAGAATTCCTGCTGGTATAAATTATGATTATCTCCTTCAACCTCGTCAAACGATAACAAATTATGTTCTTCTCCTGGAAACTGATCGATAATCATATCATTCAATTTCTGGACATCATCATTTGTTGGTGTCAAAATAGCTCTTTGTACCATATATGGGGCATCCCAACCATGCAATTCTAAATTAGGAAAAATATGTTGGATAAGTACTTGTATGGAATGTTCACCTTCCCATGGGATTGCAATATGTAAAGGTAACCTCACCATGTCATCTGGTTTGGTAGGTTCAACACCATCACCAATGCGAATAAGAAATTCTGCAAACTCTTGATCATGCAATGATCGCATATTTTGACGCAAATACAAAATCTTGGTATGATTCCATAAATGAGACTGAACAATACACGCTGAAATCATTTGTGCCTTAGTACCTTTTCTTACAACAGGAAGAACTTGACAAAATCCCCCCCCCCCCCCCCCGATCAGAACTTTTCCACCAAATGGAGCATTGTTGCTACAAATGTCTTGTAATGATCGATCTAAGGCTTCCAAACAATTTTTGTTTATCATTGGTGCTTCATCCCAAATGATTGTGGCATCAACTCTAATGAGATTTGCAAGATCCTTTTGCTTTTCAATACCACAAATGGAACTCGGTTAAATATCAATAGGGATCTTAAATCGAGAGTGTGCAGTCCTACCCCCGGGTAACAATGTTGCAGCTATACCAGATGATGCAGTTGCTAAGACAATTTCTCCTCTACTTCTTAAACTTGCCATTAATGTTCTATACAGGAATGTTTTACCTGTTCCTCCTGGACCATCAACAAAAAATACCCCACTGTGTTTTTGAATAATTACATTCATAATGGTGTTGAATGCAATCATTTGATCATTATTTAACTTAGCAATAGATTCGATATCTTCATTGGGGATATCGATCGCTAACTCCTCTTGTATGATACTTGGAACTGCACCTCTGTCTATTGTATTAGGGGGTAAAGATGGGAGATCATAATCATCAATCTTTTTACCGTGAAGGTTTAAGAGTTCATTCAAGTCCTTCAACAACATATTAGTTAAGTCTGATTCCACAATATTGTTAGCTGTTTGATAATCCTCTAACATATGTGTAAAAAACTCATTGCAAAGGCCTCTAACATCACTAGGTTCATAAAATATTAAAATCTTCACGAATAACCTTCGTAAAGCACATGGCATTCGGAGACTCGTAGCCTCAACCAAACAATCACGAATACTATGATCAGTCTCTAGAAATCCCCTATCCTCGGCTGATTTTTTGAATGTACTGAAAGTCATGCCGTTATTTGTAAGAAGATATTCCCAACTGGTTGGACCTGTGACATGCGATAACAATAGTCGCAAGTAAAACTTATCTCCCTCCGAAGGTGATACCGTATAGATTCTCCCGATAACTTTTCTTGTTGATCGCCTACGATGCCATTCCATACCCCGCTTGTTCCAACAATAATGCTCTGGAATCTCTCTATACAAATACTTTCTTACTTGTGGATCTCGTAGATTCAATGCAAAGAATTGTGTGAGCATTGTTTTGGAGTTGCGTTCATTATTTAACACATCTGCAGTTTGCTGATGATCATAAAAGCGCACTTGATGGCGGTTCGGCAAGTGGATCTGCAATCTTTCAACCAAAGGATATAATCAGTAAAGAGTGAATCGAAATATTTTCCATAATGCCTCGGGAGCACAAATCCATCTTGCATCAACATATTGCTGAACTTCATCCATGTATGATCCTTTATGAACCTCCATAGCCACACGATCAGGGCCCTTGTACACATATTTGTATAGATACTTGATACTTTTAATGCTACTGCAAATCTCTACATTGATGTGACAATCATACTTTAACAGTAACCAAGGGTTATAAGGAACCACCCATCTAAGTGTGATCTTGGAAAACTCATATTTGTAAAATTTTGAAATGAAACTCTCGACTGACTGTTTATAAGGCGAGATGTTTGAGCTTGTTTCTCTTGCTCTTTTCGCCGCCTATAATTTTCACGTCGTCTCGACAAATTGTTTTCTCTCTGCTCATTGCTTATATTTTGTCTCCTCTTCCTTTCATTTTTGGACCTTCTTGACTTCTGTTGTTGACTTGATATTTGACGGGTATTATTTTCCATTTTATTAATGTAATTGTCAACTGGAAACTATACCGAATCCTCTACAAAAACATAAAATTAAAAAAAAAATTATGAAAATTAAAAAAATAAGCATGAATAACATATAATCATTATATTATTCTATATACTATTTTATTAAGTTATATCATTATATTATGCTTATAAAAAATTACATAAGCATATAATCAAATTATTAATAAACATAAACATAACTTGATATGGTATTCTATATACTATTTTCATAATTGGATATGGTATTCTATATACTATTAGCGCAGTAAAAAATAGTATATAGAATAATATATGCTTATATGAAAATAACTTGATATAATCATTATTATATTATGCTTATAAAAAATGCTTATATGCTTAATAAAAATTATGAAAATTTAAAAAATAAGCATGAATAACTTGATATATTATTCACTTGATATATTTTCATACTATATACTAATTTAACTTGATATATTTTTATACTATATACTAATTTAACTTGATAAATAATTTATCTTAAAATTAAAATTAAAAAAAATGGTATTTTATAAGAGAGAACAAAGTCAAAATGCAATGCAAAAAAAACGGGAGTGATACTTTTCTTCTCTCTAACACTTTCTATTCCCTTACATTTTTAAATTTCTTTTTATCTCTTTTGGTTACTTTTCTAGAAACTTTAAATTATTTCAGTAAATTCAATTAAGTCATGCATCTTTTTCATGTTTCTGCATTAAACTTTGAGGGTTTTTATAAGAACACCACACAATTTCAAGTATACTATAAATTTAAATATGTTGTTGATTTCCGCAAATAACCTACATAAATGTTGATAAATTTTTTAGTGAGATTTCATTTCCGTTCTTTTTCATATAATATTGAATTTGCGCATTCAAAATAATTTTAATAATTGAATTATTTCTACTTAATCTAACACAGTTTAAATACATTAAATATATCACTTATGTAATAATTATGTAATATATTATTGTATTACACTTTATCTAAAATACGTTAAAATAAGTGTTGCAGTGAATAAGATGATTTTATTATTCAAATTATGAAAATATATTAAAATAAGCATTACACTTTGTATGTTACCCAAAATACGTTAATATTGTTTTCTTTTAACCAATAAAATATTATGTTACCCAAAATACGTTAATATTGTTTTCTTTTAAGTAATAAAATATTATGTTACCCAAAATTTCCACCAATTTATTAATTAATATTTCGTTCAACTAATTATTTTAATAATTAATTAATAATTAAATTATTATAGTATGTCAGTCCATTAAATCAATTTAAGTTGTGAACATCACACCCCCGCTAAATCAATTGTGGATTCTGTCTGTTGCATTTTGTTTAGGCCGTTACCTAAATATATAGGTGGTCTTTTGTCCGAAGGTACTCATATGAAATTTTGTCTCTCTTAATTATTAATTTATTATTAAAATAACTTCTATAATGTTTGTCCCGTCCAAATAATTATGTGAAAGGTATTTTAAATAATTTGTCCGAAGGTACTAATTAGTAAAACGTGGTTATTAAAAATAACCGGTACATGAGTACCTAAATATATGAACATACAAAGTGGTACTAATTTCTTAATACTTTTTAATTAATATAATATAGAGTTTATAAATTAGGAACTATTAAAAACATCATAATTATAAACGTGTAAACATCAATAAATAATTGATTATTTTAAATGTTTTAATTACAGAAAAAGAATTATTAAACACGTTTTATAAACTCTGTGTATATAATCATAATTATACGTAATTGGTTATTTTAAACGTTTTAATTAAAACGTAATAATTAAAAACATCATAATTATAATTAATTAATATACCACTATATAGAAGTTACTAATTTCTTAATGCTTTTTCTATAATAATACACGTTTTATAAAGTAACTTCTATAATTTTTGTCCCGTCCATATATTTTTACATATAAGAAGTCATAAAAGGTGTAACTTTATAACTTTATCACTCCTATAATGTTTACATGTGATATTTACATGAGTACCTAAATATATGAACATCACAGCTTTTGAAAAAGTGCTAATATGACAAATCTCACACCATAAACTTTGAACCTTCTTTCTTTTTGTTAATGCACTTTTCTTTTCCACTTTCACAATTGCAGAATGGAGGACTATAAATAAGTGAAAAAAGTTGATTATACAAATACGAATGAATCCTAACGAAAATTTCAGTGTTGCCTTCGAAACACATAAAGCAAAGAAGTCATAGATAGAAGTTAGAATTTCACGTACCTTCAAGAAGTTTCTGGCAAGGCAGTTCAATCGCGAAGGTTGGCCGTTGGATGTATCAGCGGTGATGTCGGAAGTTCAACGGTGATGTCGGAAGTTCAGCGGTGCTTTTGGTTGTTGCTGTAACCGGAGGAAATGAAAAAAATGAAAATCGTGAATGTTCGTAGGATCGTTGTTGGTGGTGGTTCACCTTCTTTCTTTTTGTTAATGCACTTTTCTTTTCCACTTTCACAATTGCATAATGGAGGACTATAAATAAGTGAAAAAAGTTGATTATACAAATATGAACGAATCCTAACGAAAATTCCAGTGTTGCTTTCGAAACACATAAAGCAAAGAAGTCATAGATAGAAGTTAGAATTTCATATATCTTCAAGAAGTTTCTGGCAAGGTTGTTCAATCGCGAAGGTTGACCGTTGGATGTATCAGCGGTAATGTCGGAAGTTCAACGGTGATGTCGGAAGTTCAGCGGTGCTTTTGGTTGTTGTTGTAACCGGAGGAAATGAAAAAAATGAAAATCGTGAATGTTCGTAGGATCGTTGTTGGTGGTGGTTCACGTGAGAGATGAAGGTTTATGTTATGGTGAAAGATAAATATGGTTGGTAATTGTTTTTATAGCAGCCAATAATAAGAACATTGATATTGAGAAGTTAAGGAAATATTTTGGTGATGTCACAGAAACTCCCATTTAAAATTAAACTGTCATTTCCTATATGTTGTAACTGTTATTCCTATTTTGTAGGAGTTAAAATTTGATAATAGGAATAAAAACGTGAGAAGTTATAAAGTGAAAATTTTGGTGATGTCACAGAAACTCCCATTTACACTTGGATTTTATGTGTGTAAGCCAATGCATCTATTATTTAAAAAATATAAGGGTAAAATCGGGAGAAAAATAGGCCACTTCAAATGGGTGTATCCCCTTTATATATAGGTATAGATTATTTATAAAATAAATTTAATATATAAATATTTATTAATAAATAAATTGTTAAAGAAAAATTGAAAAAAGGAAGAAAGAAAGCAACAGTACACTCCTATGATTAATTTTTATTATTAATTTATTATTTCGTATTGCTTCAGAGTGCAACAATTTATCACAAAAGACAAGTGTACTGGTTCACAAATTTTATACCACTTTTGCCAGGCTGAAAAACCGTGAAATAACTCCCATTTGGAGTTGCTCTAACTATTTTTAATATTATATATATATATATATATATATATATATATATATATATATATATATATATATATATATATATATATATATATATATATAATATTTTTTTAAATGGATAGTTTTCTAATTATGTTTTATAGTTATACATGTATGTTTTTTAATTGAGTTTTTTTTCCTTAAATCCATCTCATTGGGAATAAAGTTATATTTTGGATGATCCTTGAAACTTCTTTTTGCTCATTGTGATACATTGTTCTTTAGTACATGGATGTTAATATCATATGTCCGGCACAACCGTGAATTGATCCTTATACATAGAATGTAGTTTACTATTTGTATACATTTGACACAAGTTTGTAGTAATTGTAATTATAATGTGCGTAATCTCTTCTCTCTTTTTTTTCAATCGCGCAACTTTTTATTTATGTCAATCATAAACTTTTTTGTAAGTCTCATCTTTAGTGGGTTAATAACATCTTCCACTAAGAATTGATTTTGATGTCGATCAAATTGGTGATTTTGGATATGTCTTTTGAAGTTGTTTCTCAATATCATAAGTTAAATTTTTCCTAGTCGTTTTCTCAATCTCAACTTAAATAAAAGTTGAGTGGCTATAGTTCTACCTCACATACACAATTAGACTATAAGTTGAATGGCTATAGTTCTATCTCTCATAAACAATTGATAAACAAGATAATCAATGCATAAAGCAATAAAAAGACATAAAGAATTATTAATCCAGTTCGGTGAAATCACATATATGTCTGTGGGGCACTCTACCCAAGAAAGGAAATTCATTATCTTAAATTAGTATAATTAGTCTTATAAGAAATCTCATGTTGTCTAGTGTCTCTTTCTAATCCTAGTGACTTTCTATTTAGGATTCCCCCTAAATATGAGAACTTATCTCACTTTCTTTCAATTACTAATCCCAAGTGATCATTGATAACCAGAAATCGTATCGTGTTTTTTAGGCTTATTTCACATGTTATACGTTTATGTTTTTATGTATTTTATCGCTTTTTACTTTCATTTTATTTGATTTGCAGTTGTTAGCCGATTTGGCCATTCTGAACAGATGGCGTTCGCCATCTGCTATATAGTGTTCACCACCTCCAATGCCTTCCATGTCACTTAAGTTTTGAAGGAATGACGTTCGTCATTCCTCTAATGGTGTTCGACATTATCATGCAGAATGCAGTTCTGCGTAGTGGGCAGTTTTTCCAGCAGTTTCTCAACCTCCATTCCCTCCATTAGGTCTACACGTTCCAAGCAGTTGCCAAGGGCCTGAACTCTATATATAGAGCCACTTTTTGAGTGTTTGGGATCCATCGAAATTCGCGTGGAAGCTCTGTCAAAATTTCTTCTTAGTTTTAGGTAGAAAATTACTTGTAAAGTGACAATAACTCACTTCGAGGGATTGTCACACCTTTTTAATTCCCGTATCATTTGTACTTTGGATCAAGAACAAGCTTGCTGCCATTTTCAAGTCCAATTTAATTCAAGTTTCATTTTACGTAATTTCAGGGGGGGTTTATCGCTTTTAATATTTGTATGTTTTACCGTTTTTCATTACTTGCATGTCATGATATTCTCAGTTTTAAATGCTTTAATCATGTTGCTTTCAATTAATATCATGCCTTGCTAAATTATCTTAAGTCCGACGTATGAGGATCGTCGTTACCGACAGGACTCAATAGAAATAATAGGCGCGAATATATGATTTAATTATGTTCTACCTTTAGTTTCCAAATGTATGTTTTATTGTTTTGGCACGAGAGTGAAGAACAAATCAAGGTTCAGTCCAATAGCGTGAGAGTGTGAGGAAGGAACCGGATAATGGAAACTAGGCATCGATCCTAAAAACAGCGAGAGCGCTTTAGACATCGTTTAGGATCTCATTTACTTTCAAAATACGTTTTCTAATTAGGACGGGCGAGCGAGAGTAAAATCTTGTGGTTATGAGGTGTGGTCTTTGTCGATAGCACGAGAGTGTGAGACTGGACTTTTAAGTTGATATTTTCTACATAACATAATAGAGTCGTATTTAGTACCCGAGTTCTACCTAAGCATTTAGGAACACTGAATCCATATTTCAGGCTCGTTTTATCGTAACTTTTAAACCTTTAGAAATTAGTATCTTTATTTTCGTTCATAACCTTATAACCTTTAGCCTTAGCTTTGCACTGCAACGATAGATAACATTAGTTTGACTATTAGTCTCTGTGGGTTCGATAATCTTTTAAAACTACATGATAGACTGTGGACTTGCAGTCATCATCCGACAGACACGTCTGGACGCGATCAAGTTTTTGGCGCTGTTGTCGAGGACTAATTTAGTCAATATTGTGATTCCTTTGTTGTGCAGTATAGACTAAGACAACAAATTTTCTTTTTCTTTGTCAATTGTATACCAAACACTCGCTCTCATAGTAAGGTGTTAGAGCAACCAATTGACGATATCGAGCGTTATCTTGATTTAAAATGCCGAATAAACAAATTTCGTATTAAATACAATCTTCCAAATCCTATTGTCCAGTTTCAGAACCGGGACCAATTATGGTCGAAAGACCACAAAATCGTCTATTGAAGTATTATGATATTCCATCGCAAGCAGGACCACATAACATCATTGTTGCCCATGCCATCAATCGAAACGATTTCGAGTTGAAACCTTTGATGTTATCAACCGTTCAACAAAACCAGTTTTCAGGTAGTCCTACAGACGCTCCTAACTTACATTTGTCAGTGTTTGTGCAGTACGCAGACACAGTGAAAGCAAATGGTGAAGGATTAGACTACATCTTTCCCCCTTTTTCTTAAGAGATAGAGTTAGAGTTTGGCTCCAGTCTCTACCTTCAAACTCTATAACCACATGGGACGAGTTGAAGAAAGTCCTTATTAAATTTAAATTTTATAAAAAAATTATTATAAAATTGGTAAAGGAAAATTAAATTTTATAAAATAGTATTATTTATAAAAAAATATATAAAATAAATTTAATATATAAATATTTATTAATAAATAAATTGTTAAAGAAAAAAATTGAAAAAAGGAAGAAAGAAAGCAACATTACACTGCAATGGTTAATTTTTATTATTAATTTATTATTTCGTATTGCTTCAAAGTGCAACAATTTATCATAGAAGACAAGTGTGATTTTTTTTTTAAATAACCACTAATTTCAATTTAAATCCCTAAATAACCTATTTTTCAAAAAAAAATACCAAAATAACCACCTTTTATAACTGATGCATCAGTTCAACTGGCGCATCTAATAAAGCTATAGAGGAGACGCTAGTAGCCTTGGTGAATGCATGCAAAACCAGTGCGTGTAGGCGTCACATGCATTGGCGCATGCATGTGTGCATGTGTGTGTGCGTCATATGCATTGGCGCATGCTTTGCTTTGTTAGGTCATAATTGTACTAACTATCCTAGTTCAGAACAAGCACAACAAGATAATTTTACATGTACCTCTTTTGCTTTATATTAAAAACAAAATTTATTTAATATGCTAATTTTGTGAGGAAATACCATCACAAACAAATACAACACATTCAACACACAAGCAACACATAAACAACAACACAAACAACTATAACAATTAAAATAACATTACTATAACTAAGCGATTACAACCATCAAAATAATTTTGAACATATCATGCATCATCTTGCGAACGTCTCTATCAGTCTTAGTATCCACCCATTAATGCACTTCTCCATTTTGGTTGATGTGGACTCAAACCATTGAATTCTTCTAATCTTTTCACCATTTGCAATTTCTTCTTCTAACCAACTGTCCAACGTCCGATTAAGACATTAAAACGAATATATATTCCAAAATTGAATCTTTATCGGAGGTGCGACTGCTGAAAAAAATTAAATTTGCATTTCTCTTATGAATGTATTCATACATGATTAAGGAAAACAAAATTGAAGGTGATTGGAGAAATTGAAAGAAAATAGAAGTGATTGAAGAAATTGGAGGAAAATGGAAGAGGGTAAGAAGTTCTGTGATGTGAAATAAAATGGGAGATGCGATGGTGGTATTTATAGAAGTAGCAAACCAAAGCATATGCCAATGCATATGACGCACACACACATACACACATGCATGCGTCAATGCATATGGCGCATACATGCATTGGTTTTGCAAGCATGCGCCAAGGCTACTGGCGTCTCCTCTATAGCTTTATTAGATGCGGCAGTTCAACTGACACATCAGTTATAAAAGGTGATTATTTTGTTTTTTTTTTAAAATAAGTTATTTAGGGATTTAAATTGAAATTAGTGGTTATTTTAAATTAAAAAATCGACAAGTGTACTGGTTCCCAAATTTTATACCACTTTTGTCAGGCTAAAAAACTATGAAATAACTTCCATTTGGAGTTGCTCTAACTATTTTTAATATTTTTTTCATATATATATATATATATATATATATATATATATATATATATATAAGAAAATAAATTACTTTCTAAATGGGTAGTTTTCTAATTATGTTTTATAGTTATACATGTACGTTTTTTAATTGATTTTTTTCTTAAATCCATCTCATTATGAATAGAGTTATATTTTGGATGATCCTTGAAAGTTATTTTTTCTCATTGTGATACATTGTTCTTTTGTACAGGGATATAAATATCATATGTCCGGCACAATCGTGAGTTGATCCTTATATATAGAATATAGTTTACAACTTGTATACATTTGACACAAGTGTGCAGTAATTGTAATTATAATGTGTGTAATCTCTTCTTCTTCTTTTTTCAATCGGGCAACATTTTGTTTAGGTCAATCATAAACTTTTATGTAAGTCTCACCTTTAGTAGGTTAATAACGTCTTTCACTGAGAATTGGTTTTGATGTCGATCAAATTGGTGATTTTGTGTAGGCCTTTTGAAGTTGTTTCTCAATATCATATGTTAAATTTTCCCTAGTCGTTTTCTCAATCTCAACGTCAAATAAAAGTTGAGTGGCTATAGTTCTACCTCTCATACACAATTAGACTACAAGTTGAATGGTTATAGTTCTACCTTGCATAAACAATTGATAAACAAGATGATCAATGCATAAAGCAATAAAAAGACATAAAGAATTATTAATTCTGTTCGGTGAAACCACATACACGTCTGTGGGGCGCTCTACCCAAGAAAGGAAATTCACTATCTTGAATTAGTACAATCAGTCTTATAAGAAATCTCATGTCGTCTAGTGTCTCTTTCTAATCCTAGTGACTTTCTATTTAGGATTCCCCCTAAATATGAGAACTTATCTCACTTTCTTTCAATTATTAATCCCAAGTGATCACCTCAATAAATAACTTAAAGAATGTTAAATTACAACTCAACTAAACAAACTAACATTATACCTTTTGATATGAAAGAGGGCGCTGGCATGGTGTATAAGAAACACAAACAAATGACTCAAATAAAAGCCTAACACTAGGTATCTTCAATATTTGGTTTTCTTCTTCAAAGATGGAATTTAGTCTCTTTAAATAGGAATGCAGATTCTGAGCCTTTCGAATGGTAATTTGATCACGTCCAGAATTGTAGAAGATTTAGTTTGATTCTATTTTTGATTTTTTCCACAAAAGCCTTCAACAAAAGATATGATTTGTTTTAATTTAAACTTAAATATCCATTTAAATTTGATTTGATCACGTCCAATTTAATCAAACAAATCTACATAAATGCATTGCTAAAATATAGCAACAAATTTGATTGAAACAACTAGAAAATAACGCAATAACAACTACAACATTGGTCTAATGACAAAGGTCAGATGTTGCACATATGTTTTCACATGTGTCATTTCTTCACAAAAACAGCTTGAACATACCTTGTTGTTTTGCATAATGCAACGAACCCAAAAAGGAGCAACAATCCCTTTGGAAAATTTTGGCAAAACAACACTTTTCAAAAACATACAAGATGTGCAACATAAGTTGAGCATTAACCATACAACACACAAGCACACAAAGAAAACAGTTGCAGCAGTAGAAGTAGCACAATCAGAAAACATGAAATGTAGTTGCTACATAATCACAATGCTTCATACATTCAGAAACACAATTAGTTAGCATGCACACACAGTCAATAGTTGTTAGTCTGATCAAAGTCAGTCAGAACACACCACTACACTACACATAAAAACATCAAAGTTCATACACATTCATATCTGCTCACACATGCTCAAAGGCCAAATGTCAGTCCAGATGCTCCAACATGTGAGCATACATAAATACTACAACATCGGTCACATGTATATTATCCGCTTGGATTACATGAGACAAATTTGAAATGTATCCCTCAACTGATACACATGAAATACATCATGAAGATTAGCAAGTGGTTGTCGCAAGACAGTCTGTAGGCCACCTCTCCTATGTAAGATAATGGAATGCGTTGCCTTTTCATTAATCTGAATAGGGTATATATACAACGATGTGTAACGTATGTAATTATGATACAATCCTAATTATAGGAAATTATTTATGACTAATAATAATCAAATATTCTATTCTATCACACCCCCACAGTCGAAGCGGGAGGTTCACGGACGCTTAGACTGGTCCGAAAATCATCAAAGAGAATGCGAGGAAGTCCTTTGGTGAAGATGTCTGCAATCTGATGTCTGGATGGGACATGAAGGACGCGAGCCTGACCACGCGCGACCTTTTCCCGAACAAAATGAATGTCCATCTCAATATGCTTAGTGCGCTGATGCTGCACAGGATTACCAGATAGATAGATGGCACTAACATTGTCACAATACACCAAAGTGGCCTGAGGAATAGGAAAATGGAGTTCTAGGAGAAGATTGCGAATCCAACACGATTCTGAGACAACATTGGCAACTCCCTTATATTCGGCTTCAGCACTAGAACGGGAGAGAGTAGGTTGTCTTTTTGAAGACCAAGAAATAAGGTTGTCCCCTAGAAAAACACAGTAACCAGATGTAGACCGTCTGGTGTCAGGACATCCACCCCAATCAGCGTCAGTGTAGGAGATCAGTTTTGTAATAGGAGATGGTGATAAATGTAATCCAAAATGTAAGGTGCCCTGAACATAGCGCAAAATGCGCTTAAGAGCAAGCATGTGTTCCGTGTGAGGGGCGTGCATATGAAGACAAACTTGCTGAACAACATATGATATGTCAGGTCGAGTGAAGGTGAGATATTGTAGGGCCCCCGCAAGACTCCGATACATGGAAGGATCCTCATAAGAAGTGCCGGAGGAGGTGCTGAGTTTCTGTTTGGTGTCAACAGGAGTGGCTGACGGTTTACAAGACGCCATGCCAGCACGTGCAATGATATCTGAAGCATAAGTGCTTTGACTGAGAAACATACCTCCAGGATAACGAGATACTGCAATACCCAAAAAGTAACTCAGAGGACCCAGATCCTTCATTGCAAACTCAGATGCTAAGAGTGACATGATTGATTTGCAGAGGACCTGAGTGGAGGTAATGAGGATGATGTCGTCGACATACAACAAAATGTAGGCGATGTCTGAACCTTGTCGATATATGAAGAGAGAGTGATCTGATGTGCTATGACGAAAACCAATAGTGGCGACGTAGTCAGCAAAGCGTTGGTACCATGCCCTGGGCGCTTGCTTAAGACCATACAATGACTTCTTCAACCGACATACATAATCTGGATGACGGAGGTCGCGAAAACCCAATGGCTGATGCATGTAAACAGTCTCATGAAGATCACCATGTAAAAATGCATTCTGGACATCCAGTTGATGAATGGGCCATGATTTGGATAGAGCAATGCTGAGCACTGTTCGAATGGTAGCTGGTTTCACCACGGGGCTGAAAGTCTCATCACAATCCACACCTGCAATCTGTGACCTGCCATCACCTACAAGACGAGCCTTATAACGCTCAAAGGAGCCATCAGAATTCTTCTTATGTCTAAAAATCCACATACATCGAATAAGATTAGCATCACAAGGACGGGGAACTAAATCCCACGTCTTATTTCTAATAAGAGCATCAAATTCAGATTGCATTGCAGATTTCCAATTCGGGTCTGATAAGGCTAGTTTAGGATTTTTAGGTATGGGAGAGATGGTGTGGTCGGAGTGAGAGATTGATAAGTTAAATATTTTGCGGGGTTTAACAATGCCTTTCATGCTACGTGTGGTGATGGTTCGTGTAAGTGGAGGTGGATGTTGTTGAATTTGTGGTGATGTGGGAGAGTTTATTGGAGTCGGTGGGTTGGTCTGAGAGGTAGGAGATGATGATTGTTGGTTTATTTAGGGGAGTGGCTGGTCAATTTTGCTCTGATACCATGTAAGATAATGGAATGCGTTGCCTTTTCATTAATCTGAATAGGGTATATATACAACGATGTGTAACGTATGTAATTATGATACAATCCTAATTATAGGAAATTATTTATGACTAATAATAATCAAATATTCTATTCTATCATCCTATTCTCCGCAAGATTTGGTATGGACCAATAAAACATGGTATAAGATTTAGGGACTTCAAAGCTCGACCAACACCGGTTACTAGGGTAACTCTAAAAAATACATGGTATCCCTCTTGGAACTCGAGTGTTTTCTTCTTCTTATCATGGTAACTCTTTTGGCGACTCTACGAAGCTTTCATCTTTTCTTTGATCATATCGATCTTCTCAGAAGTTTGTTGCATAATCTCGGGTCTATTCATCACACTCTCTCTATATTCACACAATCGCAAAGGTGTCATACACCTCCTGCCATACAATACCTCAAATGGGGCCATCCCATACTTGATTGGAAATTATTATTGCAAGTGTACTCAATCAGCGGCAAGTAGTTATCCTAAACATCTCCTTGTTCTAGAACACAAGCCCTTAATCCAAATTATGTGTGTAGTGAGTGTGTGAGTATCATCAAAAACCATGTGACTCAAGTGGCTCAAATGTGAGTTTGTCTGTAGTGAAATTGGGTGGTCCCCTCCTCAATCCAAATTGAACTTCCTGCTGAGTTGTAAAATGAAGGAGCTAAACACATGACATGTTAGTGTAATTAAATTATGTTAATGATATGTTAGGGAAGTCAAATAACTGTAGTATTGGTTCATGCTTAGCAGGAAAAGTTAGTGAATAAATGTCCAGGTCTGTTGTAGGTAGGTTTGATGTGAATGTGTATCCTTGCAAGTTTGTCCATGGTAGTCTTGCTGCATCTCGAGTCATGGTTTGTAACTTGTGTTGTTGTTCTGATGTAGGATTATGATAGGATGGAGCTTGGATAATGTTGTTTGGTGATGCATTGCCTTGGCCTTGCTTGCTGCAGGTTTGTTATGCATTGTTACAGGCTTCTTGGTGTATTGAATTGATATTCCCTGTTGCTATTGTGCTTCTTTTTTGTGGGAAAGTTGCTGATGAATGTGGTGGAGTTCTAACATCACTTGGTTAGCATGTCAGCTAGTGAACTGATCTTCACTTTTCAGGCGTAACCAATGAAATATCCATGAATGCTAATTGCTTATGGTTCCTTTGTTTACTTCTTTGAATTTGTAGGAGCGTTATGGATTGATGTTGACTGTTGTTAGTTGTTTGCAGGTACCTTGAATGTGGTTGGAGGTTGATGTTTGCCAATGTTGATGCAGGTTGATATGTTTAGCAAGGTTGTCGCCTCTTGGATTGTTGTAGAATGATGCTTGCTCGAGTGATACATGGTTGGAACTACTGCAGGTTGCACCGCTGCCTGACTTTTGTGATACATTGCTATTATTGGAAATGTTGCATGTGTTATTGTTATGACTTCTTGAATTGAACATGTCTCATGGTGTGTTATGCAAGATTATGCTTAATGCTGCTTAAGCTAGTTTGCTGGAATTGGTATAATAGAAATCAATGGCCCTATTGCCAGCTTTGATGATGAAGGGACTGTAGGCTTATGCCATGCCTTCTTTGATGAGTGGGCTGCAACTTGGTATGTGGAATGATGTTGTTTGGTGTGGTTAGCTTCCTTGCCAAAATGGAGTTTAAAGTGTGATTGAATGGGCTGCAAGTCTGATGCCATGAGGTGTTAACATTAGGAGTAGAGCATGTAGCATGAAAGTATGTATATGGATAACCTATGTATTTGGTAAAATGCTCATAAATGAACTTATGTAATCATACTTGTTTTAAAAAATTCACTTGTAATTTCAAAACAACTTTGTGATTTCAATTCAAATCAAAGCTCACCTTATTTGCTATGTCTTTATGAAATAAATGTCATATGCTCAATGCCTTAGTTCTAAAATGGAACAAAAAATCAATTAAATGAATCATGATTAAAGGCCATAATCTAAAGCAAATCCTAATCACTGAATTATTGAAATGATATGGAAATGGTATGCAAACAAAGACAAGTTTTAGAAAGATCACAATTTGATTGGTTGACTTTGGTCAACTGGTTGACCAAAAAGTCAACAATGAACCCAAAGTCAACTTAGGTATAAATGATGTGATTTAAAATATCATGCTTATGATGATTCTTGAAATGCAATGCAATGGATGATTGGATCAGGATGACAAATAAAACTTGCAGGCTAAGCAACCCAATGGCTTGAATTTTAAGAATGCATATTACCTCAATGAATATGATATGCTTATGGGTAGAATAAATGGAAAGACAAACCCTTAAAGTGACTTATGGATGAAGTAACATGATGACATGAACTATGAATGTACGAACAAGTAAACAACTAAGCAAAGCAATAACACAACCAATGCAATGAAAAAACAAGGCCTTGAAGCAAGAATTAGGGCATGATGCCAACCCTTAGTGATTGGGAGATCCCAACTCAAGTCATGTGAACCCAAGCCAAAGCAAATTCAAGCCATATGCCTCTAGAACCAGGGTTAAGATCAAGCCAAATGACTATTGGGCAAAACACAAGATCAAAATGATTAGATAAGCAACAATGGACTTAAGGACCCAGGGTTGCAAGCTACATGGTCAAAAGACGACCCATATGATCAACAATGCCTTAAGCAAAGGGTCACATCAAATTAGGGTTTCCATGATCAAAGTGAAAGATTAAGTGAACAAGTGCTAAGGCTCAAGAAGCAATCTCTCATCACATGACCCTAGCACCAAGGTTTAGGATCAAGACAAGAACAAAGGGTATCCCCACAAGCAAAACTTAGGGTTTGGGATTAAGGCACATGAATCTTTGAATCTATGAATATGTTTGATCATATTTTTGTGTTTGTATGATACATATGTTATTGACATGAATGGTATGCAAATGAATCTAATCCAAAAGTCAGATAAAAAAATAGAGGTACATTTTTGGGGTATGACACAAATACTAACCTTCATTGTTCATTTCCAATCTTCTAATCAAGGTACAATTACTATTGCTTACATTGTTTATCTTGTTTGGATTTCAATGTTTTGGTTTTTATGGGTTTTTCTTTAAATCTAGCAAATGAGTTTTGTTCTTGTTCGTATTTTTTTGTAAAGTTTTAGTTTTTATGGAGTTTTCTTCAGATCTAGCAAATGGGTTTTGTTCTTGTTCATTTTTTTTTGTAAACTTTCAATTTTGATGGATTTTTCTTCAAATATAATAAATGAGTCTTGTTTATTGATTTGTTTTGTTCAAAACTTTAGATTTAATTGGGAGTTTTAATGATTTGTGGAGAACCTGAAATTTAATCAGGTATTTTGACATGCTTCCAACCACTTTTGAAAATACACATTGGTAGTATTTGATTTGATGGGTGTGTTTTCATTGCTATTTAGTAGTATTTAATTTGATTACTATTCTATCTTGCATCTTGCAGGAAAAAAAAGCCTCTTGAATTTATATAAAGCTAAAGTGAAGGGTTTAGCGAACAAACCTTTGAATCTTTACGGAGATTATGAGATGTATGTGTTGGATAAAATTGTATGTATGTATATTAGTTAATGTTTTAAAGTAGTTTATTGGTAATTGATTTCTATTACATGTCAATCATGTTAATTTGGTTTTGAAATTTGACTAAAGGAACTGGGGTGGGTGGGGGAGGAGATTTTAACTTGCGAATACAAAACATTTCCAGTTTTAATAGAATATTAATTTATCTCAGAAAAATAATATTACCCGTGCAGAAAAGCTATTAAAATATTATTGTCATCACGAATAAAATAAAAAGAAAATAAACGTCTTTCTGAAAAATGACAAACTCAAATAAATTTATACGTGCAGATGTACAAATATCTTCCTAGTTGTTCTAAAAAATGATAGTACGTGTATCACATAAAAAAGATGAACCAAAAATCATGTATTAATGGTTATTTTTCAATGTAAAATGAATGCAAAGAAGTAACTAATCACTTGAAAGAGGGAAACCGATCCCATGTCTTTGTGTAGGAAATATAAAAAATAAAACACTACATATAACTCCAATCCAAATAGGCAATGCTTCAAAAAGTTTTTTATCTTCCTCAGAAGGATTTGGAGCCAAACATGAAACAATACTTTGATCAAAAAGTGCAATTGCACCAAAAACCAATATAGACCCACATGCATGAAACAAATCAACAACACTTAGCTTATAATTCCTAGCCTCTTCAACCGAAAGCTTAACTGATCCATCCATAACCCAAATTCCATTCAATGTAGCAACACCATGTCTAACTTTTCCTTTTTCATCCCTTATACTATCAGTGAACGATAAAAGAAAACATGAGAGACTACAAAACATTAATAAACACACTGTCATGATTTTGTTTGTTTCTGTATTGCATTGTCCTCTATGTGTTAAAATCGGTGATAATGTTTGGAATATTAGAACTGTTCCTGTTGGGAGAAGATTAGATAAATTTGACGTGCATTTCAATGCTCTTCTTATTGTCTTTTGTGTTGATGTTTTGGGAATTTTTCGTGGTGCATTTTCTAATAAGGGTTGTTCTAGGGTATTCACAATAACATCCATTGAAAAGTAAATAAATAAATTTTTAGAATTTGATTTTTTTCTTGATACTTATTCTATGCTTTGGTGTTTAGGACAATATATAAGTTCTTAAAGAAAATGTAGGTTGGGTATATTTTTGTTTCTTTGTTAAGGTTTTTTGTTGCATTGTCGTTTACACATACTACCTTTGTTATTTTAGGTTTGTTACCTCAACAAAATTAGTAATTTAAAGCATACAAAAACTTATAAAATTAATTGTTGATAATATTATTTATGAAAAATATGAATACATTGAGAGAATGTTATTTGTTATGTTTCTTTCTTGTTATATAGTTATTAGTTTTCACAATATTAGATTCAGATACACAACATGAAGTTCCATTTTCTCGTAAAAAAAGACATATAGTCTCATTTACTTTGTAAACATATTTTTTCCTCATTTTTCTTATTTATTGTTGTTAGTTTTTAATATCATTAGTTTATAACAAATACTTTCTCTGTCTCACAATAGGTGTTCTCTTTCCTATTTTTATTTATCTCAAATTATTTGTTTCTTTAGAATATCAATGTAATATATATTATTATTTTTCACTAATTTATTCTTATTTATTATATTTTAAATCATATAACTATTCCACTACCTATTATTAATAAGGTTATTTTAGTAAATGATATTCATTTTAACATTGAAATCAACATAATTAATCATTATCTTAAAAAGTGTGAAAATCTCAAAGAAGACACCTATTGTGAGACGGTGGGAGTAAGTCATAGTATATAATTATCTCGCATTTTGCATTATAATTTTTTACATATATTCAACTATACATCACCATAAAGATATTTGTGCGTGCATTTTGTCGAATAATATTATAACATGATATAATTAAATTTGATTTAAGGTGCATTATTAGAGGTGTTTTGGACAACACGTAAAGCCCAAAGATAAATATCCAATAGTAAAGCAAAAGAATAAAGCGTAGAATAGGTAGAGTCCTTTTCCCTTCTGAGCAGGCAATTATGCGTACAAAAGTTCTATTGGTCATCCAAATCAATCTGATGGCTAACCGCGATTCACGTCTCACTTCATGCTTTCAACTGTCAATCACTTCTCTTAATTAACAAGGAAATCACACCATTTGGTGGGGTAACCTTGTAGGTTAACCCCTTATCCATCACATCACCGGGCTAGGTCCGCTACATCAAATCATGTCCCTTCATTTACCGATCAATTTTGATTTCACAATGGAACATTGTCGCCGGATGTGGGAATCAACTTCTGATTCTTACGAATTTACACAATCATATATTCTCCATTAGAAGTTCATATCTCCTCCATTCGAAGTACAAATATTTGTTCCCAATCGCTTTCTCCAAAGTATTATGTTTTTAATCGCAAGATTTATGTGCATGTATATGAATGTATAAAATATAAAACACTTAATGTGGCATGTATATGATAGGATTACAAATGAAAAATCTTGACATCCGACATATTTTCCTCAATGGGAAAAATGTGATATGATTACCCAAAATCCAAGAAAGGGGCAAGAAAACTATGTCTTGCATTGTCTATTCATATAATGAACTCGCATGGTATTCAAAGTAATTATCATATTACATGTTAATGATTATGTTAATTTATAACCTACTACCATGGTTATGTAAGAAACACGAGTTTATGATGCTGACAATGTTGATTTTTGGACCCAAGTAACTAGGAAATGATATATATACTAAGATCCCTTAATGGAAGACTTAAAGCTTTTGTGGGACATACATAAAAAGGTTTATAATGAGTGTAGAAAATAACTATTCACATTGAAAGTTATGTCATTTAGAACAATTAATAATGTTTAGGACTATCATAATCTATCTGACTATAATGTCAAAGGAAAATGTGCATACCCCCATATATGAAGATGATATAAATTATATGCAGTTGGAGTACGGTGAGAAGATTGTGTTATTTGGGCATCTTAAATTCTTAAATAGTAAACACTAATATTGAAAATGAAAAATATTGGAAAAAATAGATAAAAGTTGTAATGTTTTATTCGTCAGCCTTAGGCTGGTTTATATAGTGAAGATACAATTATTACAATTGATTTTCTCCTTAATGGAGAATAAAGAAAAATAAAGATAGTATTAAAGACAATAATAAAACCGGAAATAATATATTTTCCAACACCCCCCTTCAAGTTGGTGCATAGATATTTATCATGCCCAACTTGTCTATCAAATACTCAAAAGTAGGCCTTGCCAAACTTTTGGTCAGGATATCCGCAGTTTGTTGACTTGAAGTCACGAAGGGTAGACATATGATTCCCGCATCTAGCTTCTCCTTTATGAAGTGTCGATCAATCTCGATATGCTTGGTTCTGTCATGTTGAACTGGATTATGAGCTATGCTAATAGCAACTTTACTATCAGAGTACAATTTCAATGGAAGCTCAATTTTCATCTTAAGTTCTTCTAGGACTCTAAGGATCCATAATCCTTCACAAATACCTTGAGACATAGCTCTAAACTCGGCATCTGCACTACTCCTTGCTACAACTCCTTGTTTCTTTCTCCTCTATGTCACAAGATTACCCCACACATATGTACAATATCCATAGGTTGATCTTCTATCTGTGACTGAACCTGCCCAATCGGCATTGGTGAAGATAGACACATTTTTTCACTAGTCTTCTTAAAAAATAATCCTTTTCCAGGATTTCCCTTCAAATATCTCAGTATCCTATAGACTGCCTCAAGATGTTCCTCGAAAGGAGAATGCATAAACTTACTCACTACACTAACTGAGAAAGCAATATCAGGTCGAGTGTGTGACAAATAAATCAGTTTTCCAACCAATCTCTGATATCTCCCAGTATCAACAAAAACATTACCTTCTCCCCAAAGTTTAGCATTAGGATCCATAGGGGTATCTGCAGGACGACATCCACCTATTCCTGTTTCTTTCAACAAGTCTATAATGTATTTCTGTTGTGAAACCACAATACCATTTTTTGACCGAGCAACCTCCATACCTAGAAAATATCTCATGAATCCCAAGTCCTTGATTTCAAAGTCTACTGCCAAATTCTATTTTACTCTTGCCATTTCCACTGTATCGTCTCCAGTAAGGACAATATCATCAATATAAACAATCAGGACAACAACTTTCCCATCATGGAAGAATTTTGTGAACAAGGTGTGGTCAGCCTATCCTTGGATGTATCCTTGTTTCTTCATGGACTAAGTGAATTTTTCAAACCAAGCTCTAGAAGAATGCTTTAAACCATACAAAGACTTATTTAGTTTGCACACATTTGATCCAAATTTGTTTTCAAAGCCAAGAGGAATGTCCATATATACTTCTTCTTCTAGATCGCCATTAAGAAAGACATTCTTAACATCTAACTGATGCAAAGGCCAATCCATGTTAGCAGCAAGAGACAAAAGAGTTCTGATAGTGTTCATTTTTGAATAGGAGCAAATGTCTCTGAGTAATCTATACCATAGGTCTGAGTAAAGCCTTTAGCCACCAAGCGAGCCTTGTACCTTTCAATTGACCCATTTGAATTATACTTCACAGTAAACACCCATTTGCATCCAACTGTCTTCTTGCCATCTGGTAGTGACGTAACACTCCAAGTTTTGTTCTTTTCAAGAGCTTTCATCTCCTCAAGTACAACTTCCCTCCACTTTGGAATTTCTAGTGCAACCTGTACACTTTTTGGAATTTCTACACTAGACAATTTTAAAGTGAAGGCAAACATAGATGAAGACAAATTTGAATATGATATAAAATTGGACATGGGATGTTTAGTGCAAGATCTGACAGGTTTTCTAATGGCAACATGATCATCTATATCAGGATACAAAATACGACTCTCAGAAACAGAGATAGACTTACCTTTTCTTTTGTTAGGAAATTGATCATTCCCCAGTTCAGATTCCTGGCAGTGTTGAGATGTGGACTTGTCCTTTCCTTTATGGTGCTTTTTCATAAAAACCTTTCCTTTCCAAGTCCCGTTTCCTAATTCAAATTTGTTTTGTTGAAGTGACTCATTATTTTGTGGCATTTCAATTAGATCATCACTATCATTATTTTTAGGATTCTCATTGTTTTCTACAAGAGAAAATGTAGGCTCAGATTCACAAGGTTCGTTACTCATGACAGGAGTAGGATCAGATAAAGAATCATGGCCATTTTCTATTGGTGCAGATAAAGGATCAGTCTATGGTTGATGTATTTAAAACCATCCTTTAGTTCATATGCTACAAATACTTACTTAAACCATGGAGCACGGGGTTGCACCAATCGCACTATCTTCCTATCATGGCTTATTATAATACCCCTGTATATGATTGATCAAGAATATCAAAGTGCATAATTAAAATAATAGGTACACATACATCAAATAACACGAGGATGCATCACATGTGTATCAAAATATATACATCATACCATAAATACATCAAAAATACCTACACAACGAAAACCAATAGGAACTAATAAAACACAAAGGCAACCACTTGACTTGCTTCAAGACATCTCCCATTTGCCTTTATTAAGTACCTGCTCATTTGTAAGAAAAGAGTAAACACGACGTTTGATAGAGTTCTTACTACAACCATAAATGCCCGTGGTGGTCAGCTACGTCGCTTGTGGCCTACTACCACTATCGATAAAGAACTCATAAGAATATCGAAGATGCTTAACAACTCAAAGTAATCCATGATGTAATAATCCCATACACTATATAGACAATGATATGTTATACCATACACTTATATAGACCACATATCCTAACTGCAACGTCCCTCATGTTCGAGTCTAGTTTATGGGATCATTATATCCTAGTACGACTCAATAAGACTCTTGCTATGCTTCTAGGTTATACATATGGTATATGCAGTGAGACATATATTTCTATTTATGTATCTAGTTATCTTTTGTATCCCTTTACTTTATAGAACCTAGGTAGTTTGTATAACAACCATATGCTTTAGTGTTAGGTATTAATCAATTTAAAACTTAAAACCTAAATTCTTCCAACAATGTCCCTCGAATCGCCTGAATTATCCCACTCTAACCTCTCTAATATATCTTCCCTATTCTATTATATACATTATGAGATACTAGAGTATTTATTCATTGATTTACTATGCAAACAAGTCCATAATGTCGCTAATTTTGCATTTCCTTTCCATATGTATCCCAACAATCATATGACATGTCTACTAAGAGGTTTAGGGCACTCAAAGGATAAGAAAACACGGGGATTGGGCCGACTATGACATAGCCGTAGGGTGTAATACGACTGTAGTACATTAAGTAACCCTTGCTGGTATATAAAACTAGGGACGCCTACGGCCTGCCTGTAGCAAAGGCTACAACCCATAGTGGTCGTAGAACTCCCCCATTCTTCTTCAAAATTTCCCTACACTCAACCAATATTCCATAACTTTCCTCACCCAATCAATACTCAAGGGAAGTGATCAATCATTATAGAAATATTGGGTTTGAAGATATCATTCTAAAATCTATTAAGGGAAAAAACACATGTAACTACAACTATTAACACCACATGTAATCACCCTAAGTTGTTATACCCACAATCAAAGCTTAAATAGAACTCCACCTTAATAATTTGATTTTGAATTCAAGAGATTGGTGAGATGGGATGAAGATTTCTTAAGGCTCTACACTCTTTTCTTCTTGCTTGAGAACTCTTCTTCTCACACATACAAGGGCTTAGGTTGCTTTATTCTCCTCCTCGCCTCTAACCTTCACACAAGCTCACTCTCACTCTCTCTCTCTCTCTCTCTCTCTCTCTCTCTCTCTCTCTCTCACACACACACACACACACACACACACACACACACACACACACACACACACACACACACACACACACACACACACACACACATTATCTTTATGCTTTCCTCTCTTTATGTCACTATTTTTCTGAATTTTGAAGAAGAACGAATGGAAATGTTTCTCTTTTGGATCCTTATGCCCTTTAGGGAAAATACCTTTATGTCCCTTTCAAATTTCAGATTGCCAAACTTTCCCTTAACATCTCTAACTTGTTAAAATGACTAAGTTAGTGATATTTCTAACACTTTCTTAAGTTAACATAATTGTTTAAGAAAAGTTATTAGATATTACACCGATACACTTTAGTGTCTCATAAAACTGCAAAATAAACTTATGAATGTTGTATGTTTACTATCAATATAAATATGATAAACCAAATGTTTAATGCCAACATAAATATGATAAATAAAATTTTTCATGTCAGTATAAATATGATAAATCATAATTAAATAAGATATTTACCTCTCCATTGCAAATCTGAGGATGCACATGGTCTACATATAGTAGAAAAAGTGATGTATTTGATGCCCCCCATGAAATCCTTTAGGTTCTAGAGCAAGTACATGGGCATGTGGTATTATATGAATCCCGACTATGGGATGACGATCCCTCAAAAGTTCTAGACACTAGCCCTACTTCAAACTATGTACTTTGGGCTCTAGAAAATTTGCCTCTCTCTTTTCGTACTAAGACATGTTGTGGTAATCTACCATGCCTAAACCTTTGTTGTTAATCACCATTTTTTATATAGTGACACAAGATAAGAGACATAATCAAACACTAAGACAATTATAATGTTATAGTTAGGACACCATCATGCATGAGACAATGATTGTGTGATCATTGTTATGCTACATATAAAACACATAATAGAGTTGTGTAGTTCGTTTCCATATAAATTAACTCAATGCATGATAGTTGGGATCACACACAACTAAAGAATATCAATAAGCAATTAAAGTTCAGAAATATGGTAAAATAATTAGTATGCAAGTGTAAGACTACACACAAATTAGCAAAGAGTAAAAAATAAAATAGTATGTCATGGTTCGGAAGAGAACATTTAAATGGTGTCTCTGGAAGTTATCATCTATATGCGTATAAGCTATAAAGGTGTGAGTAGAACCCCAAATCTAGTAAAACCCCAACCCTAACAAATCAACTCTATAAGGAATGAAATGAAGAAAAATTCATTAAATCAAAACTAAAAAAAGATAAGATGAAATGTTACTAGATAAATATAATGCAAGGAAGTAATGAGTGTTTTACCAGTTGTTCGTCAAATCTAACAATAAAACGCGAGGAAGGATTGAAATTAATTAATAGAATATGATGTGGGATTTAATGAGTTAGAATTCTAATTGAAATACTTTGGAGTAAGGCTCTAAGACTACGTCCTCTCCATGTCATGTGTTGGAAAATCCAATGCTCTGATGAAATCGTGCGATCATGTTAGCGCTTGAATATAGGAATGCAACGTCTCTCACATGAATGAATTTAACTTTCTTTCTGACCATCAGCTTCTTATAAGGTGAAACAACTGCAGTACTTGGATCCATAGGAAAATGGTGAACCTTATATTCTCTTTCCTCCTACCCGAACTCAAAGAATCACATTTTAATCTATAAGTCTTATCCACTTAAACCAAGTGAAAATTCTAAAAGGAGAAATAAAAGGAAAAGGTTCTCCTGAAAAAATCAAGTTAGGACCTTTTATACGGAAAAACCAATAACTCAAACAACATGTTTTCCCAATAGAATAACTATTGCGGAATCAAAAAGGCTCTCATCTGCTAGGGACACATGTGAAAAGGTGGACTATAATGGGTTTCCCCAAGACGATCATCATAAGAAACATTAAATTCCACGCACACCTCTTTCCCTCTGAACGATCAAGTTTTAGTATCTGACTGATATTCTGATTTGATTGATGTTTGGTATCCCTCAAACTGAAATACAAGCTACTCATGAGAAACCTAGCAAGGAGGTGATAACTCACCTTCAACTGAGGGACTCACCCCTAACTAAGGGTCTCATCCCTAAATAGGGGACTTCCTTCCAACTAAGGGACTTATCTTGATTTGAGGGATTCACCCCTAACTGAGGGACTCACCCTTAACTAATTGACTCGTCCTTGGTTGAAGGATAACCTTCATGTGGCACAGGGGCCCACCCTAGGAGGAAACATGGATAAGAACATCTATCTACCATATAATTGTGTATGTGCAAAGTCATGCCCATGACTCCCGAGGAAATCAATGATCAACAACTCCCCTAGTCAATAGGGCGTAGTTACCACTTCTTAAGAGTTCCCTAAACTATAGGCCCAAGGGCCTCTATAAATATCGCATCCCTCACATGAGAAGTGACAAATCGTAACACACACGATATACACCCTAAAGCTACAAAGTTTCTAACCTCACGTGAACTTGTCCTCCCATCACTATAAAACACCACCGCAAACAAGCTTTAATCCGAAAAAAATTACTAAGGCTTCTGGCCACCCCTACTAGCATAGGGGTACTCCACATTCAGTACTTTTTGACAAGTACAAATTGAAAAGAAAATATTAGATTAATATAAAAGAAGAAGATTCTCTAGATTGTGTTGTTGTAAAATCATTTGGTAAATTTTTAAATTATTTTTTATATTTAAAATATAATTAAAAAACTATAAAAAATTGCTTTATATTTTTCAATTCAACTATTTTTTTTTGTAATTTTAACTTTTGCTATTAAAGATTATATTTTTTAAAATAGTTGATTTATAAACAATTTATTTACATTATTACATAAATATAAATAAATATTACCGTTATAAATTGAACCCTAAATAAGCAGTTTACACCTATTTACCTCGGTTAGTACTACGAGTTCACCCAAAGATTACTAATTGGAATAAATGATATTTAAAAAAAATATTATGATGTAATTAAAAGATGATTAATATAATAATTAGTCAAATTAAAGGACTAAACTGATATTTTTAGATTTATTTTAAAAAATAAAAATGATGAAAAATGCAATAAAAATAAACACAATATTCATATTGTTTACAATTTCTTTAAATTTTTCAATCAAAATTGCATTACAACAATTGTTATTTTGCAATGTAAAATGAAGACAAAGAACTAATTAATCACGCGAGAGAGGAAATCCAATTCCATGTCTTTGAGTAGGAAATAAGACAAACAAAAAACTACACAAAATTCCAATTCCAATAGGCAATGCTCCCAAAATCTCCTTAGCTTCCTCAGAAGGTTTTGGAGCCAAACATGTAATAACACTTTGATTAAAAAGTGCAATTGCACCAAAAACCAATATAGACCCACATGCATGAAACAAATCAATAAGCCTTAACTTATATTTCCTTGCCTCTTCAACATGAAGCTTAACCGATCCATCCATAACCCAAATACCATTCAACGTAGCAAAACCATATCTAACTTTTCCTCTTTCGTCCCTAAAACTGTCTGTGAATGATAGAAGAAAACATGAGAGGCTACAAAATGATAAGAGACATATTGTCATGATTTTACTTGTTTGTGTAGGACATTGACCTCTATGTGTTAAGGCTGGTGATAATGTTTGAAATATTAGAACAGTTCCTGTTGGAAGAAGATTTGCTAAATACGTTGTGCCTTTCAATGCTTTTCTCATTGTCTTCTGCGTTGATGTTTTGGGAATCTTTTGTGGTGCATTTTCCAATAGAGGTTGTCGTTCGATATCCACTTGAAGATCCATTGAAAATAGTAATAACTAATTTCTAGTTTTTTTTTCTTTCTTAAATTTGTATTTTTTTGATACTAACTCTATGCTTTGGTGTTTAGGACATGTGTGAATTAATTCATAGGTATAGGCAAGAAAGTGAAGCGAAATATATATGCGACAAATATAAAAGTTAGGTTGGGTTCAATTTTGTTTATGCGTTAATGTTTTCTTGGCTTGGTTGTTTGCATATGTTATCTTTGTCATTTTACGTTTGTTACCTCAATCAATTTAGTAATTTATAACTTATTAGAAACCAATATGAAACAAACAAATTGCTATTATTTATGGCAAGAAATAGGTTACGAGCATTAGTAATTAATAGTAGGGGAAAGATGGTTACATCTTAAAAAGGTTTCTTGTTTTTTTGTTTTTTTGTTGATATAGTGTTATTTGCCTTTTTTGTTATACAATTATTTGTTTTATTAGATTTAGAGACATTTTTCGCCAAAAAATATTAAAATCTATAGTCTATTAAGTAAATATCTGATCATTATTATTTTTGAATATATATATATATATATATATATATATATATATATATATATATATATATATATATATATATATATATATATATATATATATATATATATATATATATATATATATATATATATATATATATATATATATATATATTACTTTTATTGCTTTTTTTAATAAGAATGCATACACTTGTTCATTTATGTATTCTTCGCTCAACACTTTTATCCTTCATCCAATTCTGCATCAAAGATCTTAACTGCCACAAGAGACAATGGTTTTTATTACTGATCATGCTCATTCGTAAGAATTAATTTAAGGGAAATTTTTGTTTTCTGCTGTGTAAGTATTGCAAATTTCCTTGAATGGTATCAGAGCCACTTATGAAACCATGTATCGGATAACTGTTTATTTTCTGTACTTTATGTCTTAATTCAATTAAAATATAATTAAATAAATAAGAAATTAAGTATTGGCATCATGTTTGTATAATTTGGATGATTCTTTGTTGATTATGCTTTGGAATCTGTTGGTTGTATGGTGAAGCAACGATCATTCGATCATCTTTAATTGATATAAATATGATTGATTAATTTATATAAGATATAAATATTTATGGTTCTACGATAATGTATATTTGATAAGTTATTTTATTTCATCCATTCAATTATTTTACTATCATTTTGATCAGTCGAATTGAATAATAAATCATTACGTTTTTTTGATGGTATGCATGTGTTGCACTTAGGTTTATGACACTGCAAAATTTGTGTTGTAAAGAGTTATGCTATTAAGGTTTGTAACGGTGCAACAATTGTGCCTTAGGGTTTGCAAAAATCATCAAGTGTTGATGCTAAAACTGACATTGATTCCAAGTGAATTGTTCATTAAAATTTTGTGTAGGGGCACTGCCCTTAACAAACCCAAAAGGGGGTGCTGACTCCTTGACCTCTGTCCGCTGACCGGGCAGTGGAAACCCCAACTAACTCTATGTAGTATGATCAATCGCAGAAATTTAATTTGATTTATTTAATTAACAAAATTTAACATTGACAATAATAAATATGTTTATTATTGTTGCCTTGTGGTGAGCGATTATGGTCTTATGTTTCTTTTTTTTTGTTTTAGGACTTTTAAATACGACATGCGTGTCGTACCTTTTCTTATTCTCTATTTATGTAATTTCTTTTTTCATCTCACTTCCTCATATGTAAAACAAGTATTCTTTGAGGTAATATAATGTATTGAAGAAAATAAGAAGACAAGATCAAATGAGGACAACAATGGAGATCTAGCTGGAAGAAACATAGATCGTTATCAGGTTTAGCTTAAGTTATCTCATTGGCTTGAGAGATCAATTACGCTAGGGGCCATAATTGTGTCATTTTATATGTATGTTGATCCATGTAAATGTATGTTGATACACATGAGAGACAATTTATATGATAAATAATTTGGTGAGATCAAACTAATTACAATTTCTATCAAAACAAATATTAAGTTTATGATTTCCAAATTTTAGCACTCATCAAGACTAATTGCGGATAATGTAGGTTTCGCCTAACGCGAGATGCATGTTGTATATTAGTAAGGTGCGATTGGATACATTCCAATTGATAAAACATTGGGTCTAACTTAACTAAGCTACAATTTCACTTAAGTGAAATACAATAAATTGTAAGCTATGATGCACTTAAGTAGGATTTTTTAGCTTGCATCCCACACAAGTGGTTATATAAATAGAACCCTTGTGCATAATCTTTTTCACTTGATGAAGTTCGGTTTTGAACCCTAGTTGTAATCTCTCTCTCTCTCTCTCTCTCTCTCTCTCTCTCTCTCTCTCTCTCTCTCTCTCTCTGTCTTCATTTGTAGTAGCTAACACTGAGATTAAAACACTCAATTTATGTCGATTGAGTATAGGTGTTTCTCTTTGTTCAACACTTGTGATTGTTCATCCAATTCTCCATCAAAGGTCTTAATCTTCACAAGAGGTAATTGTTTCTATCACTAATCATGCTCATTCGTTATGATTGACTTTAGGGAAACTTTTGTTTTCCGATGCATATATATCATAATTTCCCTTCACGAAGAACTTAATTTTATTTGATGGAATCATGTTTTATGCATAAAAGCTTATAAAGTACATCAAAACACTATCTTGGATGTGGTTCTCGGCACATTCTAATAATAATTCATATGCTTATTTCTGGGATTGGCAGAGCAATCCAATTCAATACCTATAAACTATATGTGCATAAACTCATCTCTGAAGGGTTGTATCAGGGTGAAAACTTCTTCTTGATCCGCCACCTTTCGAGTTTCTCACGTCTGCTGTTATACAAGTACTCATCTAGTCTTGTACTTTTTCCGTTATCTTGAGAGCATGGTTAATGTTGGTAAAAAATATTGGTTAGGTATTTGGTGTTTTGGAGGGGTACTAAGAAGAAGGTTTTGGCGTCTCCGTTTTGTTTGGACAGTTGAATGAGTACTTGAGTTAGTTGGTTGGATGTTTTTGTTTACCAGAAAGAGCATATATTTTGTTATTTAGTTGAGCACTATAATTTTAAATTTTTTTAATAAATTTGCAGCAGAAAATAAAGATTTAAGGGAAAGAGAAGTAACACAAAAGATTGTAGAGGTTCGGTCGAAATGAAGTGACCTAATCCTGTCCCCAAGATTTGATCTTGAGAGTATCTAATAATGCTTAAGAGGTTTTAGTAGGTTGAACTCTCAAACCCATTATACAAGGAAAGATGAAGTTTCAGGGTAACTTCCGACCAAACAACAAACACCAAAGAGAAACGGTTAGTCTTCCTCCCAAACAGAGGATTAAAGCAGTTAGTCTTATTTCCAAACTACAGATTGAAACGATTAGCCTTTTTTCCAAATAGAAACTTGAAGCGGTTAGTCCCTAAGCTAAACCAAGATTTTACTGGGTTTATCTTGAACCAAGGTGAGCTTTTGAACTGGGATAATCTCACGAACTAAATCGAGGTTTGACCAAGTTGACCATGAACCACTGATATTTAAAACCAGGCTTATCTCTGACCAAAGAAAGATTTTGATTTGGTAGAGCTTACAAATCAAATTGGGTTTTTTACCAAGATAACCATAAACCAAGTTGAGATTTTAAGCTTGGTTTATCTTGAACCAATGTAATCTTTTAACTGGGTTGAGCCTACTAACTGAAACGGTGACTTAAAATCTAAATCCACAAACCAAAGCTTTTAATAGATTTAGCTTCTAACCTAAACAAAAAATCTCTTATGGATAAATCATTCAACCAAGATAAAACTAATACTTGGTGAATTTACAACAACTCCCTTCAAGAATTACAAAGAAACCTCAAAAAACAAAAGAACTTTCTCGAAAGCGCTACGACTAAAATTAAATGAGAGAAAGTAAAAAAAAATTTAGAGAGCGGGTGTGAGGAGCAAGATAGAATTCTCACAATTATGGATGTGAAAATTTGAAGGGAAGGACCTCTATTTATAGGCTATAGGTTGACAAAAAAAGGGAAAATCTTTGAGCCAAAGTTAATGTGCCAAATGATTAACATCTTGCTGTAATTGATTGGAAGGCCTAAAAATAAATGTTTGAGATATTTCAAAAGGAAGGAAAAGATATATTTCCATTGAAGGAAAAGTGCGATCCAAAATGCAGCGGAATTTAAAATTTCTCCTTTAGTGATCCTTACGAATGGGCATGATCAGTGATAGAATCATTACCTCTTGTAGCGATTGTAACCTTTGATGCAGATCTATAGAGCGATCACTAACGTTGAACGATGACAACGCCTCTACTCAGTCCACATGAACGAATTCCTTCAATCTCAGTGCTAGCTGCTACGAATGAAGGCTTTAAGTGAGAGAGAGAGAGAGAGAAACAAAATTGCAACTACACAAATGCTTCTACACAAGGGTTCTATTTATAGAACCACTTGTGTGGGCTGCAAGCTAAAAAGCCCACTCAAGTGTATGTGGCCCATATCTTATAATATGCCAAAATCACTTAAGTGCGTGGTACCTTACCATATTTCGTATTCTATTTAAGTACATTGTACCTTATGATGTTCTATAATTCACTTAAGTGCACTGTACATTACGGCATTCCTTAGTTACTCTATCTCTCATCAATCTGTCCATTTGTGTGTGACCCTGTAGGTTTTCGCGACATTGGCAATTATATTAAATCACGTATTTAACATAATAAACAGTGAGCGGTATCTAGCAACACATCACTGCTATCCAAGACACGAAAATGTCATGTGATCTGACAAATCCTTTTGTGATAATACTTATGTGTATAATTACCCTTTTGCCCTTATGTCTATATTGAACACAAGGCATAGACCATGTCATCCTTGTCCAGTTCAATATTGGGCCCATAGACATTTATCCTATTACGCAGGATGGGCAAATTCCGTCTAGGTCACTCATGTCCCTTAGCATGCTTCGTGGAGTACCCATCAACTGTCTTTATGGTCATCCAGTTACGGACAATATTTGATCAGCAATAAGGCACTCGACTCTACTTCTAGGGTCCATAGTGGTTTCAGGTCGAAGGATGGTATACACCATTATCACCATGAGAATAACTTATGACACTTTGCATAACATTCTATATAGTATTCTCATAGAGGGTCAATCCAGTATAAATATTACTCTTAATATTCATACCTACGTTTAAGACTTGATAACTCCTTATCCATGATCCATGAGATGTGATCATCAGTCTATATACATAATAGTCTTAATGCTTTAATGTTATCCCACTTTACAATAAAGCTTGACTATGGATACTTTAAGAATAGTGTCCTTATGTTTAATATGATCTCATGATTAAGTCACACTTGATACATTAAATGGACTATCTATTCTAGGGACTTTATTAGACAAACATAATGAAGAAAAAGCCTTTTATTATTAATAAATAATTTGATACAAGTACCAAAAGCATTGGCCTTTAGGGCTTACACCAACAATCTCCCACTAGCACTAGAGCCAATCAGGCATACCCCTAATGCCCATAGATCTAGTATGGCCATCATGCTTCTGCTGCGCAAGAGGCTTTGTCAGTGGGTCAGCAATATTGTCAAGTGTAGATACTCTGCATATTTTCACATCTCCTCTATCTATTATCTCTCGAATGAGGTGATAACGCCTAAGTATATATTTGGATCATTGGTGAGATCTAGGTTCCTTAGCTTGTGCGATAGCACCATTGTTATCACAATAGAGACCAATGAGATCCACAATGCTAGGAACTATGCCAAGTTCACTAATGAACTTTTTGATCCAAACAACTTCCTTTGCTGCACTTGAGGCAGCAATATACTCGGCCTCGGTTGTAGAATCAACAATTGTATCTTGCTTTGAACTTTTCCAACTCACAGCGCCACCGTTTAAGCAAAACACATAACCAGATTGCGATCTAAAGTCATCCTTATCTGCTTGGAAGCTAGCATCGGTGTATCCAATTACATCCAGCCCTTCTTGACCTCCATATATCAAGAATGAGTCTTTTGTCCTTCTCAAATACTTAAGGATATTCTTGACAGGTACCCAATGAGCATCACCAGGATCAGATTGGTACCTACTCGTTGCACTTAAAGCATACGAGATATCTGGTCGAGTACATAACATGGCATACATGATAAATCCTATTGAAGATGCATATGGAATCTTATTCATGCGATCCCTTTCTTCCTTAGTTGAAGGGGATTGTGTTTTTGATAGACACAAGCCATGTTGCATAGGTATAAATCCTTTCTTGGAATCATGCATATTAAAGCGTCTCATCACTTTGTCTATGTATGTACTCTGACTTAGGCCAAGCAGTTTTTGTGATCTATCTCTATAGATTCTGATTCCTAATATATAGGCTGCTTCACCTAGGTCCTTTATAGAAAAGCATTTCCCCAACCAAGACTTTACTTGTTGCAGGGTAGGGACATCGTTTCCAATGAGTAATATGTCATCTACATATAATACCAGGAAAACGATCATGCTCCCACTAACCTTCTTGTAGACACAAGGCTCATCTTTGTTCTTGATGAATCCATATTGTTTTACTGTTTCATCAAAACGAAGATTCCAGCTTCTGAAAGCTTGCTTCAATCCATAGATTGATCTTTGTAACTTACATATCTTTTGGGCTTCTTCTGGTATGTCAAATCCTTCAGGCTGTGTCATGTACACATCCTCAAGAAGATTCCCATTAAGGAAAGCAGTTTTGACATCCATCTGCCATATTTCATAATCATGATATGCAGCGATAACAAGTAAAATCCGAACAGATTTAAGCATTGCAACTGGTGAAAAGGTTTCATCATAGTCAACCCCATGAATTTGTTTATATCCTTTTGCAACCGGTCTTGTCTTATAGGTATGTACCTTACCATCCATGTGAGTCTTCTTTTTGAAGACCCACTTGCATCCTATAGGGTTAACTCCCACATGAGGCTCTACCAAGGTCCAAACTTGGTTTGTGTACATGGAATCCATTTCAGATTTCATGGCTTCTAGCCACTTCTCAGACTCGGGACCAGTTATGGCCTCTTGGTAGGTCACAGGCTCATCTTGATCCATGAGTAATACATCACCTTGATCAATTATGAGATATCCATATCTCTCAGGTAAGTGACGTATCCTGCTTGACCTACACTGGTCTTGTTCTACTTGAGCAGGTTGCTCTTCCACAACTACTTGTGTTTCTTGCTCTAATTCCTCCATAAGTGTATCAATGATTTGTGATTCTTGAATTTCTTCAAGCTCTACTTTCCTCCCACTGATTCCTTTGGAAATAAAATCTTTTTCTAGGAAAACTGCAGTTCGAGCGACAAACACTTTGCCCTCAGAAGGATTGTAGAAGTAATACCCTCTTGTTTCTTTAGGATACCACACAAATAAGCATTTGTCAGATTTGGGCTCAAGCTTAGTTGAAATTTGTCGTTTCACATAAACTTCGCAACCCCAAGTCTTCATGTAAGACATATGTGGTTTCTAACCACTCCATATCTCATATGGTATCTTCTCAACCTTTTTGGATGGAACACGATTAAGTGTGTAAGCTGCTGTCAATAGTGCATGTCCCCAAAAGGAGTTTGGAAGATCATCGTGACTCATCATGGATCGGACCATGTCTAACAGGGTTCGATTTCTTCTCTCAGCTACACCATTCCATTGGGGTGTTCCAGGAGGAGTAAGTTGGGATAGGATCCCACACTCTTTCAGATGGTCATCAAACTCACCACCTCGATCTGATCGAAGAGTTTTAATATTCTTACCTAGTTGGTTTTGTACTTCATTCTTGAATTCCTTGAACTTTTCAAAGGACTCTGATTTGTGTTTCATTAAATACACATAACCATATCTACTGAAATCATCAGTAAATGTGATAAAGTACCGAAAACCTCCTCTGGCTGGTATGTTCAGTGGTCCACATACATCAGTATGTATGAGGGCCAAAAGATCATTAGCTCTTTCACATTTTCTTGTGAATGGAGACTTTGTCATCTTTCCAATTAAACAAGATCTGCATGTCTCATATGATTCATAATCAAAAGAGTCAAAGAGACCATGTTTATGGAGTTTGGAAATATGTTTCTCATTTATGTGGCCTAATCGACAATACCAAAGGTAAGTTGGATTTAACTCATTAGGTTTCATCCTTTTAGTATTAATATTATAAATAGGCATTTCAAGATCAAGGACATATAGTCCATTGTTCATTTGTGCAGTAACATAGAATATATCATTCAAATAAATTGAGCAACAATTGTTCTTTATTATAAATGAAAAACCAAACTTGTCCAAACAAGAAACGGAAATAATATTCCTGCTAATTGCAGGTACATAATAACAGTTCTCTAACTGAATTATTAAACCACTAGGTAAAGTCAATACATAAGTTCCTACGGCTAAAGCAACAACCTTTGCTCCATTGCCAACTCGTAGGTCAACTTCACCTTTTGCCAAATCTGTACTCCTTTTTAGCCCCTGCACATTGGTACAAATGTGAGAACCGCATCCAGTATCTAATACCCATGATGCAGAAGTAGATAAATTAATTCCAATAACAAAAATACCTGAAGTTGAAGTCTCTACTCCATTCTTCTTATCTTCCAGGTACTTTGGGCAGTTTCTCTTCCAGTGTCCGGTCTTACCGCAATGGAAGCATGTGCCTTCCTTTGCTATGCCTCCACTAGGCTTCAAAGCAGCAACAATGGGTCTGGGTTTGGCAACTTCCTTGCCTTTCCCTTTATCACCCTGCTTGGTGGGTCTTTTGTTCTGTCTCTTTCCATTTCCGATCATCAGAATGGACTTCCCTTTTGACTTCAGATTCTGCTCAGCAGTTCTTAACATGGCTAGCAGTTCAGGAAGAGATTTGTCCATATCATTCATATTGAAATTTAGGACAAATTGACTGAACCTATCTGGCAACGATTGCAAGATCAAATTAGTCGCAAGTTCCTTTCCGAGGGGAAAATCCAACCTCTCGAGGTTTTCCACATACCCAATCATCTTGAGCACATGGGGACCTACAGGGGCTCCCTCAGCTAACTTGCCTTTAAAAAGGGCTTTTGAAACTTCAAACTTTTCAGGCCTTGCTTGCTCTTGATAGAGCATCTTCAGGTGTTCGATCATATCGAACGCTGCCATGTTCTCATGTTGCTTTTGCAACTCTGAGTTCATGGTAGCTAGCATGAGACAAGCAGTTTCATTGGCATCATCAACATGCTTCTTATAAGCATCTCTTTCTGCCTTAGGTGCAGAACTAGGAGGTTCCTCTTCAGGAACATGTTTCTCCAAGACATACAACTTTCTATCATATTTGAGGATAATCCTCAGATTTCGGTGCCAATCCAGAAAATTTATCCCAGACAATTTTTCCTTGTCAAGGATTGATCGCAAAATGTTGTTAGAGGTGTTTGTTGTCATGGTAATCTACATGAAAATAATGAAAATATAAGTATCAATAACATATTTAATTAGGCCTTTAATTAATTATGCTCCCACTATTTTATTCAAAACAAATGACCCTCACCATTTGATTCGGAAAATCCAGTTGGAAGATTTTCTAGTGGGTCGAGATCCACGTTTCACTTTGTTTTAAGTCCGCGTAGGCGGATTACACAAAACTAGGTTGTTTAGGTAGGAACTCCTTCCAATTGTATCTAATACAACTCTCGAATATTTTAGTTGGGTGAATAACTCCTTATTCCAATCCATCACATGGATCATTTCCAACTCTTGCTTCTAAACATATATAATCTTATTATAATTTGTTTAGTTAAGTTTGACCCATTGTTTTAGCAATTGGATATTACAATTATCCCATCGCACCTTACTAATATAGAACATGCACCTCGCGTAGGCGAAACCTACATTATCCGATACTAGTCTTGATGAGTGCTAAAACTTGGAAAGCATAAACTTAATATTTAATTTGAGGGAATTTGCAATTATTCTGATCTCAACGGATTATTTATCATATAAATTGTCTCTCACATGCATCAACATATATTCACATACATCAACATACATAATGAAAGAGTTATGGCCCCTAGCGCAATTGTTCTCCCAAGCCAATGAGAGAACCTAAGTTAACCTAATAACGATCTAAGCTTCTCCAAGCAAGATCTTCAAGGTTGTCCTCCTTTGATATTGAATTCTTCTCTTTCTTCATAACATTACATTACATAAAAGAAACTCGTTTTACATACGAGGGAGTGAGATGAGAAAAGAAGTTACATTAAGAGATTAAAAGAGAGGCACAACACGCAGGTCGTATTTTTAAAAACCCAAAACAAAATAAAGGAAAACTAAGGCCATAACCGATCACCACAAGAAAATAATAATAAACACATTATTATTATTAATTTTAATTCTTTTAATTAATTAAAACCAAATTAAATTTCGGCAATCGATCACACTACGCAGAGTTAGACGGGGGTTCGCTGCCCGGTCAGCGGACGGTGGTTCCGCTGACCGATCAGCGGACGGGAGTCAAGGGGGCAGTGCCCTAGACCAAATTTTTTAATGAACAATTCATTTGAAATCGACATCGTTTTTCGCATCAACACTTGATACTTTAAAGCACAACTCTTGCGCAGTCACAACCCTAATCGCATAACTCTTTGACAACACAACCCTTGTACCGTCATTAACCCTAATGCACCAATTTCAGACCGTCAAACACACCTCGATTGTTGATTCAGTATGATTGATCAACACGTCATTGCTTCACCATACTAATGTCGGATCAAGAAGCAAATGACCATTGATCGCTCAAAGGAAAACAACCAGTAAGTGTTTGAATGAACGAAACAGAAACATTATATCATATATATCGTATTTTGCATCAGGATTACTTATATCATATATATAACTTGATCGATCTCAATTGCATAACCTATGGACGATCGATGTATCGCTGCTTCACCATACTAATGTCGGATTCCGAAGCATAGTCAATATCAATCATCCAAATCGTACACACATGATGCCAAATTTAATTACTCGTTTATTCTTTGATTCATTATGTCTTCTAATTGTATTAATACAGAAAATACAGAAAATAAATGGCTATCAGATGCATGGTTTCGTAAGTGGCTCTGATACCACTGAAGCAAAAGTGCGATCCAAAATGCAACGAAATTTAAAATTTCTCCTTTAGTGATCCTTACCAATGGGCATGATCAGTGATAGAATCGTTACCTCTTGTGGCGATTGTAACCTTTGATGCAGATCTACGAAGCGATCACGAACGTTGAACGATGACAACGCTTCTACTCAGTCCACATGAACGGATTCTTTCAATCTCAGTGCTAGCTGCTACGAATGAAGGCTTTCAGTGAGTGAGAGAGAGAGAGAGAGAGAGAGAGAGAGAGAGAGAGAGAGAGAGAGAGAGAGAGAGAGAGAGAAACGAAATTGCAACTGCACAAATGCTTCTGCACAAGGGTTCTATTTATAGAACCACTTGTGTGGGATGCAAGTAAAAAAGCCCACTCAAGTGTATGTGGCTCATATCTTATAATATGCCAAAATCACTTAAGCGCGTGGTACCTTACCATATTTCGTATTCTACTTAAGTACATCGTACCTTACGATGTTCTACAATTCACTTAAGTGCACCGTACATTACGATATTCCTTAGTTACTCTATCTCTCATCAATCCGTCCTTTTGTGTGTGACCCTGTAGGTTTTCGCGGCATTGACAATTATATTAAATCACGTATTTAACATAATAAACAGTGAGCGGTATCTAGCAACACATCACTGCTATCCAAGACACGAAAATGTCATGTGATATGACAAATCCTTTTGTGATAATACTTATGTGTATAATTACCATTTTGCCCTTATGTCTATATTGAACTCAAGGCATAGACCGTGTCATCCTTGTCCAGTTCAATATTGGGCCCATAGACATTTATCCTGTTACGCAGGATGGGCAAATTCCATCTAGGTCACTCATGTCCCTTAGCATGCTTCGTGGAGTATCCATCAACTGTCTTTATGGTCATCCAGTTACGGACAATATTTGATCAGCAATAAGGCACTCGACTCTACTTTTAGGGTCCATAGTGGTTTCAGGTCGAAGGGTGGTATACACCATTATCACCATGAGAATAACTTATGACATTTTGCATAACATTCTATATAGTATTCTCATAGCGGGTCAATCCAGTATAAATATTACTCTTAATATTCATACCTATGTTTAAGACTTGATAACTCCTTATCCATGATCCATGAGATGTGATAATTAGTCTATATATATAATAGTCTTAATGCTTTAATGTTATCCCACTTCACAATAAAGCTCGACTATGCATACTTCAAGAATAATGTCCTTATGTTTAATGTGATCTCATGATTAAGTCACACTTGATACATTAAACGGACTATCTATTCTAGGGACTTTATTAGACAAACATAATAAATAAAAATCCTTTTATTATTAATAAATAATTCGATACAAGTACCAAAAGTATTGGCCTCTAGGGCTTACACCAACATCCATTACCCTTATTTAAAGCGTTATCATAAACTTTTAAGGGACGTTTTTGAAACAACCTAATCAATTGGATATAAGCGCCAATGTTTGGCCAGTACAAAAAATTGTCCAAAAATTTCTAAAAACTCTTGATTTAACTAACACGACTTCAAAACATTTTTAGAAGTATTTTCTTAAGAAAAAGAGGTTTTAAAACTTGTTTTAGTGTGTGATTAACTGTATAACTTTATGAAAAATCCCTTGTGTTTGTACAACATATTGTTCACATAGACGCATCAGGGTAAGCTTTCACACTTTCTCTCTTTCACAGTTTGAAGCTTCAATATTTGTCAGGTAATCCAATCATATAGAACTTGCTTGAATTCTTCTTAAAGATGGGGCTTGAGATTTATTCCATTTAAGTACCATCATCAGAGGATGCGCACAGTGATCGTCAAACCCTAACTCATGTTCTTACATCTTTAACCACTTTTTATGCTTGAGTACTCACAGGTTTCATTATCTATAACTCTTATTTGTTGTCATCATCAAAAGCATATTCATCATTAAGAACATGTTATGACTTCCTTGAATACTTAAACTACAAAAAAATGGTTACACATTCTCCCCCTTTTTGATAATGTTAGCACATATCTTAGGGAAGTGGAAAAAGAAATACACAAATATATTTGAAGTAGTTAAACTCCCCATCAATTAAGTAGAGAGTATACTCTACTCCTCCTGATAGTATACTTCCCCTCTTTGTCAAAATAAAAAAGGCGAGTAAAATATGCATTGCTAAAATTTAAATATGCAAATATATTAGCATATAAACATTTAGGAATGGGAAAATATGACACTTTTATTAATTTGAATTTGTTGAAATTCAAACTACAAAAAGCGGAAAATTACTGAATTTGAAATAAAAGAAGAATTCAAATGTATTGTGAAAAATAGGGAAACAAACACACTTAGACGTCTAAGTGATACTACTCACTTCCATAGGTATCATAATCCCTTGAGATGATTTTCCTGATCTCCTCTATATCTTTGGCTAAATTCTGACATATCTATAAGAATTTGTTGATTTTTGTGTCTTCTGTTTCTTCTAGATCTTCTTATTTGATTGCAATGTTGTCCTTTAATTCTCCATGTTTGATGATAACTTTCATCTCTCCGAGGGCGGTATAACTGATCATGTTGTTTGATGAGTCTATGGTTTCACCCATGGTATCAACATTGAATGTTAATAGGAGTTTAATGATCATTACTCCATAGGGAAGTCCTGCTGACTAATTATCTTTGGAGAGAAACATATGGAGAAATATTCCTTCTACCAAGTTTGATGAAACCTCTTGGGTTAAGAGGCAAATGGGAACTATGTCTTCTCTAATGACATAGTTTGAAGTTAGTGGATGACGCAAACCTTTGGTTTTAGGAAGGTTGATTTGAAAGGAAACTTTCTTTTCTCCACGGGGTTAGTAACAAGGTAGTTTAGGGTTATGGAGCATTTGAAGTTCTTAAATCTCGAGGGTCCCTTATAAGTGTATGGGTGTTCCTTGAAATGGTAACTAAAAACTCTACCAAAGTTATCCTTGTGGATGTCTATTTCCACTCCTCTTACTGATGACCTTAGGGATGTTTCTATAATATGTAAGTTTGAGTAAAATTCTTTTACAAGGTTTGGAAAAGTTCTACCCGGTACCTTTGTGAAGAATTTCCTTAAAGATGCTTGAAAGATTTAAGATTGCGGTTTGTAACTCCCCAAGAAGCTTTGATCCATGTACCATTGTTGGATCACATTTTCTAAGGATCATCATCTTCTTATCTTTACTTATTTCTATTAGACCAACGGTGAGAACATCTCTATTTGGGGAATTTCCAAATTTATGGATTTTTGATGAGGCCATGATAATACTTATGGTGAAAGAGAAAGAGATCATACAAAAAGAGAGAATATAAAGAAGATATGGGATTCATAAGAGTGAGGAATGAATACCTATTTATAGGGTGCCTCATGACAACTTTTATTGTGTAATTTTTACAAGTAATCAATGGTGATTGTGTACATTCAAAATCAGATCAAAATCATTCAAAAGGGGCATGCCAATCGATTGACGTAAGGCTCAAATCAGTTGGATGATAAGATTCTAAGCAATTATAATGAATGTGAGGATCATATTGCCTTGAAGACTATATTTGGCTTATATTTGATTTGAGAATACGTGTGCCAAGCTTGTCCAACTGATTGCCTTAAGACACCAATCGATTGGGCTTCCGTCATTCAGCCTTCTTGGTGATTTTTGGGCCTTGTGCTGAATTTTCTTTTGGCTATTACTTTCCTGCACCCCTCTTCAACTTTATTTTCACCTCCTTCTTATGAAAGGCTTAAAACTAATCTATTTGGTTAACATAATGAATTTATGTGATAAGAAAAATTAAATCCACTATTTTCAAGGATTTAATCGGAGTTTTCTGATTATTTCAACTATAAAAAAATGCTCTACCTCAAATATCAAGAATCCTTGATAAAACTTCCCTCTTTAAAGGGAGCGCCATCATATCGTGATGTGTCATTCTCTATGTATCTTTGGATGCGAGTGTTGATTTAAACTAAGATGGATATGTGCACCATGGACATATCCATCCAACCTACTATGATGTTAGCTATTTAGTGAGAATAAAAAATATTGAGATCATCCTCAACAATTTTTTTTGCTTTGATCATTATTATTGATATCCACCATCATCGATCATTCTTGGATCAGATACTCCAGAAATACTATATACTTGAAGTTATACTCTTTGCTTTGCTCAACTCTATTTGATATCCATTAAAGCTTCGAGCTACAAAGCATCCCTGCAAAACATACTAGACTTTCACCTTTGGTACCAAAATATTCTTGGATCTAGGTGCGTTAGTTCTTCCAGGAGGTCTAGGGTTATAACCTTTAGAACTTTTCAACTTATTAAAACATAAGGGCTCTAAGTGGCCAAGTTTACTGCAATGTGAGCATTTAAAAACAAGACAATTCTTTTTATTTCTGCCTAATCCTTTAGGAGTTATTTTATCTGATTTAACTCCTAGTCCACTTTTATATAAGGAAGACCTTTAACTTGATAAGATCAAATCAAAATTTTCTTTCCCCTTAGTAAATTTACTTAGGGTTTCATGCAGATTTGTCACTTCCTTTTTCAATGAGACACAAGTCTCACAAGTTTCTGTTAAGTTTCTAATATCGACCCTTTCTATCAAGCGTTTTATTCCTTTCTTTAAGAAGCTTTAAGTACTCCTTAAGGTCTAAGTTGAATTTTTTAATCATATAATTTTCCTCAATCAACTTATCACTAATTTTAAATGATTGCTTGTATGATGACTTAGCTACCTCATAATCATTTTCCTCGTAAGATGCTTTCAAGCAAACTTCATCTTCTTCACTTGAAGAGGATTCTTATATGGTTTTCCCTGAGGTTGATTCTTCTTTCATTTGTTGAGGCTTCATTTTCTCTTCTTTCTAAGAAATTATTTGATTCATATCCTCTCACATACGAGGTTCCTTCATTTAATGTTTGCGAAGATCGTTCAACTACTGAGTATGTTCTTTCGAAGGAAGCCATGGGAGTTGTTTGATAGGATTTTTGTGAATTTGATGATTATTCAGTCTTTGAGCTAAAACCTTCATATTTGAGTAGTTGGACTAGTTCGTTCAATTTTTCTATGATTTCACCATTCTTGGATTTTTCCTGAAATTCATGAATACATATCTTGATTTAAGGCTTGAATTGGGTTTCCAATTCTTAATTCTTAGAAATTGGTTGGCAACAAACATTCAAATATAATTTCTAACATTTGATTTTTTTTATGAAAGAAACCTTCATATTTACCTCGTGTGTTCATTTTCTCTTGATCGATACTTGGAGAAACTCTGCGTATCATTTCAAGAGTATCTAACATATCCTTGGAGGAACTACAATTGTAAACATCGATGAGTTTTCTATCATCTAAAACTAGGGGTGTACATGGGTTGGATCAACCTACAAAACTCGGTCAAACCCACCCAAAAAAATCCATAAAAGTGGGTTGGATCGAATAATTGGGTGGATATGTGTTTAAAAACTAAAAAAAACCCATTAAAAAAATTGGGTTTTGGGTAAAACCAGACCCAAACCCAAAAAACCCAATGAATCACTAATCAAACATTTATTATTACAATTTTGATGATTTTGATGAATATTAACTTAGTTGTTACAATTTTAGTCTCTTGAACATTTTCTATTTTAGTGAACCATGACTTTAACTAATTTTGAATATTCCACTCTTTGGTTATTTTGATGCTAATATGAGTTTATGTCATACAACTTTAGTTTGTTGCTAGTATTTTATAATAATTTTTATTAGTTTATGTATTATTTATTATTTTATGATGCTAAAAAATAATAAAAATAGATTATCTATTTTTTTTAAAGATAAAAACGTTGAATACTTTTTATGAAAAAATATGATGACTCATCATTTAGTCATTTAATATTTAAAAATAGAAAATTTTATTTGGGCAATTCACTACCAAACCCAACCCAACCCGAAAATTAGTGGGTTTGTCCAAACCGGTCCATTGGTGTAACATGTGATTATTTTAACTCACCCAAATCGGAGTGTCCTATATGGATTGGGTATTGGATTTGACCAAATTCAACCCAAACCGGCCCATGTACACCCTTATCTAAAACTATTACTATAGAACTCTCGATTTTAAAATCAATTTCAAAAATTCTCTTTTCCTATACGGTCAAAAGGAAATCAGATTTATCTACTACTTCTCCATTTACTTGGTGAGTAGGGATAAATGGACCGTTGATTAGTGTTTCCAACAATTCTAAATTAATGCTTTGAATAAATATTCTAAATCTAGCTTTGCATATTTCAATCCTAGCACCATTAAATGGTGGAGGTGTGTTTAGAAAACATCTCTTGTTTAAAACGGTGTTGGAAGTCACCTTCTTCCTGAGACGATTAGTCCTTAAACAAGAGTTAGACTCTGATTCCACTTGTTGGACAAGTGACTCCACACACAAGATGGGGAATGGGGGTTGAATTGTGTGCTTCATAAAAATGAAAGTTTGAAAAACTTTTACAATTATTTTCAAAGTTTAAAAACATTTTGAAAATGTTTTAATAAATTAGCAGCGAAAATATAAATAAGGAGAAAATAAAGAGTTAATGGTAAGAGAAGTAACACTGGGAACTATAAAGGTTCAGTCAAAGTGAAGTGACTTAATCCTCTCTCCAAGATTTGATCTTGAGAGTGTTCAATAACTCTTAAGAGCTTTTAATAGGTTTAACTCTCAAACCCTCATTATATAAGGAAATATGAAGTTTCAGGCTAACTTTCAACTAAACAATGGACATTAGAGAGAAGTAGTTAGTCTTCCTTCCAAACAGCAAATTGAAACGGTTAGTCTTCTTTCCAAATACCGAATTGAAGCGATTAGTCTTCTTTTCAAACAATATACTAAAGTGGTTAGTCTTCTTTCCAAACAGAAACTTGAAACAGTTAGACCCCAAACTAAATAGAGAATTTTACGGGTTTTATCTCGAACTAAGGTAATATTTTTAACCAGGATGAACTCACGAACCAAACCGAGGTTTGACTATGCTGACCACGAACCACAAAGATTTTAAACCAAGTTTATCTCAAACCAAAGAATGATTTTGACCAGGTTGAGCTCACGAACCGAACCAAGGTTTTTACCAGGATAACCACAAACCAAATTGAGATTTTGAGTCGGAATGATCTCAAACCAATATACACTACTACATAAAACCTCTTTAACCGTAATTGTCAAAGATATACCATTATGTGTGACCAGCCGTGATGAAGTAGGATGTGGTTGTAAGTTCGCTATTTATCACCACGGACGTGTGACCATTATGATATACTAGATAGAGTGCTACCTATCACCATAGTTATTCTAAATAACCGTTGTTAAATAGTTATATGTCATGGGTTCAATTTCCATTATCTGTATAGAATATTATATTTGGAACGTTACATATCACCACGATCCTCGGAATCAACCGTGATAAAATACTTTATTTAATTTTTAAATTTTTTTATATTATTCTATATATACCTCTTGTTTTTTTGCACTGTATTTTTTTGTACCTAAATATTATTTAAATCATAATCCAAATATATCATTTACATCAAAATCCAAAAACATCATTTACATAAAAAAATATTATTTACATCAATCTCAAAAGTATATCAAATATATATTACAAAATAAAGTTTGATCACCCATTGGCTTAAGAGAATTGAAGAAAAATATCAACGTTTATAAAGGTCTTTAAAGTAGTCGGTAGGGAATGGTGTAGTGTCGGTAAACGTCTACATTAAAAGGTGCAGAAAATTGAATATCACATGATTTAAAATAATAGTAAACTTAAACATTAATATGTTATTGTAAACATTTGATGACATATATAATATATACATGTTCCCAAGAATCAACAATACCGACAAAGACAATGTTTAACATGTGTTTCATGACATAATACCCATACTCGTATCCCTTAGGTTGCCTCCTCGTCTACAAATTTAAACATTTCATGAATATATAACTACACATGCATGTAAATCTCTCTCTCTCTCTCTCTCTAATGAATTTCACAAGTAATCCACTTACGTTAGGCGCGATAAATGCGAACTTTTTTCTAATATTGTTTAAGTAATAGTGTCGCTGCACAACCTTGAAATGATGTAAATATATTACGCGCTAAACTAATTATAAAGTCAAAGAAAATATTACTAAATTCTCATAAACATAAACTTACCTAAAAATAATAAGTTTCATGTCAGGTTCAAGTGTGTAATGTAAGGAACATAGTATGGTTATCATATTCGTCCTAAGAGATATGATGATCAATTTTCAATGACCACTGAATAAATATGAGATGTATAATTAGTAGTGACTAAAACATGGAAACTCACTATAATAGATAAATCATGAATTCAAAATTACTCACTTATTAATAAATGGTGCTAAGTAACATTCTTTCCCCCCTCACTTATCCGTGCTAGCATGTAATCTTCAATATTTTTTGGATTATTCTTTGTTCATCGAATACTAAATGGATCCACGATGCCATAAATATTCGATTTATTTATTTCTATAATAACACAGTAAAAGTACCTAAGTGGTTAAACAAAATTAAAAAAATAAGTAAGGAAATCAAAAACTATAAATGTACCATAATGAATATTCAATATTATATACTTACGTGCACCAAACTTGTAATATCTCTACATCCAGCCACTCATTTCCAAAGAGAACATCCTTTATATCTTTAGAATCAGAATAAAAGACCTCTATCCATGGACAATGTTCTAGATGAATAGGAATTGGGTCTACAACATCCACGAGTTCTTCGGTCAATGTCATGATTTCATTTGTGGAAGGAGAAAATATGTCATTATGGATATCTGGAGGGAGCGACTGAACAATTTCCTTTTGTGCTAGAACCACGTACAATAATTCTTTCAGGCAATTGATCGTCACCATCTTCATTTGTACATTGTTGGATAGTTCCACTGATTCTCTGCATCATGATAATAACATGAACATAAATTAAATAGAATCAACACAATATATATCATACATTTCAGATAAAACACTATTCTCACATACTGCATACATCTCTTCTAACTTTTCCACGTATTCCTTACGTTTTTTCCACTCCTCATTTAACTTTTCATCAAAAAATTTCCTTTATTCTTCTAACATCTTCTCAAAATGGTCAATCTTTTCCTTTTGCGTCTATTCAGTGATTTTTCTGGATGAACCATAGAATAATCTCAAGCTGACGCCTTCTCTAACACCACGAAAACACCCACCATGCTCATTTGTTCCAATTCCTTCAATCAATATATCATGTCGTAGTTCTGGAACAAAGGAACCTTCACGGGCCGCCGCAACTAACAAATCCTACACAACATGATGATATATATTGTTACCAGAGCAATTTAAATAACACATAACATATATATGCATGACAAATCCTACTTACAATTTTCTCAGTAACTCCTCTTGAGGCATCTGAAGTGTACTCTCCATTTGGTCTTAGTCGAGCCCTCTTCCACTTCTCATGTTGTGATAGTGGAGATGAGTTGCGATCACGACTAATAGAGTCCTCATCTTCCATTTGTTTTTTTTCATTAATCATATTTTTCTCAAGTTTCTTGCAATCCCCACAAGACAATCTATGTGGGTATATGTTTTTTTCCTGCTTCACTTTTAGCCTGTTATAAACACAGTGAAAATGTGATTAATATATATAAATCATAAGCATAAAATTATCATAAAAATAAAACTAATACTAACCATGAATTTGTTAGAACGACGAGACTTCACAAATGTTTTCCAAAAGAAAACTATATCTCACCCATGGACATGCAAGAACAGACTTAGGCTTCGTAATATAGTCACACATGAGTTGTGACTTAAAGTCCATCCAACACGTATCAGCTTAACTGGTAAGCCTTTTTTTCAACTTCGAATCATGCGTAAACTCAAAATTCAACTACATTTATATCAATAAGTATGTATTAGAAATTATAGAAACTAATATTGAATAGATGAAAATTAAAATTAATACCATAACATCTGTTCATATGCTATCTTTGACATCTGTTGGTGCTTCTTTCCAATCATCTATCAATATAATGACTTTGCTACATTCAAGGAACGCAACGTAACTCTTAAAAAGCGTAAAAAATTCACCATCAACTACTCTATAAAACACATTAAACGCGATCAGAAATTTGCGACCAGGGTTGTGAGCTTTTGTTAGTTAAGCCATCGTTGTGGCACCTATTTGTTTTCTATTCTTTTCGTCTTGAGAATCATTTATATGAGTTTTGTCTGTATAAGTTTCATCGCTACTAGATGAAGAATACGACATCTATATGTTCAAAAACAACAATAAAAGATTAAACCAATCTTAATCAGACAAATGTAATCATACACATTCAACAACAACAAAACAACAACAACAACAACAATAATAACAACAACTACAACAAAAGATTAAACAAATGTCTCTAATATACATTCAACAAATTACAACAACAACAAAATATTAATCAAACGTGATCATATACATTCAACAACAACAACAACAAAAGATTAAAAAATGTCTCTAATACACATTTAACAAATAACAACAACAACAAAATATTAATCAAACGTGATCATACACATTTAACATCACCACCACCACTACCACCACTACCACCACTACCACCACCACCACCACCACTAACAACAACAACAACAACCTTAAACATTCAACATCAACAATGTAAACATAAACATCAATAACAATGGAACCTGAAGTTATTGTAGATACATGAGGAAAAAGTACGTACCGAAAACGTGATAAATAAGTATAGGAGATTATGTTATGAGATTCTTCGTGATGAATAAGTAAACGTGATGACAGTTCTTGAGCAAAAACGACAACGACGGGCGGCGAAGATGGTTTGTGAGCAAAATGGCAATGAAGAACGACAAAGATGATGATGGTTGATTTGTCTGGTTGAAATCAAAATGAACGATGAATATTATGGTTAAAATCATGCGTCATTTCGCTAATGATCGATGAATGATGAATGTTAGGGTTGAAATCGTCCCGTTTCGTTTCTCAGTAGAAAAAATGGCAACTGAACAGACAAACTAGTTAGCTGTGTTACTTGAAAATTAATAAGGAATACCACCATTGTCACTTACCACAACCGTGGTGATATATAATTAATTAATTTTTTTTTGAAGAAGTGCCAGTTTTTAACCTTGTAAAGAGTTTAAAACAAAATGAAAAATCTATCACAATGGTTGATTTAAACAACCGTAATGATATCACATTTATTTTTAATTAAAAAAAATCAAATAGAAAGGCACGACTAAAATGATAAAGAAATAAATTATTTGCTAGTGGTGAGATTCGAACCCATGAAAGGTTGATTGTATCACCACATTTGGACTAACGAACCCTGGTAATATGTTAATAACTTTTAATTAAAAAATAAAAGAAAAAGTTGACGCTTGAGTTTAGAGATGTCACGACGGTCCTTCAAAGGACCATGGTAAGATGAGCATTATTGTATATACTTTTGTAGTAGTGGTAAAAATTTAACTAGGCTGAGCCTAAAAATTGAAACGGTTACTTAGAACCTAAATCACCAAACCAAAGATTTTAACTAGTTTAGCTTCAAACCCAAACAAAAAATCCCTTATAGATAAATTATTCAACCGAGATACAAATATTCCTTGGTGAATTTACAATTATTCCCTTCCAAAATTACAAAGAAGCCTCACTAAACAAAAGAACTTTCTCGAAAACACTATAACTAAATTTAACTGAGAGAAAGTAAAAAAATATTTTTAGAGAGAGAATGAGGTGTGAGATAGAATGCTCACTATTTTGGATATGAAAATTTGAACGGAATGACCCTTATTTATACGTTAGAGGTTGACATAAAAAAGGAAAATATTTCTTGAGCCAAAATTAATGTGGCAATCGATTGTCATCTTGCTCCAATATATTGGAAGGCCAAAAAATAAATGTTTGGGATGTTTAAAAAGGAAGGAAAAATATGTAGTTGTTACCCTTCTTTAAGGCGCTGTCACAAACGATTAAGGGAAATTTTTTCACTAACCCAATTGATTGGGTATCAGTGCCAATCGATTCGCCAGTACAAAAAAATGTCCAAAACTTTTGACAACTCCCGATTCAATTGACACGACTTCAAAATATTTTTAGTAGTATTTTCTTAAGAAGCGATTAAAACTTGTTTTTGTGTGTGTGGGTGCGTGTGTGTGATTAACCATATAACTTTACAAAAAAGCCATTGTGTTTTTACAACACACTGTTCACTGAAACACATCAGGACGAGCTTTCACACCTTCTCTCTTTCATACTTTGAAGCTTTTAGACTCTTCAGGTAATTCAATTATATAGACACTTGCGTATATTCTCCTAGAAGATGGGGCTTGAGATTTATTCCCTTTGAGTACCATCATCAGAGGATGTTATAGTGATCATCAAACCATAACATGTCTTCTTGTATCTTTAACTACTTGTTATGCTTGAATCCTTAAAGGATGCATTATCTATATCTCTTATTAGTTGCCATCATCAAAGTCATATTCATTATTAAGAACATGATATGGATTCCTTGAATATTTAACCTGTAAAACATGGTTCCACACATTGTAGGTGAAGGTCAAAATTCTGTTGGTGAATTTTTGGTGTAAACCATGTTTTGGTGGAAATCGCGACTCTCCGATGTCTGCATTTATCCTCTATGAATATCTTGGATTGAAAAAATATTGGTTGGTTTGCTCTGTTTGTTGGAGTTGTATTTTAATTACGAAGATTTATAAGTTTGTTCGGGTTAGAAAAGTGATTGCGTTTATGATGATATATATGTACTATGGATGGTTAAGTAAAAAATAGAGGGCCTTAACCTACAATGCTCAACTAAATTACAAAACAATGAGTCTATTGTTTATCTCATCGTCCTTGCAAATAACTGCTTTATTTACGAAGACACATTTCATTAAACATTTTTATTTCTTGATTTATAAACTCTTGATGCTTCATGTTAATACATCATGAGTTTGAGGAGATATGTTAGATAATTAGGCTACCCAACAACCTCACACGACTGTTGATCCTACTTCCCATCTCTCTCTCCTCATTATCCATCTTGTGATTGTAACTCTACTTAATTGCTTGATTTTGTCTATTCACTTACTCTACTTATTTTACTTCTTTTCTAACCTATATTTAAAGTTTTCTAAGCCCTTTTCCCATAAAGAGGCTATTTTGGACCCATTTGGCAACATGCTATGACATAAGAACTTTTTTCTTTGCAGAAGACAAATGCTTTGAAATTAATACACCTTCCTCTTGGAAAACATGCTATTAGATCTTGCTATGTATACAAAATCAAAACAAAGTCTAATGAGTCAGTTGAGCGTTACAAAATATGTCTCTTGCTAAGATATTCTCTCAACAATATGGTATGTATTATGAAGAAACCTTTGCTCCAGTGGTCAAGATGACAACTATGTGTACTCTTATTGTTGTTCCATCGATTTACTGGTGGTATTTTTTTAAATGGATGTTAAAAAAACTTTTCTAAATGGTAATTTGCACATGAAAGATTATATGGTACCTCCATCATGTAATCCCTATGATCTAGGAGAAATGTGTAAGTTGAAGAAGTCTCTTTATGGTTTGAAACTAGCTCCACGATCTTGGTTTGAGAAGTCTACCACTATTATTACATCTTTTGGTTTCTTCTCTAGTGATCATGATTCGACTTTATTTGTCATGATCACCTCTCATGATCGTATTTTACTCTCATCATATGTTGATGATATGATTATTATAGGTGATGATGTTGACGCAATTGATGATTTGAAATTACAATTAGCCAAACATTTTGAGATGAAATACTCAAACACTCTTCATTACTTCTTGGAGATTGAAGTTTCATACTATTCTAAATGCTACTTTCTCTCTTAATCCAACTATATTGTTAACATTCTTGAACAAGCTCTCCTTTTTTATACTAGAGCAATAAATAGTTCTCTTGAATTAAATGTGAAATATGCACCCTCTGATGACTTTCATCTACTAGGCCCCACTTTGTATCATACTTTGGTTGGCAACCCGGTGTATATTACGATCACCAGACATGATATTCCTTATGTTGTCATGTTTTCAATCAATTTGGTGTCTCTTCCACTAAAGTACAATGAGAAACTGTTCTTTTCATTATTTGTAATCTTTAAGGAACCTAGTTTCAAAGCCTTTTATTTTCCTCATTGTTCTTATTGAAATTACGTGCTTATTCTAACGCTAATTAGGCAGGTGAATCCAGTGATCGCAAGTCTACCACCGTTTTTTATATATTTTTTTGGAGACTATCTTATTTATCGGAAAAGTAAGAATCAAAATATTAATATCCCGCTCTTCTGCAGAAGTTGAGTATCATGATATGCCATCTATCACTATTGAAATAAGTTGGTTGCAATGGATACTTTCTGATATAGGTGTCCATCTTTTTGAATCGTCTCTCATATATTGTGATAAAAAAGAGTGACAATCAAATTGCTCACAACTCAATATTTTATAAACATACTAAACACATTAATATTGATTATCGTCAGTTCACTCATTATCATCTTTAACGTAGAACAATACTCTATTGTTTGTCTCTTCCTCCTTGCAGATAATTGTTTAGTTTACCAATACACATTTCATTAAATATTTTTCTTTTTTTTATTGACATGCTCGATACTTTCTATTAACACATCATGAATTTCAATGAAGATATTAGGTAATGTGTAGTGAGCTTATTTGATTCAAAAGGGCAATTTAATTTTTTTATTATTATTATAATTTGTTATTAAAATCCTGATCTCTTTCTTCTTTTCATGTTTTTATCATCTCTATCATTAAAAAAAATATTCGTTCAAATGCCAAATTAATCAATAGTTTTATAAGACACTCTCAAGTAACTCCCTATATAAAATATTTTTAAAACGTTGTTAACTCTTAAATTGTATTCATAGTATTCATATTAACTCTTGATATTAGTATTATAGAGTAAATATATATTAACTATTGATTATAATATGTTATAATATAAGAATTTAATTGATATAGCAAGTTGTTAAATACATGAGCCAATTTAATATTTATTTAGAATAAAAAATCTTGTTAAAATATTTATACTCAGACACTAATTTAAAAAATCCTATTAGATAAACAAATCCAACAAAAAAGTAAAACCCACCAACTACAGGCACAAAGCAAACTTAGGGACATTACTAAGCTTATTATAGACAATTTAATTTCTAGTAAATTATGTTATAATCTTTTGACACATGGCTACATATAACATATTTACAACCATTGACAACATTGAGAGTTAAGATTATCTAAATCACCATAAAAAGTCTACGTGAAGGAATGGAATTATGGTTGGCTGAAAAATATTCACTTCGATTTTAATTTCTTCTTATATAATACTTTTCTAGTATTTATTATTATTATTTCTTTACCTACACTCCAATGTGACATTGGACCTAAATTCTTACTCTTACTATGTTGCCCCAATCCCACTCAACTTTCTACAATATTTTAAAATTTTTAATTTCCAATTTCAAATCTAAATTATTTAAAAATTCATTACTTAGAGCTACCTTTAGTAAGAGTAAAAGAGACAAAATCAAATTTTTCAACAAAAAGGAACAAAAACATGCATTTATTCTTCTACAAGTTTTTCATACATGTATACAAAGCAAAACTAAACTTGAGATCAAAGCAATATCATTTTTTATTCTCATTTATTCACTATACAACCAACCCAATATCTCTCATTGTTAATCTCATTCTCTATTTAGATTTTTATAGTTGGTACCTCTCTTTTCTTTTTCTTGTTAAGTGCAAAAGGGAGGTGCAAAAGTGAGGTAGAATTTAATTCCTTCCCACACCTCAACAAGTAGTTGCATGAGAGGAGCATTCATCTTTATAGAAAAGAGACAAGTTTTCCATTTCTATATCCCTTTTTATTAATTATTACTACTTTAGTTTAAACCGTTCTCTCTCTCTCTTAGTTCTTGTTCCATTAATTTTTTGTTACATATAACAAAATAAGAAGAAACAAGAAAAAAAAAGAAAATTTCCATATATGGAATGATTGAGGAAGAATAAGAAGAAGAAAAAAAAAGAAATATGACTCAATGCAATGAGGCTCAAAATAATCATAGCTTCACAATTGATGGAAGAAAGGACAGCTTAATTAGAACTTGTCTCACATGTGGTCATCATATCAAATGCCAAGATCAGGTTCTTAATAAATATATTTTTCCTATAAATATTTATTAAGTTAAATATATTTTTTTGGTATGAATAATATATATATTTTTTTGGTATGAATGAATAATAATTAGGGTGGTGGAATTAATGACTTACCTGGATTACCTGCTGGAGTGAAGTTTGATCCAACAGATCAAGAGATTCTTGAACATTTGGAGGCAAAAGTGAGGTCTGATATTCATAAACTTCATCCTCTAATTGATGAGTTCATTCCTACTCTTGAAGGAGAGAATGGAATTTGCTATACTCATCCAGAGAAATTGCCAGGTTTATTTTTATTTTTATTATTATTACAATACAACCTCTCATATAATTTTCTTTATTAATTATATAATGTGTCTAAATTTATGATGACTTTAGCCTTCAGCAACATAAAAAAAAAGAAGAAATAGTAGTTTTGTTGAAGCAATGTATTTGTATAATAATAATAATAATAGTAAAATTGTTTAATTGCATGTAGTTGATAAGAATGTAAAATTGCATTAAATTTCAGGTGTAAGCAAAGATGGCCTAATCCGCCATTTCTTCCACCGACCATCGAAGGCATACACAACAGGAACAAGAAAGAGAAGAAAAGTGCATTCAGATCACGAAGATGGCAGTGAAACACGTTGGCACAAAACAGGAAAAACAAGACCAATCTACAACAGTTCCAAGTTAAAAGGCTACAAAAAAATCCTCGTACTTTACACTAACTATGGAAAGCAAAGAAAACCAGAGAAAACAAGTTGGGTAATGCATCAGTATCATCTTGGGAGTGATGAAGAAGAGAAAGAAGGTGAGTTAGTTGTGTCCAAGGTTTTCTATCAAACTCAACCTAGACAATGTGGTGGCAACTCATTGATGATGAAAGATTCTATTGTTGGGAAGAGTTTGAAGGGTCAAAGTGGGAATAATATTGAGGTAATGAATGGTGAAAAGAGTATTAATGGATCATTTGTTGAGTATTATCATTCAAATTTCATATCATTTGATCAAGGGAATCAACATAGATCATCTAGTAATGGACAAGTGATTTCACATTTTGAAGGTGCTCCTATATGAATTCAAAAGGAGAGGGACAAAATTTATATTAATATTGAGGCATTATATTTATACAGTTATATATAAATATTATGCAATGATATTCAAAATAAGTTAATAAATATACTTTAGTTAGGAGATAATAAATTGCTTCATTTGACCTATATTACTTTTGTTAGGATCAAGTAAGAGATTGGTGAAGTGAAGTGAAGTGAAACACTTTTATTTGTAAGGTTATTCTCCTCTAAAATATTGATTTTAGTAGTGTTAAAAAGGCATCATATTCATGTCCATGCTTGGTAAATACTAACTTATCAAATAGGTTTTACTTTAAAAATCTATTTTCTCATAACAAATGAGAGTTTTGGCATAGACTTTAAATGTGTATGAGCATGAAGAAAGTATGTAGTATAATACCCCATTAATTAAGATTCCATTAGTTGTCATCTTTTGAATTCTCTAGTTTTTTTTTTTAAATTTGTAGTGTGGGAATTTGTTATTTTTATGAGAAAATGTGAGTTTAGTCATCCTATATGATATTGTAGTGATGAGACAGTTGTGTTAGTAGTAATTGATTTTTTTTAAAACAGAATAATATTATAGAAAAAGCCAAGGTACAATAAAGGGGATCAGATAAAAATCCTCTCATTGATTAATAAATTTGTAATTAAAAAGATTTAGTTTATTCCTAATTATATCTGAGATAATGGTCCTAGGCAGCTCAACCTAAGAAAGAGCAAAAGGGGAATTTATAGTTAGAGAAGATAGTAAATCTGCACAGTTGTTCCCTTCTATGAAAATATGAGGAATATGGAATCTCAAATTCCTAATTTTGACTAAACAATTGAGGCAGATGGTCATAATATGCCAAAGAACCTCAAAGGGATCTTTAACAGCCAACAAAACAAAAGAGGAGCCAGTTTCCAGCCAAACACTATTCCAACCAAAGGTGGAAGCAAAATTAATTGCCTTGATAACTCCAAAAAAACTCTGCAATAATCGAGGAAGAGCATATAATCTTCTCAGCAAAACCAAAAGGAAAGTCACACAAATGATTTCTGAACAGTCCACCGCAAGAGGCCCAATCAGAGGAGACAGGGTCGTTATTGTTGAACTTCAACCAACCAATAGCCGGACACAACCACAAAACCTCAACAATCCTAGACGCCTTAGGCAGATACATATCAACATTGAAGGCCTTGATAATGGGAAACTCATGCATGGAGGAGTTCACCATTTTAGTAGTAATATTACCTATGAAAGCAACTTCAATAAAGATTTGGTTGAGGGTCTTCTTTTAGTGCTTGAAGCCATTTTTGAATCTGACTTGACTACAGGCAAATCCAATTTTGCTGATGATGAGCACAATGGAAGCCTGCATGATAACTCTGCATTGAGGGCTCAAATTCCTATCATAAATATCCAATATGCTAAGAAGATTAGACAAAATAGGAAGCTAAATCATATAAAAAAATAAGTGCCAAATATGTAAAACAAAAGGGCAATGAAAGAAAAGATGCTTCGCTGATTCCTAATTGTCGTTACAGAGGCTGCACATCAACGGGGAGAAACAACCTCTCAGCATGAGTTTATCGTCGGTAGGCAACCAATTGTGCCACAACCTCCAAACAATGAATGCCTTAGAAGGAGGAATATCACCATTCCGGATATGCTTGAACCGATGCTGAATAGATGAAGTAGTTGACTTGAAGCTGTAAGCATCTTTCAAAGTTAAGTTTTCAGAACTAGAGTGAATCCAAATCTTGCTATCAACCATGATATCCCTAGGGATATAAATGCTATTTGCAATCAAAGACAAGTTAAGAATTTTATTAATAATGTCGGTAGGAAAATTCTAAGAACCATTATGCAAAAAATTAGAAACCAAATAATTAGTATTAATATGTAGATGATGATTGATGTGGAGGATGAAGCAATTAGAAACCAAAAAATTAGAACCGTTAAGACACACCCTCCACATCAATCTTAACGTTGATCCAGATGGATGAAGCAATATGGTACTTGGTAGGAATGCTACCTCTGAGCACTCTAGCTTTTAACAAAAGAGCCCAACTTTTATAATATTTCAGGAGATCCCAATAATGATTCATGTTGAAAGCATCATTAAGGGTAGCAATGGACCTGAGACCTAACCCCCTTGCTCCAAAGGCTTGCACACCTTAGCCCAAGCAACAATCAGAAGCTTAGACTTTGAAATGTCCCCAGACCAAATGGAATTTTTGATACATTTCTCGAGATCCTTAATTAAAGATTTGGGTCGAGAGTAGACAGTGAAGCTATGAACAGGCATAAAGGAAATATAATATTTAACATTTGAATTTTGCCCGCAAAACTTAAGAGAGACCCCTTCAACTTGGAAAGCTTAACTTTAACTTTGTCCAGAACCGGTGTGAGATATATAACCTTAGGCTTACCCTTAATAATAGGAACACCTAAATAAGATAATGGGAGATGACCAATCTTAAAATCCAGCTGATTAGAAATATGATGCAATCTAGCTTCACTGATAGAACCAACAAAAATGAAGGATTTATGGGTATTCACAATTTGACATGAAAAAGCTGCATACTTAGAGAAAAGTTTAATAAGAGAATCAACAATGCCTCTGTCACCCCTACAAAAAATCATTACATCATCAACAAACAAATAGTGAGAAGGAACCTTAAGACCCCTAGGACCAGGGATCAACTTTATCTTCTTCTAAGTTACCAGATTAGATAAAATTCTACTAAGGACTTCCTCAGCCATGCAGAAAAGAAGAGGGGAAAGGGGATCACCCTTTCTCACCCCTCTACCACAATCAAAGAAACCATGCATCTTTCCATTGAATGAAACAAAAAGTTTGGCAGAGTTGAGAATGATCCATATCCATTTTGTAAAAACATCGTTGAAACCAAAATGCTTTAGGACTTGCATCAAAAACATCCAATTAATAGAATCAAAATATTTTTTAATATCTACTTTCATGACCAAATTACCCTCATAGAACTTCTTTTGCATCAAGTTGACAACCTTAGATGTAAGCCCTGTACAGTCTTTGATGCATCTCCCTTGGATAAAACCATTTTGCTCTTTGAAGATAATGGTTGGCATAATGATAGCTAATCAGTTAGACATAACCTTATAAATGATTTTAAACTTAAAGTTAGCTAAGGCAATAGGTCTAAACAAGTCAATAGAAACCGCATTGGAAGTTTTAGGAATGAGAATCAAAGTATTGGAATTGTAGTTAGGTATAATCCAAGAGGAAGTAAAGAATTGTTTAACCTCTTCAATGACATCCTGATGAATAATGTCCCAATAGTATTGAAAGAACAAAGCTCAAAAGCCATCAGGGCTCGAAGCTCTCTCTTTGTTCTTGTTGAAGACAAATTCTTTGATTTCTATGTCAGAAGGGATTCCGGTGAGCATCTGATTGGTTTCCAGACTTATATGGTTGGGTATGCTATCTTTAATGAGATCAGTATCAACAATATTTCCCCCTGGAGAAGCGAAAAGATTCTTGTAGTACTCAACCACATGAGGTTCAAAAGTATCCTGATCAGAAATGAGTTCCCCGTAAATGTTAAGAGAAGAAATATTATTAATAGTATTCTTGATCTTAGAAATCTATGAAAATATTTAGTGTTCCTAACTCCTTCTAAGTGCCAATTAACTTTAGCCTTTTCTTTCCAGAATAAATGCTCTTTATGAAGGGAATCCCCCAATCTGGTCAAAGAAAGCTTTTCTTCAAATTTAAGGGCCTTAGAGTAACCATCAACCTAAATAAAACCCTATATAGTTTTCAACTTCTCCTCTTCTTCATTGACTAAATGGTGAGTGCTACCAAAAATGTCTTTGTCCTAAATTTTTATATTTTTCTTTAGCAACTTGAGCTTCTTAGAGAGGATAAACATTGGGAAACCTGAAACTTAAGTCATCCAAGAGGTTTTGACAATATCTAAACAGAGAGAGGTGATGGTCCACATATGCTTAAATTGAAATTGGCAAGCAATAAATATAGAAGAAAAATTGAACTTAAGCTTTAGAGGGAAGTGCTTAAATCTCACTTTAGTTAATGAGCAACAAGAAATTTGATTGAAATAAGATAGCCACTCCATATTGGAGATAACTTTATCTAATCTTTTGAGAGTACTATGAGAAAAACACAAGAAGAGGGCTTGAATTGTGTTGGATTTTTCTTCTTTTAAGCTTTGTAAATTTCTGCTTCTGATGACTTTCAAAAAGATTCTAAACACTTAGTTCAGAGTCCGACTCAGAAAGTATTTGAGAGCTTATGATGGATCTTAATCAAAGTTTGAACCTTCAGTTCAGAGTTCGAATCAGAGTCACTCAGAGTCTGAACTTTGTTATATCTTTATCAGATTCTGAAATAAAATATGACTCAGCAGAATAGTTCATAAGTAAGTAAAGTAAAAGCACAATATACACAAACAATTATCCTTGTTCCTCTCATAACCTGAGAGTAGTCCACTCTCATTGCATTTCCAAGGGATTTTCACTATAACCAAAACTGATTACAAATGCTCAAGCACACAAGCAAGAGACTTCTTTTCTTACATGCACAAGTATATGACTTCCTTGCTCAAACACACAAGTTTGAGACTTCCATGCTCAAGCCCATAAGCTTAAGACTTCCTTGATCAAACACACAGGTCTGAGACATACTTGCTCTAGCACACAAGCTAAAGACTTCAAATGCTCAAGGACTAAAGAAAGATATGAAGGTGACAAGAAACACAAGAAAAATAACAAAGTTATTATTATACTGATTTGTTATTAACGAAGCTACCTCCATTCCACCATATCAAGGCGATTTCTCATTCTCAAGAAGGACTTAATCAACTATAATTAAAACTTGATTACAGACACCATAAAGACAAATCGTCCTTGTCTTCTTGAGTCTATCTGACTAAAACTCAAGGAAACCACTCAAACAGATTTGAGATTTACAAGTTGCGTTTACAAAGAATGCTTCTAAAAAGAAGATTAACACAAGTTAATACAATGAATATATCTCACATAGTAATGAGAAAAAAATCTTGTGTGTTTACAAAGAGTATACACAGAAAATAATATTTACTAAGAGCTTGTGTATGTTCAAAGCGTAAGCGTTTTTCAGTAGCATGAATTGGCAACTTCTTTAAATCTTCAAGTCTCCTTTATATAGGAAGAGAAAAGATCCGTTGAAGGGTAGAATTGGAATACTTAAATGCAATTGTCTATTTCATAACGGTTTGCATACAAGCGGCAAAATAGTACAATAATACAATCCTTAGCTCAAAAAATCAGGGTAGTAGAGGAAATGTGATTTTGTACTGTGTACTATTTTTATGATGCAAAACCTTTTGATCTTATCTTCTAATCTTCAAAGGCTTCTGATAAAATGATGTTGAAGCATGCTTAGAAGGATTAAGAGACAAGTTGATAGAAGCTTCAGAACCTGGTCTTCAGAGTCTTGACATAGTTCCTTAGAACCTAGTCTTCAGATCTTGTTCTTCAGAGTCTTCAGAACTTGAGTGCAGAATCTTGAATGCAGATAAACCTTCAGAGGCTCTAACAATAAGAGTTATACTCATAAGCTTTAGCACAAATGTTCATCAAAACTATTATCTAAGAGATTTCTAGAACTTGACAGCATCTTGTAAAGCACTTGTATCTCCTTAGGGTCAGAGTGTGTTGATTCTAGAATCTGATGACGTCACACGTCATTGCTTCAGAGTTATAACTTGTTAGCAAAAGCTACACACTAGACAACAAAACCATTAGTGTACAAAATTGTTCTCTAAGAAACAATGCATTGTTATCATCAAAACTAAAGGCCACATGCAGAACCAAATCTTGTTCTAATAATCTCCCCCTTTTTCATGATGACAAAACCATGTATTTTGATGAACAATTTTTACTTGGTATAATCACATAAAAATATCAGAGTGAGATTTGTAAGCTCCCCCTGAATTTTATATTGTTAAAATTTCATTTTTCATCTTAGAATTTCAGAGTTAGGTTTGCAAGCTCCCCCTGAATTTAAGACTTAAAAGAAATCTTCACACATATAAACATTTTAATCAAAATGAAAGAAATAACTTCCCATAAGGCAAAATCCTGGTAGTTACTCTCTTTTAGAAAGTCAGATATCTGGTTAACATCTTATTGTTATCTTCCCATGAGACATAAGCCTTGTGAATATGGCTGAAGTAACTTCCTATAATGCATTAACTTGGGTACACAATTAACTCATACGGAGTCTTTGTTTGAGTGTTAGAAAGTTTGGTTATCAGCCTTGTCACAGAGCATGATTTGTCATATCTTTCATATGCCTGGTTATATAAGCTTTCAGATTCCTGATAGTATAACTTATGTCTGAGCCAAAACTAGTTCCATAGCTTGATTTCAGAGTGAAAGGTCAAGTTGGTTCACTATAACATAGATCAGAACTTAAACATGCCTTGTTCCTGAAACACTTGGTTAGAAAGATGAACTTTTACAAAGTTCTCAGAAAAATTACAAAGTTAAAAGCATGTTTGGATTTCAAAATGGAATTAGATATATCAAAATCAGTCATTCTTATTCTCCCCCTTTGTCATCATTCAAAAAAGAAATAAAAGAATAAGTAAAAACATACATCATGCACACAATTTTTTTTCATTTCATTCAAAAAGTATGAGAATACACATAACAAAAATGAAATAAACACAAAGTTTTTAAAACAAGGGAGTTTATGAGGGGTGTCATTCTTGATAAGAGTTGTCCAAACATATCTGTTAGCTTATCTGTCTTCTCCCTGAAGCTTGAGTTGCTCTTTCACTTCATATTCGAAGCTGTCAGACGCTCAAAATTCTTTAGAATTAACTAGTCAGTAACCACAGTCTTCTTAGCACCAAAGACACTAGCAACTTCTAGAGAAGACTCAGAAGTAACAAAGGGAGCCTGAACCAAAGAAGGAGGTGGAGTCACGACAGGAGCAGGAAGCAGAACAATTGGAGGGACTTTCTGCATAAGAGGTTCAACGATACCATAGAGTCTGGCATGGAAGTTCCTTTTTTCCTCCTTTAAGCAATAAACCTCGAGCTCCTCAGAACTGACTTTAATCCAACTTCTAAAGTTGTTGGTCAGCGAACATAAATAAAAAAGGTTTGTGTTAGAAGCATAAGCCTTAGAGAGAGCATTGAGTCTGCCATCATCCTCACTTTCAAACTGAGTTAACAGATCATCCAAGGGAGTGGAGTGAATGTTGGTTTGAAGGTGTGTTTGGTCAGAATAGGGGTGATTGGTTCTATCTGGAAAGGCTCTACACTTAAGATCTGACTCAGAATCAGAATTAGCAGCTGATTCAATAATGTGAGCGTCAGAGTGAGTTGGGAAAGATGGTTCAAGATCTAATGGATGATTTTCTGGTAGGATGAGTTGGGATAGGAGAAGAGATGCTAGAGTTGATTGAAATGGAGGTATTATAGTAGAAGGTAAAAGTTTAGATAACAATGTTGATGGTGGTGGAAGTTGTGTTGCTTCTCTACCGACTACAACTTTAATGACCTTTCTTGGGGATGTCTCGTCCTTCTCGAGAGAAATCTTTCTCTTAGGTGAATCTTCTCTAATTCGGGGATTCCCTTTTTCTCTCCGGTTATATTTCTCACTGTTATCTCAGTTGTATGCAATTAGGCGTCCTTTTTAGGCATCCTAACAAAATACATATTAATATTAATAATGAGGCATTATATTTATACATTTATATATGCAAAATAATTTAATAAATATACTTTAGTTAGGAGATAATAAATTGTTTCATTTGAGACCTATATACTTTTTTTTAGGATAAGTAAGAGAGAGTTTGGGAAAGGGAAGTGAAATACTTTTATCTGCAACATTATTCTCCAGTAAAATATTAATTTTAGTAGTTTAAAGGCATCATATTCATGTTCATGTCATGCTTGGTAAATACTCCCTCCGTTTTTATTATAAGTCGTTTTTGACTTTTCACACGTAATAATTGTGGTATGAAAAAGTGAAATTATGAAGGATTTTACAAAATTGTCCTTCATTAATTATATTGGAAAGATAAATTGAAATAGTTGAAAGGAGATAGAATAATAAATACTTAAGGGTATAATAGGAAAAATAACATTAATATTCATTAATATTATAAAACGACATATATTATGATACAAAATATTTTTCTAAAGCGACTTATAATAAAAAACGGAGGTAGTACTACCTTATCAAATAGATTTGACATTGACCTTAAATGTGTATGGGTATGAAGAAAGCATGTAGTATGATACCTTATTAATTAAGATTCTTAATTGTCATCATATGAATTCTTTAGTTTTTTAAATTTTTATTATGGAAATTTGTGTGTGAGTATTTTCATTAACTGCCAACCTATTATTAAAACATACCACCATTCTCTCTAATTTACCCTTTTGCCAAAATGAAAATCACACTATCAAATAAATCAAAGAGTAATTAACATATTTAATCCAATTTCACTGAAAGTGTGTACCACGATGCAATTTCTTATCTCATTATTCCGACTCTTTTCTATGTTTTGAAGGAGATAAATTATTTTTCAAATTTACATCAAAACACATTTTGAAAATGAGAAAGAAAGAGGAAAATGAACAAAATTACTTTTCTTTTTATTGCTCACTCTCTCACCGGAAACATCACCGAAGAAAAAGAATCTAAAAACTTTGAAGGAAAAGGAAAGCATCTTTAAATTTCATCCTTGTTAAGAGTCCCACATCGGATAATATATGGCCTGAACATGAGTTTATAAGTGGGGGCAGCCCTCACTCTACCAACCGGTTTTGTAGGGTTGAGTTAGGCCTAACCACACTTCTTAATATGGTATCAGAGCCTCGTTTAAGATCCGGTGGGCCACCTACTATGGTTTCCGCTATCGGGCCACTCACCATTTATTTCCATGCTCCAGATGTCCAATCCTGGGCGTGAGGGGGGGTGTTAAGAGTCCCACATCGGATAATATATGGCCTGAACATGAGTTTATAAGTGGGGGCAGCCCTCACTCTACCAACCGGTTTTGTAGGGTTGAGTTAGGCCTAACCACACTTCTTAATAATCCTCATTCTTATTTTCTATCTTCCATTATAATACACTATTTCTTCCATTTTCCTTATCTACGGGATCCTTCTTGGTTTAATGGAAAATTTGTTTTTGTGGTTAAAATTATTTTCTTCCAATTTGCTATGCGGATTACAACTTCAGAACATGTAGAAAATTTTACATTCCTGGTTTCAAATTCAAAACAAGCGGGATCCTTCTATTCCATCTTCTCATGATGATTTGGTAAATTTAGGTTATGATTTTACTATATTTTACTTTTATGATTTTTCAATATAGATGTATTAAAGAGGAGATAGAAAATTATGTTGCGTTAAATAGTATATTCATCAAAGTCTCACATCAGATAGTAGGAAGAAAATAGAATTTGAGTATTATTATAAATAGAGATAATTAGTTTTACTTTTCTACACAATAATACACAACAAAATATAGTCCTTTTGGTGTATTGAGATTTGGGTAGTTATGTGTTTAGAGAGAGGTTGCAATTTTTTCGTCAAAAAATTATAGTTCAGAAAGGGTTTGCAATTTTTCCGTCCAAAAATTGTAGTCGAGAGGGTTTGTAATTTTTCCGTCCAAAAGTTGTATTTGAGAGAGGATTTGTAATTTTCCCGTTCAAAAATTACATTTGAGTGAGGGTTTACAATTTTTCTGTTCAAAAATTGCAGTTTCGAGGGTTTGTAATTTTCTTTAAAATTACAATTATATGAGAGTTTATAATTTTGTCCTTGTAAAAGTACAAGTTGAATTATGATTTTTTATGAGTTTTTTGTTTTAATTTTTGCTTATTTTTCTTTTTGTGGGTATGCTTTCGTGCGCATAGATTATTTTTTTGTTATTTTCCCAACAGTGGTATCAGATCCTGGTTCGAGTAAGAGACCGACTCCTTATGTCAAAAGTCTTTCTAACATGGTGGTCAGGCAATGTGTTCCGTTGAAGTACCCATAACGAGATAAGGGTGTCTCTCAATGGCGGTACAAGCATGTGGATGAAAGTGCTTCCACTTGAGGGGGATCATAGTGGATGAACTCACACTTGAAGGGAAGATGGTTGAGAAACAAGTGTGAGTTGTATTGAGAAACAAGTGTAAGTTCTAAGTCCTACATTGCTTACAAAAGTGGAGGTTGAGCACTTTATAAGTAAGAGGACCCATACACATATCATTTTAAGGTTTTGGGTGAATATATGGTGTCTCTCTCACTTGTTTGGACGAGTCTTTGACCTTTAGTTGAATGTTTTATCCAATGTGTATGTTTCCCCCTCATGATGATCCATCAAATCGAAGAAAGAAAGAAAGACAAATCAGAACTTAATAAAAGAATGGTAATAAGATGTTGTTAACTTTGTCTAATATTGTTTCAAATCTGATTTTGTGTGTACTTTTGTCATACCCTGATTTTGGCCCTGAAATTTTTTTCCATCGATCATTCGTTTGCATTCTTTTTTTCATGACCATTCCATCTGATCATGATGCTACCCACCAATGTTAGTTGTTGGACTTGCTACCACGACCAGTCCATGTTTGTCTTTTGGACCTTGTTTCTTTAATTTTGGTAGAAGATGATTAATCTCTTTAGCCATGCGAGATTTGAAACCTTTTTCATTTGTCGGAATCAAGTGAACCTCATATTTCATCTTTCGTTCCAATTTCATCGAAGTGATTATTCATCTCGCCTTGTCACACTACTAGTTCTCACTTTCTTTCAAAGAAATTATGTGTCAAGTGCAAAAAGTTTTGTTTTTGGTCGTCATTCATATTCATTTTCCGTTCCTTCATGATTCAAAGAAATTCCATACATATTTCTTCATTCGCATTTATATTCTCCATTTCACATTCAAAATTCTACATTTCATATTCAAAATTTTCATTCATATTTCTTCATTACATTGGAAAATTTTCCATTCATATTCAAGAATTTCCACATACTCATTCATATTTTGTTTATTTCATTCATTTATTCAATCATGATCCTCCATTTACATAGCATATGATTAATTCATCATACATAAGGTCTCTAAAATAAAAAGAAAGTCTCGTCTTGCCACAAGAAATGCCGATTTTCATTCGCATTAAATTACAAATCATAAAATTGTCTGAAACATACATAATTTGCAATTTGGCATTTGGACCAAATCCAACCCCTCCCAAAGTAGACAATGTTACAGACCTTTTCAACATGTTATCCATGGATGATGCAAATGCAAATGGCTCCAAAGCAGCTGGTGCTACTGCTGATGATAATAACTGGGCAGGCTTTAAGTCTGCTGCAGAGGTGTCAACAGCGGAGAAAACTGGTCCACCACATGCAGTTGAGAGTACTTCTCAGTCTGCTTCTGGAATTGAGGATCTATTTAAAGATTCATTTTCTATGACACCAAGTTTAGCTCCAGCAAAACCACAAAAAGATGTGAAAAATGATATAATAAGCCTCTTTGAGAAGAGCAACATTGTATCTCCATTTGCAATGCATCAACAACAGCTTGCCATGCTAGCACATCAGCAGTCTCTTCTAATGGTTGCTGCTTCTAAATCTACTAGTATCGATCTCAAGTATCCTACTGGCATACAATAACCAAGTTCCAATGTTTCTGTCCAAAATCGACCACCACCTGGTTTCTCGACAACAAAAACTTGACACCCCAAAGCCCCTGTTCATCTTGTTTGGTCTCTGGTTAGAAGATCTGATCAGCCATTTGTTAGCAGGTGTATTATGCAAAGTGGTCTTGGCATTGGAAGTGTTAGAGAAGTGAATGCTAAATCTGGTCTTCCAGCTATAACTAGTACTAAGAGTTTGGAACATCTTGATGATGAATAACATATTCTCGGTATTAAGATTGTTGGTGGTGATCATAGGCTCCAGAAATACCTTCATTGCAGAGATTAGCTTGACACCAGATATGATAGGTTTAATTGGACGATGGCTTGGCAACGAACCTGAACCGATCTGCAAGCAAACCTTGTAGTAGCACCAACCTGCATGTTTTGTCTCCAAACAAGCAAAATAAATTCACATCAGTCCAATAATAATAACCATAACACCATGCTACTAAACCACTACAATCATGTCAAGTTTTGGAACATGGGAAAGAGCAAACCGCTGAAACCTATATGGAAACCTTATGCGTCAATAGGGCAACAACACATGCATTGCTCCTACTAACCCTGTTGCAAAAGAGATTTTTCTCTTGTATCATCATGACTAAAAACAACCAAAGAAATGACGTGGTTTTATTACAAAAAGCACCATTCAATGTCATGTTTATTACAAGTCCTAAAAGGTTCTAAACTTACAACCTCCTACACACACTTTAGTGTGTCTGCTGTTGGGAGGATCGTGACCAAATGTTCAAGGAAGTAGAAGGGATTATCAGAAGGCATATTAATATGTCAGTTCTTCCTAGTGTCTAGCCATTCCATGCAATAGCACACCCACTTGACCTAATGCTTGCTCTGGAAATTAGCCGCAAATATGCTGCACACTGCTCGGTAATTGCATCTCGTTTCTCTCTTCCACCATTTAGCCATCCCGCTCCTATTCCTATCAAGCAGGATGTAGGCTATGAAAGACTAAGGATTGGTTATGTGAGTAGCGACTTTGGTAATCACCCCTTGTCACATTTAATGGGATATGTTTTCGGTATGCACAACAGTAAGAATGTAGAGGTATTCTGCTATGCTTTAAGTCCAAATGACGACACTGAATGGAGGCAACGTATTCAATCTGAAGCAGAGCACTTCTTAGATGTACCTGCCATGATAGTAGATACGATAAAACATTTGGTCAGCAAGAATAAGGTTCAGATCCTTATCAATCCTAATACAAAATGTGCCAACATGAAGTATTCACAGTGAAGCCTGCACCAATCCAAGCTTAGCATATGAGAATTCCTAGCACGATTGAGTCCACTTACACATGTTACTTGGCCGCTAATGAATCTGGTTCACTTCTTCAGTATGCACAACTATTATCCTGAGAGAAATAGTCGCACACAAACACACCAAAACAGGGCCTTATCAAGTTTGGGAGGACTTCTTTTGTACTCAAGGATTGCTACACTGAATGCCAACTTCTCCGCAATGTCGATTAGGCTAACCTGTAGCAGTAGAGTGATAGTCTACTAGCCACAATAAAAGAGAACCTGCTACAACACAACGCACAAAATCAATATAATGCCAAAAACGCATCCTATTTTCATCTAATTAAGATTACAGTGGTGAAACTTTTTCTTACCAAAGGTGAAGTTTTTGGAGATGGAGAGGAATTGAAGGAGGGACCACCAACTGGGGATGAGGACAAAATCTCCAAACGGCTTCCGTACGGACGTTTTCCACTACCCTGAAGAAACACAGTAGAGAGAAAGGATTACCAATCGTATATAAGAGGTGGCCAATACTGTTCACAGGAAGGAAGATAGAGGAAAAAACCCTAAACGCATTCTAATCGAAACCCTACTGATTTCCAGCCACCACCACTAAACACGAAGAGAGTTCGGCCGCTACTGTTCAATAACGAGGAAGAAAAGATTTTATCGCCGCAACGTCACGGCAAGCAAAAGGGCGGTGATTATGAGGAGCTTACAGTTGGCGACTCGAAGAAGCTAGAAGCGTAGGAGATCATATACCTGTTCATTCGTCTCCAAAGTATCCCGATCCGGTAGATTTCTCGCCTCTTCGTCGTTTTCATTTTTTAAATCCACGAATATATGTGTAGTTGTTTTTCCATGCTTGATTCACTTCTCTGTAAGTGATTGTCCCTTCTTGTTCTTCGGCATTCAGGGTCGACCTCTGTTTGTTTAGGGTTCATGATTTTGGTGATGTTGTTTGCCTTTGTGTTCCTTTAGTGCTGAAGTTTGGTTTGTGTTAGGAGTAATGGCTTAGGTTTTCTCTGTGAGTGTTTTTGTTTTGAGTGTGGGAAGAGATGAATGTTTCAAGCAGAGAGAGAGTGAGTTTGAGGCGGAGGTGAACGCTTGTTTTTGCCGCTCTGCTGGTGTTTTTTTTGGATCTTATCTTGAGAAGGCTTTAAGGCCATTATTAACGACGCCTTTCCCACTGCCCAAGGCCGGCTACCTTGTTTGACTCTCCCTCTGCATTAATGTTTTTCCAAGTCTCCATGTGACTGTTGGTTTGGGGAACGTCTTTGTTTCCCCACGTGTTCCCCTACAGAATTTGGAAAGGCCTTGTTTGACCCAAGTTAGGGTTGCGGCTAACCCGAACCGGAGTATGCCCATTTGGGCTTCCTAGATTCTCGGCCCATTTCTCTTTTTCTTTGTGATGTGCGCCCTACTGGGCCTCATGAGACTTCAAGGCCCATCTGTTTTGTGGAGTCTTTTTGTTTACATTAGCATATTTATTTTCTTTTCTTTCTTTTAAAAAAAAAATCAAATCAAATTTTTATTTGATTTAAGTGAATTTTTATTTATCAATTAAACCTTTGTTATCATTATTGTTAATAAGTCATATTTTATTATACAGTTTTACTATTTAATTAATTAACATTTTTTTCTTATCATTTATTATTTAATATAACTTAGGCAATTATTCATTCTTTCTGGGATTTATGTGAATTATTATATTTGTGCTTCGTTTATTCATTTGTGCAAATTGTTGGTTTTATGTGTGTGGTATGTTATAATCATGATAGAACATTTCAATTTCATTGATCAAAACACAATTCAAACCAAAAATAAATCACCTAATTCTCGATTCAATGTCGAGTCCCCATTTCCATACCTTTGTAAGTCGATTGCTTTTAAGCATCGCCATCAACCTCACATAGCTTACTCTTGGGCTTCCTTACAATGAGACGGTTCTCTTGCACTTACACTCATGCATTGCTCATTGATTATTTTGTTCCATTTTAATTATTCCATTACTTTGAATCCCCATTTGACAAAATGTACCCCCATTCCCATGATGTGTAATAATATTTTACTATTTTCCTTCTTTACTTGCTTGACTGTTTAGCTAGTTACTAACACAAGAATAAAACCAATTTCTTTTCAAAAAGATAAAAAATAATGACTCGATCCAAAGTCGAGTATTTTCTCAGTAAACAAATCAATTCATTTCTTCCTCCCATTTTATTCCATTTCTTTCAAACCTTCATCAAATGTTTGATCTAACGTCAAGCCATTTTCATAATAAAAACTCAAAAAAATTAATTCATATTTAAAGACTTTTTTCAATAAAGATGGAAATGGAACGTGGTGGATACCACGCACTCCTGAGACTAGGGTTCGAGATGGATGTCTCGCCTATCTTAGCTCTCGTCATCATCCAAATCTATCTATTATGTTTCTCTCAAACATTCTTTCAAATCTTTCTCAAACGCTCATCAAATGCTTGATCCAACGTCAAGTCTTTTCCATAATAAAACCCAAAAAAACAAATACTTAATTCCTATTAAACATTTTTCAATAAAGATGGAAATGGAATATGGTTGATACCATGCACTCCTGAGATTAAGATTCGAGGTGGATGACTCGCCTATCTTAGCTCTCGCCATCATTTAAAATTGTCAATGCGGTTTCTTCAAACCCTTTCTCAATCAAATTCAAAGCACTTAATCCTTATTAAACACTTTTGCAAATAATATGGAAATGGAACGTGGTGGATACCATACACTCTTGAGACTAGGATTCGATATGGATATCTCGCCCATCCAAGTTCTCGCCATTACTCAAGACACATCAAACCAATCAATTTCTTTTCTCGCCGCTGTGCGATTGACTCTTAAACCTTTTCTCAAATGAAAGTTACTTTGTTTCAAAATAATGCAAGACAATGTTTCTCCACCTGTTTTGGGTAGTTCAACAATGTTTTCGTCGACTTAACACAAAGTAGCTTTCGCTAAAATCGACCAACAAACAAACATTTTTCTATCCAGAACTACGTAAGCCTTGAGTTCTCTATTGAGATACGTAGGAGCAGGATTTGTAAATCTTGTCAGGCCCACTAATAAAAAACTTAGGTTTAGTCCTTCGTGGAAAATCCAAAAACATTCTTCTATCTTCTATTCTTCCCTTCCCACCTAATAACTTGAGAAAGCCTAACATTTCAAACTAACACTAACGCACACAACTAACCTAACGGTTCCCGTTGAGTACAACGGACAAGAGGGGTGCTAATACATTCCCCTTGCGTAATCGACTCCCGAACCCTGATTTGGTTGCGACGACCATAATCATTGTCATTCTTTCTTGGGTTTTATCGATATTTCCCCTTTCTTTTTTAGGAATAAATAAAGTTCGGTGGCGACTCTGTTCAGTCCATCATTGCGAGCGCGCGATTGCGTTTCGCTAGGTCGTGTTCTCATTTTTTCCGAGGTACGACAACTTCATTTTATTTTTTGTTGTTCTAAGATGTTGTTAACTTTCTCTGAACCAACTCTTTGCTAGAACCAACTTTTCTGCTACAATCAACTATAAATGTGTGAATAAATTATGACTCTTTTTTCTGCTAGAATCAAGTTTTATGATTGATTTTTCAATTTTAATGCACGGTTATTTCTTAAGATATAAGTGGTTTCCCAACGACCGAGTTTTCAAGTTTTAATGCAACATGTTAAAAAATTATGATTGGATTTTTGAAGGTTTAATGTAGTGTATTAAGAAATTATGACCGATTTTCCTTTATAAAGTCTCAATCTCATTGCCTATCAATTATTTTTCAAGGTTTAAGATTTATTTTCCATGTCTAATGCAACATTCTATCTTAATATATAGTTTTTCTATGTTCTCCAAAATATTTTCCAACACGTGATTAAAGAACTATATCCTTTTTTCCTTCATAAAGTCTCAATGTGAATGTCTATCAATATGATGAATGTTTTATGACTGAATTTCCATATTTAAGATAAAGTTTTGTGTGTTCACGTTACATATAAACCTACATTTATCATACACTCACTAATTAGATGCAATGTTACCATCATTGCCATATCGGCTTCAAAAAGTGATATGACAGGTATTACTCTTAAGAGGAAGAAGATGGAAGTCATCAAAGCAACTCCCAATCCATCTGAGCCCTAGGCTACCTCAGTTCCTCCCTCTAGGGATCCTAAGTCGGACTCTCTAAAGAAAATGAAAACCTTGAGGAGTGATGATGTTAGTCAGGCCGACTTGGCTATCACCACCCTAATGCATAACTTAGGCAATAATTACCAAACTAACTCATGCTCCAAATTTAAGTTTTGGTACAATAGTTTTGATGACTTGCGATATGTTTATGATCATATGAATACGACTGAGGACATTGAGAAGGTGAAATCAATAGGTGCTCAGTAGTTGACATAAAATCTAGGGGCTTATCCGATGAGGTGTTTAGTCATGACACTCAGGGTCTTTCTGAAGTAGGTGGTGCCCATGAAAAAATGTGTCTCATCCTACTAAAGACGTAAATCAGTTGAAGGATGACTTTAAAGCTCGAACCCTCTAGGTAGATGAACTAACCAGGAAGCTTGCAGACATGAAGAATCAGAAAGAGACATCAGAGTCCCAATTGCCAAAGATGACTAAGCAGAAGGAAACCGCTGAAGCCAAGTGCTTAGAGCTGGAAGCGACCAATGTCAGCTTGGTCCGTGAAGCAGAATAGGCTTGGGCTCTTAATGAGACCTTAAAAAAGTCTTTGCAATATGCCCAGGTGGATTTGCTCTCTGTCGAGGATGATGCCTTCGAGAGAGCTAAAGCTCAAGCTTTATGTCTCATGCCCGACCTGGATGTGACAAGGATGGACTTTTCCAAGACTGTGGTGGATGAGCAATTGGTTGAAATGGAGTATGTTTCCCCTGAGACAGAGAATTTAAAGGATGCGATGGTGAATAATCCGACGTTTGAAGCTCAAGAAGACAACCAACATGAAGTTTAAATTTGTTAATGTTTTTTTGTTGGCCATCTCTGGTGATGTGCCCCTTTGTACCCTTGAACAATATTTTGCTTTCCTATTGAATGTTTAGGCCTTTTCAAGGTCATTTTTTTATTAATGTTATCCATTATCCCTTTATTCGTGTTAAAAAAATATTGACTGTTTTGACCATCCATGTCATGTGATTGTTTACTTAAGTCCGAGACTTCAATTTCTGGCCAGAAATTCTTCTTACTTAAACTATCTCTATTAAACATAACCTAGCCAGATGTTTCAATTAACTTAGCTCGGTCACAACCGATTATGCTAGAGGCTTCAACTAGCTTGGACTTCGATTAGGCCAGAGGTTTTAATTAACTTAGCTCCATCTTAGCTGGTTATGCTAGAGACTTCAAGTAGCATGGACTTCGATTAGGTAATAGGTTTTAATTAACTTAGCTCGGCCACAACCGATTATTCCAGAGGCTTCAGTGGCTTGGACTTTGATTAGGCCAGAGGTTTTAATTAACTTAGCTCAGTCACAACCGATTATGCCTGAGACTTCAAGTAGCTTGGACTTTGATTAGGATAGAGATTTTAATTAACTTATCTCGATCACAACCGATTATGCTAGAGGCTTCAAGTAGCTTGGACTTTGATTAGGCTAGAGGTTTTAATTAACTTAGCTCGATCACAATCGATTACGCTAGAGGCTTGAAGTAGCTTGGACTTTGATTAGGACATAGGTTTTAATTAACTTAGCTCGGCCTTAGCCTATTTCGTCAGAGGCTTAAAGTAGCTTGGACTTCAATTAGGCCAGAGGTTTTAATTTACTTAGTCCGACTAAGGCCGGTTATGTGGAAAGCTCCGACCTTTGAATGATTGCTCACCGACTCCGATTTTAATCCCAAAATTTTATCTAGGATCGTTTTTCCTGATTTACAAATTTATAATACAATTGTTTTTACTATGGATTCCTCATTAAAAACCCCTGCACTTGCAAGGGAAAAGAGTGCATTCCCATAATTTTATTCATGATGTCTATTACATAGCTTAACTGAAATAAAACTTAATGTTGGTTACATTCTAAGCCTTAGGTATTTCAACACCTTCTAAACTTTCTTATTTATAAGCCCCATTATGTAACTTCAGACGAATATGAAAAAGTCCTCCCCAATTAGGAGCTAACTTGCCTTTCTCCTTAGGATCAATCATCTTCTTCAACATCATATCTCTTTTGTGAAATCTTCTTTGCCTTACTTCATTATTAAATCCCCTAATAATTCTTTGTTTGGCCGTGAAATCCCTTATGTGGGCCATTTCCCTGGCTTCATCCAATAGATATGCAGATTTGTCTAAACCGTCCGAGTTGGTGTTTTCATCAAAAGCTATACGCCTCCAAGTCGTAGCATTGTTTTTTACCAGAACCATTGCCTCAACTCCATAATCCATCCTGAAAGGAAATTCCTGAATAGTCGAATGAGGGATATAATGATAAAACCATAAGGTCTCATGCAAATACTCATCCCATAACCCCTTAGCCTCATCAAACATCTTTTTCATCTCGGACATAATAATCTTATTTGCTTCCTCTGCCTCTTCTTCTGGTAACTCATTCTGGGTCGAATACTGAACGATAGGTATCATCTAGTCCCTTGTATTTTTGAATCTGAAAGGTATCACCTCATAATAATAACTATTCTTGTTTGTCATGAATGCCACCTTGGGAGCATCCAACAGATTCATTCGTATCTTATTCAAGTCATTGAAATCCACAAACATTCGCCACTTTCTTGATTTCTTTTTTAATCACAACTATATTAGCCCACCAGGTCGAGTAGTTAATCTCCCGAATGAAACCAACCTTTTGAAGCTTTTCGACTTCATCTTTTGTCACTGTTCTCATCTCCTCGTCATCTTTCCGCTTTCTCCGAGACACTGGCCTGATGGTTGGATCCAGTATCAGACGACACCAAACTATGCTTGGATCGATATCGGGTATGTTAACCGGTTTCCATGTGAATGGATCTATATTCCATTTCGACATTCTTATGATCGTGACTTCCTCCCCCAGAGACAAATTAGAATTAACTGAGTTGTCTGAGATATTTGGGTGTCGATCTGCACCTTCTTCATATCTTTGATAGGCGTCAGACTATCTTTCCTTGGGTCTTCTCTTGGCTCAATATCAACTAGATTCACCTTTAAATGATCACCTTTTATTGGCTCATCAGTTTAAGCTTTCTTTTTGAGCTTTAGACTATCTTGTAACATTTTCTTGCTAATCCTTGATCATATTTTATAACCCCTGTGCGCCCATCTTCGAGAGGATACTTCAATGTGAGGTATAAAGTGGATAATTCTACCTCCAAAGTATTGAATGATGGTCTGCCAATAATAATGTTGTAAGGAGATGCAACTTTGATAATTAAGTACCTGACCTTAAAACTTTTCGCATAATCTCCACTTCCGAAAGTTGTTATCACGGGAAGATACCCTAGAACTTACGCATAATCTTCGGAGAAATCGACCAAGGTACATTTAAAAGGTAATAGCTCGGAGATTTCGAAATTCATACCCTTGAACGCATCCCATTATGATACATCTAATGAACTTCTCGAATCTACCAAGACTCGCTTCACACTCCAGTCCTAAATTTGTACTTTAATCACCATTGGGTCATTCTCATGAGCCAATACTCCTTCTACATATTTTCTGGAGAAGTTTATTTCAACCATGTTTTATCTTCTTCTGAAAGCAGCTTCTGTCTGACATGAATCACTGCCAGGGCATATCTTTTCCTAGTTGAGTTAGTTTTTCCTCCTCCTGTGAATCCTTCAGCAATGGTATTAAAAGTGTGAAGGGTCAACTAGGCTTTACATACCTCATATGTGCTATTCCCTTTCTTTTGTAGGGGATTTCCCGAATGGGTGTCCTCTCTGGGAGGACTTCTTTTTCCTGGATGACCTCTGACATCTTTCACATAGGACAACAAACGACCTCTCTGAATTGAGATCTCGATTTATTTTTTGAGTTGATGAATTTTTTGTGTGTGATGACCACGAAGTCTATGGCATGCACACCATGCATTCTCGTCTTTTCCCATCATGGCATGGACTCCTATTGAATGCCCCGTGATAGGGAGTAATCTGAGATGATAGACTTCTTTCAAATTATCTTCACATTTGGTATTCAATGGTGTATACCCGATGTAACACCCCGATAAAATAAGATAATTATTTAAATTGAGTTAATAATATATTTATTAATTTAATTAAATAATTGGAATTATTATTATTATTGGAATAATAATTATTGGAATATTATTGGGATTATTATTATTGGATTATTTTTATTGTTATTATTGGAATAAAAGTAGAAATCAGTAAAAAGGTTCCATTTGGTAAAAAGAGTTATTTTCACGTGAAAAGGGAAAAGAGGCAGAAAAGGGAAAAAAGGGCAAAGAGCCAGAGGACGAAGGTTGAAGGAAGGAAAAGCTTGGAGCTCAGAGATTGCCGGATTTACTCAGGTAAGGGGGGTTTATCATCGATTAATGGGTATTATGGGATAATATGTGATGGGTAGTGAGAAACCATTGATTTGCCTCTGATTGAATGATGTATGATGAATTTGTGAACTTTTGGGATGAACGAAATTGGGATTAAAATTGAAGAAATTCGTAGGAATTAGAGGTAGAAAGGTTAGAAATTTGTGAAATCGAAAGTGTATGATTCGGGTTAGACGAGATGAATGAATTGTGTGTAAAATTTGGACTGTGGAAGGTTGAATTGGATAGATCTCGTAGCAGGAGAAGCCATTGCAGATCTGGAAATTCTGGTTTCTGGTCATACGCGTATGGCACTAGGCAATACGCGTATGATATGGCTGGTACGCGTATGGATGAGGCCTTACGCGTATGAGTGAAAAAGATGATGTTTTGAACGTGAAATTGTCTCTGTTAGTACGCGTATGAGAATGTGGTACGCGTAGCATACGCGTATGGGCGTGGGCAATACGCGTATGGACTTGGTCAGGAATGGGCAATACGCGTATGGGCATAGGCAATACGCGTATGGGCAGACTTGTGGTTTTTCTGAACTATGGTTGTGCAGTTTTTGGTTGTTTAGGCTGAGTGATGTAACTTAGCTGATGTATGACGTAGTAGGGATCATTTTCCCGTTGTTTTGAGTAGTATAGGTATTAGTAGAGTGTGTTAATACTGTGTTTGATTATGCGGCATGATATGATATGCTTTTGTGATAAAATGTGTTGATGATGTGTGATGGTATGCATGATGCTGTGAATGTATCAGTTATGTATGCATTTGTGAATAGACTGTTTTATGGCTTAGAGTGTGAGCATATGTCTATTCTTGAGTTGTTGTTATTGTTGCATTGCTAGGTGATTAGCATGCATATTGTGGCCTTTATGGTGGTAGCTAATTCCCATGGTGAGGAATTAGTGAGTAAATCATTTTGATTGTTGTTGATGTTTGCATGCTAGGTGATTAGCGTGCATAGCATGGCCCATTTGGGGTGGTAGCTAATTCCCATGGTGAGGAATTAGGGAGTGAGTCACTATGTCTCAAATGAGTGGGACTAGTGAGCTTGGTAGCCGTGCCTGGATTTGGACGGTGAGGTTGAACTATATGTTCACAAATAGTCGGTACCGCATGCATGAAGTCTCATTGCATAATATATGTATGGCGTATAATATGAATGGATGTATTCCAATATTATACGTGTTGTTTGTGTTGGTGTTGAGTATTATGTTGAGTTGATGTGCTGTTACTGAATACATGTTTGGATTAGGGTGATGAAGTGTGTTAAATTACTTAACATGACATGATATTTTATAATACTTATTATATTGATTGAGGAACTCACCCTTACAACTGTTTTTCAGGTAACGAGCAGTGATTGAGTAGGAGCTAGTACTTGGAGTCTAGAGTAGTTCATTAGGGGGTCATGCTCTGATAGATGTAACATCGGGAAGGGATGTTTTGAATGTTTTACTGTTGGTTATGAACCATTTTACATGTAATGTGTTACATGTTTTGATTGATTTGATTTATATCCGCTGCGATTTATGCGAATGTTTATTTGATTAAATAAAGAGCATGACTGTTATTTTGGAACATGGTGTGAAGTGTTTATGTGACACCCATAACTGCATAATTACTCTGATGTTGTATTTTGATATTTAATTTAAATTATTGGGGTATTTTAGAAGGGTGTTACATTAGTGGTATCAGAGCATAGTCGGTCGAGTCGAGTCGTAATTATTCTGTTTTCCCTGTACGGGATAGGTGTTGTGTAACCCTATCAGTACTTATTGTTTAGCTTGTTGGGTTTTCAGAATAGAGATGGCTGGAAGAGGTAGAGATGATGCTGCAATTGCTGAGGCTCTGGGTATGCTAGCTGGAGTACTTGGGGGAAATCCGAATGTTGTGGGAATGGGAGCTGCTCGTCAACTGAGTGAGTTCCAGAAGAACAATCCTCCAATGTTCAAGGGAGCATACGATCCAGATGGCGCTCAGAAGTGGTTGAAGGAGATTGAGAGGATCTTCCGAGTGACTGAGTGTGCCGATAACCAGAAGGTCAGGTTCGGTACGCATATGCTGTCAGAGGAAGCGGACGATTGGTGGGTTGCTACCCGCACTGAATTGGAAGCTGTTGGGAATGCTGAGATTACTTGGGCTGTGTTCCGAGAGAGATTCCTGAGGAAGTACTTTCCAGAGGATGTCAGAGGAAAGAAAGAGATAGAGTTCTTGGAATTGAAGCAGGGCAATCGGTCGGTTACTGAATATGCTGCTAAGTTCACAGAGCTGTCGAAGTATTACACTCCCTATAACGAGGCTACTGGGGAATTTTCGAAATGTGTGAAGTTTGAGAACGGGTTGCGTCCCGAGATCAAGCAGGCTATTGGATATCAGCGGATCAGAGTGTTTTCTGACTTGGTTGACTGTTGCAGGATTTTTGAACAGGATTCCAAAGCCAGAGCAGAGAGCTATCAGCAAAGGGTTGATAGGAAAGGCAAGAATCAGAATGATCGTGGAAAACCGTATGCAGCTGGCAAAGGTTTTCAGAGACAGAGTGGGATGAAGAGGCCTAGTGGGGGAGACTCCAGTGCCCCTGCTAAGTGTTACAGATGTGGTCAGGCTGGGCATCGTATCCATGAATGTACCAGTAATGAGAAGAAGTGTTTCAAGTGTGGAAAAGGTGGTCATTTGGCTGCAGACTGCCGGTTGAAGACTGTGACTTGTTTCAACTGTGGAGAGTTGGGTCATATTAGTCCACAGTGTCCTAAGCCGAAGAAGGAGAACCAGTCGGGAGGCAAGGTCTTTGCTTTATCGGGTTCTGAGACTTCTGCAGATGATCGTTTGATCCGAGGTACGTGTTATATTAATGGCTTTCCTCTTGTAGCTATTATTGACACCGGTGCTACTTATTCCTTTATATCCTTGGATTGTGCTGTGAAACTTAAGTTAGAGATATCTGAGATGCGTGGAAGTATGGTGATTGATACTCCTGCGAAGGGTTCAGTGACTACTACTTCAGTTTGTTTAAATTGTCCTTTGAGTATTTTTGGTAGAGACTTTGGGATGGACCTTGTGTGTCTTCCACTAGTACAGGTTGATGTTATCCTGGGTATGAACTGGTTGGTGTTTAACCGAGTCTATATCAACTGTTTTGATAAGACTGTGATTTTTCCTAAGATTGAGGAAGGAAAGAGTTTGTTTCTATCTGCAAGGCAGGTGAATGAGGAAGTAGCAGATGGGGCAGAGTTGTTTATGCTGTTAGCGACTTTGGAAGCTAAAGATAAACTGGTGATTGGTAATCTAGCCGTGGTATGTGATTTTCCTGATGTGTTTCCTGAAGAAGTGAATGAATTACCGCCAGAGCGTGAAGTTGAGTTCTCGATCGATTTGGTACCTGGTACTAGGCCGATATCGATGGCTCCGTACCGTATGTCTGCTGTTGAGTTAACTGAATTGAAGAGTCAGTTGGAAGATCTGTTGGATAAGAAATTTATTCGTCCGAGTGTGTCACCGTGGGGTGCACCAGTGTTATTGGTTAAGAAGAAAGAAGGTACTATGAGGTTGTGTGTGGACTACAGGCAATTGAATAAAGTGACTATCAAGAATCGGTATCCTTTGCCGAGGATTGATGATTTGATGGATCAATTGGTTGGTGCGAGTGTGTTCAGCAAGATAGATTTGAGATTTGGGTATCATCAGATACGTGTGAAAACTGAGGATATTCAGAAGACTGCTTTCAGAACAAGGTATGGACATTATGAGTATTCTGTAATGCCTTTTGGCGTGACTAATGCGCCTGGAGTATTTATGGAATACATGAATAGGATTTTCCATCCGTATCTAGACCAGTTTGTTGTGGTGTTTATTGACGATATTTTAGTGTATTCGAAATCTGAAGAAGAGCATGCTGAGCATTTGAGAATGGTTTTAAGAGTTCTACGAGAAAAGAAGTTATTTGCTAAACTGTCTAAGTGTGAATTTTGGTTAGAAGAGGTTAGTTTTCTTGGTCATGTGATTTCAAGAGGTGGTGTTGCTGTTGATCCTTCTAAGATAGAAGCGGTATCTAAGTGGGAAGCTCCGAAGTCAGTTTCTGAGATAAGGAGTTTTCTTGGACTTGCAGGTTATTATAGGAAGTTCATTGAGGGATTTTCTAAGTTGGCGTTACCGTTGACGATGTTGACTAGAAAGGGGCAAGCGTTTGTTTGGGACTCAAAATGTGAAGAAGGTTTCCAAGAGTTAAAGAGAATGTTGACTACTGCTCCTATTCTGATATTACCGAGTTCGTCGGAATCATTTGAGGTTTACTGTGATGCTTCATTGTTGGGATTGGGTGGTGTGTTGATGCAGAATAAGCAGGTTATAGCTTATGCTTCGAGACAACTGAGGGTTCATGAGAGGAACTATCCGACACACGATTTAGAGTTGGCAGCTGTGGTTTTTGTTCTGAAGTTATGGAGGCATTATCTATACGGGTCAAGATTTGAGGTTTTCAGTGACCATAAAAGTTTAAAGTATTTGTTTGATCAGAAAGAGCTGAATATGAGACAGAGGAGATGGTTAGAGTTTCTGAAGGATTATGATTTTGGTTTGAATTACCATCCGGGTAAAGCAAACGTAGTGGCGGATGCATTGAGTCGGAAATCATTGCATATGTCTATGTTAATGGTTAAGGAATTAGATTTGATTGAGCAGTTTAGAGACTTGAGTTTGGTGTGTGAGAGTACTCACAATAGTGTTAAATTGGGAATGTTGAAGTTAACGAGTAATATTTTGGATGAGATTAGAGAGGGTCAGAAATCCGATATGCTTTTGGTTGATAAGTTGACTTTAGTGAATCAAGGTCAAGGTGGTGAATTCAGAGTTGATGAGAGTGGTGTTTTGAAATTTGGTAATCGGGTATGTATTCCGGATGTTATCGAACTTAAGAAGAGTATCCTGGAGGAAGGACATCGTAGTGGCCTGAGTATTCATCCTGGAGCTACGAAGATGTATCATGATTTGAAAAAAGTTATTTTGGTGGCCAGGAATGAAAAGAGAAATTGCGAGTTTTGTTTATTCTTGTTTGACTTGTCAGAAGTCAAAGATTGAGCATCAGAAGCCGTCTGGGCTAATGCAACCGTTGGCTATTCCAGAGTGGAAGTGGGATAGTATCAGTATGGATTTTGTGTCTGGTTTGCCGAGGACAAATAAGAATTTTGAAGCTATTTGGGTGATTGTTGACAGATTGACGAAATCGGCTCATTTCATTCCGATCAGAATGGATTATCCGTTAGAGAGATTGGCCGAGTTGTATATTGAGAAGATTGTAAGTTTGCATGGTATTCCGTCTAGTATTGTTTCGGACAGAGATCCTAGATTTACATCGAAGTTCTGGGAAGGTTTGCAGAGGGCTTTGGGAACTAAGCTGAGATTGAGTTCTGCATATCATCCGCAGACTGATGGTCAGACTGAGAGGACGATTCAGCCGCTAGAGGATCTTTTGAGGGCTTGTGTTTTGGAAAAGGGAGGTGCTTGGGATTGTTATTTGCCTTTGATTGAGTTTACCTACAACAATAGTTTTCATTCGAGCATTGGTATGGCACCATTTGAAGCTTTGTATGGTAGGAGATGTCGGACACCTTTATGTTGGTATGAGTCCGGTGAGAGTGCTGTGGTTGGACCTGAAATTGTTCAACAAACTACGGAAAAGATTAAGATGATTCAGGAGAAGATGAGAATTGCTCAGAGTCGTCAGAAGAGTTATCATGACAAGAGGAGGAAGTCACTTGAGTTCCAAGAGGGAGATCATGTGTTTCTTCGTGTTGCTCCGATAACTGGGGTTGGTCGAGCTTTAAAGTCGAAGAAGTTGACACCTCGATTTATTGGTCCTTATCAGATTTTGGAGAGGATAGGGGAGGTAGCCTATCGTATCGCTTTACCGCCGTCACTTGCGAATTTGCATGAGGTTTTTCATGTATCTCAGTTGAGGAGGTACATTCATGATCCGTCGCATGTGGTCCAAGTAGATGATGTCCAGGTGAGAGATAACCTGACTGTTGAAACATCACCTATGAGGATTGAGGATCGAGAGTTGAAGCAGTTGCGGGGTAAAGAGATTGCTTTGGTAAAGGTAGCTTGGGGCGGACCAGCAGGTGGCAATGTGACTTGGGAACTTGAGAGTCAGATGAAAGAGTCCTATCCAGAGTTATTCGCTTGAGGTATGTTTTCGAGGACGAAAACTCTTTTAGTGGGGGAGAGTTGTAACACCCCGATAAAATAAGATAATTATTTAAATTGAGTTAATAATATATTTATTAATTTAATTAAATAATTGGAATTATTATTATTATTGGAATAATAATTATTGGAATATTATTGGGATTATTATTATTGGATTATTTTTATTGTTATTATTGGAATAAAAGTAGAAATCAGTAAAAAGGTTCCATTTGGTAAAAAGAGTTATTTTCACGTGAAAAGGGAAAAGAGGCAGAAAAGGGAAAAAAGGGCAAAGAGCCAGAGGACGAAGGTTGAAGGAAGGAAAAGCTTGGAGCTCAGAGATTGCCGGATTTACTCAGGTAAGGGGGGTTTATCATCGATTAATGGGTATTATGGGATAATATGTGATGGGTAGTGAGAAACCATTGATTTGCCTCTGATTGAATGATGTATGATGAATTTGTGAACTTTTGGGATGAACGAAATTGGGATTAAAATTGAAGAAATTCGTAGGAATTAGAGGTAGAAAGGTTAGAAATTTGTGAAATCGAAAGTGTATGATTCGGGTTAGACGAGATGAATGAATTGTGTGTAAAATTTGGACTGTGGAAGGTTGAATTGGATAGATCTCGTAGCAGGAGAAGCCATTGCAGATCTGGAAATTCTGGTTTCTGGTCATACGCGTATGGCACTAGGCAATACGCGTATGATATGGCTGGTACGCGTATGGATGAGGCCTTACGCGTATGAGTGAAAAAGATGATGTTTTGAACGTGAAATTGTCTCTGTTAGTACGCGTATGAGAATGTGGTACGCGTAGCATACGCGTATGGGCGTGGGCAATACGCGTATGGACTTGGTCAGGAATGGGCAATACGCGTATGGGCATAGGCAATACGCGTATGGGCAGACTTGTGGTTTTTCTGAACTATGGTTGTGCAGTTTTTGGTTGTTTAGGCTGAGTGATGTAACTTAGCTGATGTATGACGTAGTAGGGATCATTTTCCCGTTGTTTTGAGTAGTATAGGTATTAGTAGAGTGTGCTAATACTGTGTTTGATTATGCGGCATGATATGATATGCTTTTGTGATAAAATGTGTTGATGATGTGTGATGGTATGCATGATGCTGTGAATGTATCAGTTATGTATGCATTTGTGAATAGACTGTTTTATGGCTTAGAGTGTGAGCATATGTCTATTCTTGAGTTGTTGTTATTGTTGCATTGCTAGGTGATTAGCATGCATATTGTGGCCTTTATGGTGGTAGCTAATTCCCATGGTGAGGAATTAGTGAGTAAATCATTTTGATTGTTGTTGATGTTTGCATGCTAGGTGATTAGCGTGCATAGCATGGCCCATTTGGGGTGGTAGCTAATTCCCATGGTGAGGAATTAGGGAGTGAGTCACTATGTCTCAAATGAGTGGGACTAGTGAGCTTGGTAGCCGTGCCTGGATTTGGACGGTGAGGTTGAACTATATGTTCACAAATAGTCGGTACCGCATGCATGGAGTCTCATTGCATAATATATGTATGGCGTATAATATGAATGGATGTGTTCCAATATTATACGTGTTGTTTGTGTTGGTGTTGAGTATTATGTTGAGTTGATGTGCTGTTACTGAATACATGTTTGGATTAGGGTGATGAAGTGTGTTAAATTACTTAACATGACATGATATTTTATAATACTTATTATATTGATTGAGGAACTCACCCTTACAACTGTTTTTCAGGTAACGAGCAGTGATTGAGTAGGAGCTAGTACTTGGAGTCTAGAGTAGTTCATTAGGGGGTCATGCTCTGATAGATGTAACATCGGGAAGGGATGTTTTGAATGTTTTACTGTTGGTTATGAACCATTTTACATGTAATGTGTTACATGTTTTGATTGATTTGATTTATATCCGCTGCGATTTATGCGAATGTTTATTTGATTAAATAAAGAGCATGACTGTTATTTTGGAACATGGTGTGAAGTGTTTATGTGACACCCATAACTGCATAATTACTCTGATGTTGTATTTTGATATTTAATTTAAATTATTTGGGTATTTTAGAAGGGTGTTACACCCGACATATTTGTCAAACGGTCATCCGGATGGTCTCATCGTGATCCGGTATCTAGATATGGGCTTAGGATATTCCTTCACATGCCTGACTCCATCCTCCTTAGCTCGCATTTTATCCTTGGCGTTTCGAGATATCTTTTCCATGTTTCTCTCCTCCTCTTTAATATAACATTCTTATATAGTAAAAACTTCATCCATGTTGGCTCCCGACTTTTGTGCTAAGGATTCGCTGAACTGCTAAGTGCGACGATTCACTCGGGCTTCGTGGACCTCATTTATGCTTTTCCCTTTCTTCTACAGAGGATTCTTCGAGATGGTATCCTCTCTTGGATGACTTCTTTTTCCCTGATAACCTCCAACATCTTTCACATAGGACAACAAACTATCTCTCTAAATTAAGATCTCGATTTCTTTTTTGTGTTGATGAAATTTTTTCGTATGATGACCACGAAGTTTGTGGTATGCACAACATGTATTATCGTCTTTTTCCATCATGGAGTGGACTCCTTTTGGACACCCTGGGATGGGTAGTAATTTAAGATGATAGACTTCTTTCAAAATATCCTCACGTCTGGTATATAGTGGCATATAACCGACATCTTTGTCAAACGGTCACCATGATGGCCTCATCATGATCCGGTCTCTAGGTTCATGCTTAGGATATTCATTCATATGCCATGTTCCCTCCTCCTTAGCTCGTATTTTTTCCTTGGCATCTCGAGACCTTTTTTCCATGTTGCTCTCCTCCCCTTTAATGTAGTATTCTGCTGCACTAATAACTCCATCCATGCTGGTTATCGACTTTTGTGTTAAGGATTCGTTGAACTACCCAGCTTTGAATCCATGTCGAAATTCCCCTACAAACATCTCATGATTCGAGTGAGACACCTTAATGGTTTCTTCATTGAACCTCGCCAAATACTCTATAGAGTTTCCAAGTACCCTTATCAGACGTTGAATAAACTGATAGTCGACACCTTTTTATGTGTGCATGCCGAAAAGTGTTGTACCATCTTTTTAGTTAGATTCTGGTAGCTAACGACCGAGAATTTGGGTAAGCTCATATACCATCGTATAAACCCTTCTTTAAAGGTACCTATCATGAGTTTACACTTAAGGGAGTCAGAAGCCCCTATTATCGACATCTTATTATTGATCGCAATAATATGCTCTTGTGGATCATTTTTACCATCAAAAGATACTAACAGTAGAGGTTGATGTTCTCTAGAACTTGATCATCCCATATTGCTTCGGACAATGGTTGGGAATCTAGAGGCTCCTCCTATGTATCCCCATCCTGTTGACTTTGTGTTTGCAAAATATGGACATTATCTTGCAATGTTTCATTCTGTTGATGGAGATCCTCCACTACTACGAGCAATTGGGTTATATCTGGTGGTGAAGGCGGGTCACTTCAGTTGGAAGATGATCTGGAAATCGTACAATTGGGTTGGTTGATAATTTTTGTGTGTCCTGGGAAAAAATTACCAAGGCCCCACGGTGGGCGCCAAATATTCTTGCTAAAAAATATTAAAAGGTTGACTTTCTTTAAGCAAGTCAGGGAAAGCCTCAAATGATTGGTTAAGTGTCTGTAAATATTTTCTCAGGTCGTTCCTCTCCTCTCCTCCTAGAGGAAGTCTCCCTTTATACCCCATCCACCACCAATGGCCTTTAAAGGAGTGCTTCATCATATTCCTCATTCAAAGAACTTGGAATAATACTCATCGTCTCCCATAATCATCATATAACACTTTTCCCCTCATTTTCTGTAACTCCCTGTCATTATGGAGACGTTTCATAATCAACCACTATGAATGTTCATATGATTTCCTAGCACTGACATCGGATCTGACTTTGTTTCTCAGTGATAGCACGAGATCGGTTTCAACATGCTTATCTTGTGTCTAATTGAATCCTAACTACATTCAGACTTGAGTAACGCTATGGCTACTCGGTCTTCTTGCCTCTTCGTACTCAATTCACAAAAGCTTGACCTCAAGGGATTTTCGGGATGTACAATTAAATTGTTCATTTAATTAAGTTTCATTCAAATATCTTACATTTAATCTAATTAGATTAATTCTCACATCATTTTTAGTCAATTCATCATTTTTTGCATTTATTTAAATTCTTCTAAACATTAATTTAATTGCGTAATACCTTCAAAAAATTTCTTCAAACTTCGGCTCACTAATTTTTGTTCAAGATTATTTTAAAAGAATGGAAATGTCTATTCAACCCCCTCCCCTTATTTTAGACAATTAGACACCCATATTTATCCAACACTATTATTAGCTTAAATGATAACGACATTCAGGTGGATGGAATTACAAGTGTTTATGAAGCTACTTTCAATAATTTAGAGAATCACTTTAAGTCTGTAAATTTTGTAATTCTAGTTATTGAGAATGTTCGTCTCTTATCCATCATCTCGTATAATGCATATGTGCTAGGTAGACCTTTCAATGAAAAAGGAGGCGAAACAATATGTTTTAAATGTCAGGGTCATGAAAGGATTAACTTTGGTTTCTTAAAATATTTTTAGATGGTAGTTAAAGGAAATTTTATGAGATTTAGTTTAAAATTCTATTCTAATGGGAAGTTAGTTAAAGTTTCCTATGTCACCTTTTATCATGTTAATTCATAAAGTAGTTAATCCCCAAAGAGTTATTAATTATATGCCTATTTCCTTAGTATGTTGCTTGTGTAAAGTTTTGGAAAACATTTTGCTGAACATTTTTCATAATAAAGCTTTATTTGAAGCTATAAAATACACACTGAAAATGAATAAACTCAAATATAATTTCCTATGATGAATAATACTTAATAATCATGCCAAAATCAACATAACTTGTCAACTTTCAAAGATTTCATCTTAGCATCATAACTTTGGCTGAAATTGAGTGATAGAGGTTAATGATCGAGTTTTGTATGAATACAAATGATAAAGATTGAAATCGAGTGATATATGTTGAGATTGTTGAGCTTTGTTTGATGAGGAGAAAAGAGAGGATGGTTTTGGTTTGATGAGAAATAAGATAAATCAATTTTTTTCCAGAAGAGGAGGAACCCTTGTTTGATGAAGATAAAAAAGATGATGATTTTGGATTAATGAGAAGAAAAAAGAGAAATTTTGTTCTGGTAGAAGAGAAGAAAGAGTTGCAAGTTCCAATGAAGAAAGAGAAAGAGAGTCTGTGGTTGTGATGAAGGAGGAGAAATTGGTCATAAAAATCAAATCAAAAGGAAAAAAAAATGCCCCTTAAAATAAAATAAAATTACCAATTGTGTTGTATTTAGAAATAGTGGCATATGTTGTATTGTTTAAAATTGTGTTAACCTAGTATTTCTCTTAAAACTTAGGCAAAACAATGTAAAATATAGATGCTTAACATTTTTTGTTTCTCGAGCTCTTGTCTTTTCTTGTCACCTATTCACCATTGCTCTTTGTGTTAAGAAAGATTATAACGAATACAATTTGGTAACAACAACATAATAAAACATATAAATAATTATTTTACTTCTATATTGTTCTCCACTAAAAATACAGAGCAGTTATATTAAACTCTCAATAGATTATTTGGAAAAATATTTGTTCCTTTAAATGAAGATTGTTTAATAATAGGGTTTTGACCAAGGATAATTTAGTTTGATGTGGTATTTTAGATCATAATTATTTGGCATGTCCAAAGGGATGTAGGTCGAAGAATACTCTAATCATATTTTCCTTTATTGTGAATGTTAAGAATATTTGTATATAAAATAACCCCACATCGACTATAGCATGTAATTAACTATAATCTCTATATATCATACAATTTCTGTAGTGTCTTTTAAACACACAATTTATTCAAATGTCTCTCACCCTCTTATACTTTAATATGGTATCTAGAGCTTATTGAGATTCAACTATTCGCCATGTTCTACCCGGTTGACCCATTATCTTTCGATAAGAACATTTTCTGGGTGACTCATTTTGATCAGCCCCATACCGTCACTTTTCTGGCCATAATCGGTAATGTCACTGCTTTTGACGTCCTTCCGGTGAGATGCCTATACCACTGGAATCGCCTCTTCCAAATCGACGAGTCCTTAAAATCTTACTATCAACCGCCTTCTCACGCGCCACTTCTCCTTATGTGCTTAGACTTTGAGTGCCATCGCTCTTGAAAAGCGAGACATCACGTCCAATAGCCCCTTCTGTCACGATTTCCATCGTTGGTGTTGTCATCCTGCCCTCTTACCCATTATCTACTAAATTTTTCATTTCAAGCCATCAACTCTCATAGGAAACACCAATTCAGCCATATTTACTAAGGTTTTTCTTATCCCGTGTGAAAGACTAATCAAGACATCCACTGAATCATATGTGTTTGCCTTCTACTACCATGGTTGTAATGAACGAAATTGAGGACGTGGTGGCCAACGCCATGATATTCGTGGTAACTCCTGCAATCTTTACAACCATATTCAAACTAAATGTCGTACAAAGGCAAGATAACAACAATGATAACCTAGGGATGCTACTGCCACTCAACCAAATATACCAAAGAAGTTACTATTATAGCCTCTGATTATAATAAATTCCATCAGTTCAAAGCAGCTCATCGACCATCATCTTCTGCCACTGTTGCTTAGCCGGGTAATCCTACAACCTTTGTCTCTACATCCTCCTCCCTTGGCCCTTGGATCCTTGACTCTAGTGCGTCTAATCATATGACTGGTAATAAGTTTCTTTTATTTCACTTGTCTTATTCTGATTCTTTGCCTTCTGTCACTGTGGCGGATGACTCTAGAATCAAATTTCAAGGCCTTGTTCAGGGACACCCACTTCCAAACTTGTCTATATATTTTGTGCTCTATATTCTTGTTTATCCTTTCAATTTAATATTTGTTAAAAATATTACTCGTACTCTTGATTATTCAGTTCTTTTTATTGATAAATATGTTTATGTCCAGTATCGAAGTACAGGACGAACGATTGGAACATGGAGTGAGTCCGGAGGATTATATCATTTATCACCACCGGTGTCATGTGCTTCTATTGCTTCTCAAAGTTGTATACATCAACATTTAGGTCACCCCATCCTTAATAAAATGCATCTTTTAGTTCCTAGTTTTTCTAAGCTTTCGTCATTTGAGTGTCAGTCATGTCAATTAGGCAAACATACTCGTCACACCTATTGTCAACGAGTAAATAAACTATATGTTTAGAGGATATTTTACTTCACCACAATGTCCTTTCTCGTTTTTGGGGTTATACTATTCTCACAGCTTATCACCTTATTAACCAAATGCCTTTATTAGTCCTTCAAGATCAAATTCCATACTCTTTCTTGAACCCGCAATATGATCTCTACCCCCATTCCTCTTTGGTTCTTTGGTTGCACATGCTTTGTTCATGACCTCATTCGAAGTAAAGACAAACTTTTTGCAAAAGCTCTCAAATGTATCTTTCTAGGATAATCACGTATACAAAAAGGCTATCTTTCTTTTTGTCCCCAACTTCAAAGATGCATTATTTCCTCCAATGTCACATTCTTTGAAACCTCACCATTTTTCTCTGCCTCTACGTTACCTGATGAGAATGGTACTTTAGATGCTCAAGATATCCCTTCCATCACTCCCACACCCATTACACCTATATTTCATTTCTACCAACGACGGACACCTCGTCCATTGGAGGTTAGAGATGATATTGGTCCATCACACCATCTTCCGCTCCAACTACCCCTCCAGTTACGGCACCTACACTTGAACTTCCAATAACATTATAAAAAGGTATTCGATCTCATCATCCTATTCCTAAATATGTTTGTGTTTAAAATTATGACTGGCTCTCTACTTTCTATGTCTCTTTTGTATCTGCTTTGGATTCTATGTATATTCCTAAGTCTACATGTGAAGCTATGAATGATCCCAATTGGTGTCATGCGATGGGGTAAGAAATGGCTGCATTACATTCAAATAACACTTAGGACAATGTTACATTACCTCTAGAAAAAACTACAATGGAATGTCGATGGGTTTATATAATGAAGGTTGGACCAGATGGTCAGATCGATCGTTTCAAAGCCCGTTTGGTAGCCAAAGGATATAACACAAATATTTAGTCTTGATTATAGTGACACTTTTTCTCCAGTGGCCAAGATTAGTTTAGTTCGTCTCTTTTTTGCAATGGTTACTATTCATCATTGTCTGCTTCACCAGTTGGACATTAAAAATGCATTTTTACACGGAGAATTGGAGGAGGAAGTTTATATGGATCAACCTTTAGGTTTTACTGTTCCTGGAAATTCTAAACTTTTTTGTCGGCTTCACCATTCTATTTATGGGCTAAAACAGTCCCCACGTGCTTGGTTTGGTCCCTCCAATCCTATTTTTTAGGTTTTGTCATTCTAAAAAAATGGCTAGCACCACCTTCCACTTTGCACTTGCGTGGACTACATAGAGACGCTGATATATTTCACCGTTTGTGATCAATGTTAAAGCATACTACAAGAGGTATTTCGATAATCCTTTGATATTTTGTTTGTGATTAATTATTTAATCAAGATCTGTTCATCGAGATTGTTTTGCTAAGAGGATGATTTTTTTGAAAAGGTGTGGTACATGAGGAAGTTACCTCAAACACCATAATGAAATCCTGCAACTAGAAGGAAATGATAAGCCCGTGTTAAGTGTCTTTTTTTATCCTTAACTATTTACTTTATTGCTCCAACGTTTACACTTGCGTCAACTATATATATTGCCATCTAATTTAAACATATCGGGTTTACAATTATATAACCAAGAAATTTCATATACTAACATTATATTAAATTCCATGTTTTTGTTGAGGATTGTTTTTAAATATAACATTTTAAAGGGTCATTATTCAAACCCCTTATCTTGGGAATATCTATTCTACTTAAAATTTCATCATAGTGCTACCTCAAGGGTTTGAACACTAACAAGTGTCAGAGGAAAATATTCAAGAAGAAGTAATGTTAAAAGATAAGTACATCACCAAATGAGGACCATCAAACATAATGTCACTCTTTGACGAATCAAACTAATGCTTCTCGAAAGGAAAATGCAATTATTTATCAAGTCTCAATACATGGTGATATGGATGGTGATTATATATGGAGACTATGCACTAACATAGTCGTCTCAAACTGTTTGGAGGACATGTGCTAAGGGTTGATTTCCCTTGCACAAAATTGGCCATGTATATAAATAATACAAGATGGAGTTTCTAAAGAAGAAAATACATGGACAATAGATGGTAGAGCCATGCTATTATAATAAACTATATGTTTGGAGGCTCTTTTATTTCACCACAATGTCCCTTCTCATTTTTTGGGTAATGCTCTTCTCACAGCTTGTCACCTTTTGATTATAATGAGTTCCATCAGTTTAAAGTAACTTATCAACCATCATCCTCTTCCACCATTGCTTAGTCTGGTAATCCTGCAACATTTGTCTCTACATCCTCCTCCATTGGTCCTTGGATCCTTGACTCTGGTGCCTCTGATCGTATGACTGGTAATAAGTTTCTTTTATTTCACTTGTCTTATTCTGATTCTTTGCCTTCTTTCACTATGGCAGATAACTCTAAAACCAAAGTCCAAGGCCTTGTTCAGGCACACCCACTTCCAAACTTGTCTATAGCTTTTGTGCTCTATATTAATGGTTGTCCTTTCAATCTAATATCTGTTAAAAAGCTTACCTGTACTCTTGATTGTTCAGTTCTGTTTATTAATAAACATGTTTATGTCCAGGATCAACATATAGAACGTACGATTAGAACATGGAGTGAGTCTGGAGGATTATATCATCTATCACCACCGGGTCAGGTGCTTCTATTGCTTCTCAAAGTCGTACACATAAACATTTAGGTCACCCTAGCCTTAATAAAATGCATCTTTTAATTCCTAGTTGTTCTAAGCTTTCGTCATTTGAGTGTCAGTCATGTCAATTAGGCAAACATAATCGTCACACCTATTGTCAATGAGTAAATAAACTATATGTTTAGAGGAACTTTTACTTCACCACAATGTCATTTCTCATTTTTTGGGTGATGCTCTTCTCATAGGTTGTCACCTTATCAACTGAATGCATTCATCAATCCTTCAAGATAAAATTCCATACTCTATCTTGAACCCGCAATATGATCTCTACCCCATTCCTCTTTGATTCTTTTGTTGCACATGCTTTGTTCATGACCTCATCCCAAGTAAAGACAAACTTTCTGCAAAAGCTCTCAAATGTATCTTTCTAGGCTACTCACATATACTGTTGATTCTAAGTGTTGGCAACAATTTTGGTAAAATAAAGAGTGTTCACAAGATGTCATGTGTGATGTCTTAACATAAGATATCCTATGTACCTGCTGGAGTTCAAGAACATGTGCATGCAGGATTGTTTCAGAATGCCACATACAATGACAAGGCTTCTGATATGGATGTACCTGTTGGAGCTTAAATGAAAGACATGTTCATGCAGGATTGTTTCAGATGACATACACAATGTCATGGCATCTGATATGACTGTACCTGCTGGAAGTTATAAAAGGAATTATTGGATTATGCAGGATTTTTCCAGGATGTCAGACCCGATGTCATGACATCCTGTACACAGAACATTCAGTATGAATGTCTGGTGTTTTGTGATTGCACAATTAATGACAATCTTTGGATGATTGAAGATATGGCTAGCTGGCGCATTCAATCATGGATTACAACAAGATTTACTTATTTTCCAAGGAGATCTATACAGCTGTTATAAAAAGATTTGATTGGAAAATAGATTTAGGGTTTTCAAGATGTCCAAGCCCAGCTGAAAGCTTCTATAAAAAGGGACTTAGAAAACCTGTTTGAATACACAACCAAGACTGAGCGAAATACAGAGAGAGAGCTAGGGTTTGTGTCTGTTTAGTCGTAAGACTTGTAGGTCATTCAAGTCATCCATTGATAATTGAATTGGACTGATTTGTGGTTGTAATTTGTCACTCTAAAGCTGTTAAGTAAGAGTGTGTGTCTACTTGATCACATCTGTGAAGCAAGATCAAGTGTGTGTCTTCTTGATCAAAGCTTTGAAGCAAGATCAAGAGTGTGTCTTCTTGATTGAAACTGTGAAGTAAAATCAAGAATGTGTAATTGAAAAGTATTTTCTTTTCACAAGGGATTGTTATTTAAGATCACTGGTGTGTGATTATAAGGGGAGTGAGTGGGTTCTCATATCTAAGAGTGCTTAGGTAGAAGTTGCACGGGTAGAGATTAGGTGAGAAAGACTGTAACTTGTTGAAGTGTACGGATAGTCTTTGAACTAATTCTATTTTAGTGAATTTCCTTCCTGGCTTGGTAGCCCCCAGACGTAGGTGAGTTGCACCGAACTGGGTTAACAATTGCTTGTGTTATTTACTTTACCATTCTATTTATTTATCCATTGTGTGTTGACAGATATCAGTGTCGTAACATTACCTTCGACATCTTATATCTGATACCAGAATTTCATATACAAAAATGATATCGTTCTTTTTGTCCCCAACTTCAAAGATGCATTATTTCCTCCAATGTCATATTTGAAAACTCACCATTTTTATCTGCCTCTGTGTTACCTGATGAGAATGGTATTTCAGATGCTCTAGATATCCCTTCCATCACCCCCACACCCATTACACCTCTATTGCATGTCTACCAACGACGGACACCTCATCCATTGGAGGTTAGATACGATATTGATCCATCACACCATCCCAATTGGTGTCAGGCGATGGTTTAAGAAATGGTTGCATTACATTCAAATAACACTTAGGACAATGTTACGTTACCTCCAGAAAAAACTATAGTTGAATATCGACGAGTTTATACAATGAAGGTTGGACCAGATGGTGAGATCGATCGTTTCAAATCCCATTTGGTAGCCAAATGATATGACACAAATATTTAGTCTTGATTGCAATGACATTTTCTCTTTGGTGGCCAAGATTAGTTCAGTTTGTCTCTTTCTTGCAATGGATGTTATTCATCATTGTCCGCTTCATCAGTTGGACATTAAAAATGCATTTTAACACAGAGAATTGGAGGAGGAAGTTTATATGGATCAACCCTTAGGTTTTATTGTTCTTGGAAATTCTAAACTTGTTTGTCGGCTTTGTCATTCTCTTTATGGGCTGAAACAGTCCCCACATGCTTGGTTTGGTAGCTTCAGCTCTGCCATGATACAGTTTGGTATGACTAGATGTGAAGAAAATCACTCTGTTTTCTTTCTTCATTCCTCCATTGGTCAGTGCATCTTTCTTGTGATCTATATTGATGACATTGTTATCACTATAGACGATACTGAGACTTTTCAAAAATGTTTAGACAAAAGATTTGGGTTCACTCAGATACTTCTTAGGCATTGAAGTTCCCATACCTCATCCGACATTGCAATCAACCAGTGCAAGTATACTTCAAACATTCTTAGTGAAACGGGTATGCTTAAATTTCATCCTGTTGATACTCCTATGGACCCTAACGTCAAGCGACTTCTAGGTCAGGGGGAGCCATTGAAAGACCTAGGAAGATATCGACGACTTATGGGAAGACTCAATTATTTTACAATCACCATACCAGATATTACATTTGCAGTGAGCATTGTGAGTCAGTTTCTAAATGCTCATTGTGATAGTTATTGGGGCAAAGTCCTTTGAATTCTTAGATATATAAATAAATCACCCAGAAGAGGACTATTATATGAAGATAATGGTGATGCTAAAATCATTTGTTATTCAGATGCAAACTGGGTTGGATCACGTTGGATTGGAGATCCAGATCCAGATATTGTGTTCTGATTGAATGTAATATGATCTCATGAAAAAGCAAGAGACAAATACAGTTGCACTATGTAGTACTGAAGTTAAATATCGTGATATGACAACAGTCTCAAAGACGCGTGTATGATTGAAAAATAGTTATTTAAGAGATTGTTTACTAATATTTTTTGTTTATGAAAAATAGTTTATCAAATATGTCTACCTGAATATATTATAAAATTATTTGTATGAAAGTATGCATAACAAGAAAATATAAATAAATAAAAAATATTAAATCAATCAAGAATTTGAATTTTACAATATCATTTAATAATTTATATGTTAGTGTAATAAAAAAGAAGAGACTGACATAATATACACTAATAATTATGTGTGAAAGAAAAAAAAATGAGAATGGTTGAATAGCTTACAAATAATAGTGAGGTGTAAAAGGTAGTTTTGAGTGGCATGACCTGATATTTCATTCTTGTCAATTTATAAAAAAATAATTAGTAGTATACTATTAGAAAAGTAAGTTTGTAGAATATGACAAACATATCCCAGCGTTTGTAGTCCAACGGTTAGGATAATTGCCTTCCAAGCAATAGACCCGGGTTCGACTCCCGGCAAACGCATGTTTTAATTTTTATTATGCTCAATAAAAATTGAAAATGGCTAGAACGTAATACAAAATGTCGCATCCTAAATCAACTCAATGTTATATCCTAAACACTTTTTTTCTTTAATCAACGGCAATCAATTACATAACCTCACTTTTTTTCTTAACAGTTAATAACTTCACTAACATAACAAAAATAACCATATTATATCAAGTAATATCAGTTAGCCTTTTCTAATGGCAAATCAATTATATAGATAGAGAATGAATACAAATAGTACTTCACTCCTTACATGATTAAAAGATTTAAAAAAAAATCTAAAATCTAAAAGGACAATCAAAATAATAAGAATGTAAAAAGTGGGAAATGGACCAAACCCTGAAAGCTTGAATTTATTTTATTTTAATTTGGATATTTTTATAAGTTGAAATAAAACTATCTAAAATAAAATAAACACATTCACAATTTTTTAATTTAAAAATAATTTCATATAAAAATATGTTTTATAATAAAATTTTAATTAATTATAAAATTTCCATAATTGTTTTTAAAATTTCCATAATTGTTTTTATTAAAATATATATTTTTAATTTGCAGAGATTTTCTAATCATCATTTTTTTACCATAATTTTTTTTTATAAACACCTTTTGAATTCACTGGGAGTACTAGGAGTACTTAAATGGGGCACTCGTTAACATTTCGATTATTTTATTATAAATTGATATTGTTAGAATTTTGAATCACAGATATAACAATTAAGGTGTTAGAGTTATTGTTTAATTAGTCGAGAGTTAAAACGGTCTAATTAATATTAAGTCAGTCTGTGACTAAAAACATAAATGTCATGAAAGGTAAGGTTATTGCATAGATGTCATAAATCGATATCTAATTTGATGAGGAGTCAAATTAGAATATTGAAAATCAAGAAATAACCCTAGGATTATTTATATGAGTTATAGTCCTCATTTGTATAGCAGACAAAAAAACACGGTTCATTAGGATTCTCTCTTCATCCTCATCAAAAGAGATTAAAGGAATCTTAAGAAACTCTATAAATCAGAAGATCACATATATATGAACCTGAGGGAATCCCAATGACAAACACATGTAAGTTTTTGTTTTCATTCTCTGATTGAATTCTGATATATGTTTAAGGGATATGAGTTGATGGATTATCGACTCATATGGATTAGAAACTGAGAAGAACCAGACCTGACATGTCCCTTAAAATCAAAGAGGAGGTCAGAAAGCAGTTTGACACAAGGTTCCTAGCCGTTGTAAAATATCTGCAGTGGGTTGCTAATATTGTGTTAGTCCTGAAGAAAGATGATAAAGTTAGAATGTATCTGGACTATCGAGATTTGAATAGAGTCAGTCCTAAAGACGACTTCCCCCTGCCTCACATTGATGTATTGGTGGATAACAATGTTCGATTTTCGGTCTTCTCATTCATGGACGGATTCTCCGATTATAACCAGATAAAGATGGCTCCTGCAGACATGGAAAAACCATGTTTATCACCCATTGGGGCACTTTCTGTTACAAGGTAATTCCTTTAAGATTGAAAAACACCGGGGCAACATACCAAAGGGAAATGATAACTCTCTTTCACGATATGATTCATATAGAGATAAAGGTCTACATCGACAACATGATTGCTAAATCACAAACAGAAGAAGATCACATAGTCGACTTATAAAATATATTTGGTCGTCTGAGGAGATTCAAACTATGTCTGAATCCCACAAAGTGCACTTTCAGAGTCAGATCAGGAAAACTGTTGGGGTTCATATTGATGTATTGGTGGATAACAATGTTCGATTTTCGGTCTTCTCATTCATGGACGAATTCTCCGATTATAACCAGATAAAGATGGCTCCTGCAGACATGGAAAAACCATGTTTATCACCCATTGGGGCACTTTCTGTTACAAGGTAATTCCTTTAAGATTGAAAAACACCGGGGCAACATACCAAAGGGAAATGATAACTCTCTTTCACGATATGATTCATATAGAGATAAAGGTCTACATCGACAACATGATTTCTAAATCACAAACAGAAGAAGATCACATAGTCGACTTATAAAATATATTTGGTCGTCTGAGGAGATTCAAACTATGTCTGAATCCCACAAAGTGCACTTTCAGAGTCAGATCAGGAAAACTGTTGGGGTTCATATTCAACGAGAAAGGAATTGAAGTGGATCCTGACAAAGTGAAGGTCATCCAAGATATGCTAGCTTCGAGGATTGAAAAATAAGTTCGTGGGTTCCTAGGGAGATTGAACTACATCACTAGGTTTGTCTCGCACCTTACAACCACTTGTGAACCAATCTTCAAGTTACTAAGGAAAAATCAGGCTATTGAATGGAATGAAGGTTGTCAAAAAGCCTTCGATAGAATCAAAGAATACTTGCAAAGGCCACATATCCTGGTACCTCCAGTTCCTAGGAAACCTCTCATTATGTACCTGACAATGCTTGATGGTTTGATGGTCTATGTGTTGGGGAAACAGAATGGAACCAGTAGAAAGGAATATGTTATCTACTACTTGAGCAAGAAATTTACCGATTGTGAATCCAGATATTTCCTACTTGAGCAGTGGCACTTTTTCATGAAAAAATCTGATTCAAACATATTTTGTTGTTATACCATCAAAAATTGCATTGATTGATCATAATACACTCTTTTAAAATAATGTGATACACATATAAATACTGCATGTTTCAGATTTCAAAATTACCCCTCTTTCATTGCAATTCAAATGCATTACTCTCTCATTTTTAAAACAAGTGTCTTGTCATACAAACTTGGGTTGAAACTTATTACATAAATTTTCATTGCATTTCGGAAAGTTTCAACACTATAATTTTTGAGCACTTGTATAACATATTATGAATTGTTTACTTGATAGAGAAGATCAAATCTAGTAATTATTATACATTGTTATCAAAATTCAAATTCTTGTATAAAATTCAGATTAGTGTTATTAGACACACCCTCCAGATCAATCTTAATGCTGCTCTAGATGGATGAAGCAATATGGTACTTGGTAGGAATGATACCTCTGAGCACTCTAGCTTTTAACAAAAGAGCCCAACTTTCATAATAGTTCAGGAGATCCCAATAATGCTTCATGTTGAAAGCATCATTAAGGGTAGTAATGGACCTGAGACCTAACCCCCTTGCTCCAAAGGCTTGCACACCTTAGCCCAAGCAATAATCAGAAGCTTCACTAACAGAACCAACAAAAATGAAGGATTTGTGGGTATTCACAATTTGACATGAAAAAGTTGCATATTTAGAGAAAAGTTTAATAAGAGAATCAACAGTGCCTCTGTCACCCCTACAAAAAATCATTACATCATCAATAAACAAATAGTGAGAAGGAACCTTAAGACCCCTAGGACCAGGGATCAACTTTATCTTCTTCTAAGTTACCAGATTAGATAAACTTCTACTAAGGACTTCCTCATCCATGCAGAAAAGAAGAGGGGAAAGGGGATCACCCTTTCTCACCCCTCTACCACAATCAAAGAAACCATGCATTTTTCCATTGAATGAAACAAAAAATTTGGCAGAGTTGAGAATGATCTATATCCATTTTGTAAAAACATCGTTGAAACCAAAATGCTTTAGGACTTGCATCAAAAACATCCAATTAATAAAATCAAAAGATTTTTTAATATCTAGTTTCATGACCAAATTACCCTCATAGGACTTCTTTTGCATCAAGTTGACAGCCTTAGATGTAAGCCCTGTACAGTCTTTGATGCATCTCCCTTGGATAAAACCATTTTGCTCTTTGAAGATAATGGTTGGCATAATGATAGCTAATCAGTTAGACATAACCTTAGAAATAATTTTAAACTTAAAGTTAGCTAAGGCAATAGGTCTAAACAGGTCAATAGAATCTGCATTGGAAGTTTTAGGAATGAGAATCAAAGTATTGGAATTGTAGTTAGGTATAATACAAGAGGAAGTAAAGAATTGTTTAACCTCTTCAATGACATCCTGATGAATAATGTCCCAGTAGTATTGAAAGAACAAAGCTCAAAAGCCATCAGGGCTCGAAGCTCCCTCTTTGTTCTTGTTGAAGACAAATTCTTTCATTTTTATGTCAGAAGGGATTTCGGTGAGCATCTGATTAATTTCCAGACTTATATGGTTGGGTATTGTCATACGGTGAACTGGACTTTTTGTGTTTTTTATCGCAATGTCGCGGTTAGCAAGAGTCGCCACCGACTTTTCTTTTATCCAATAAGGAAAGGTGGAAAAGAACAGGAAAGACCTTAATTTAGATTTTGGGTTCGGGAGGTACATTATACAAAGGGAAGGTGTTAGCACCCTTTGTATCCATGGTTATCCATGGGCTCTTAATTGCTCGATCACTTATATTATTTTTGTCTAAGAAAGTGTTTGTGAATTGTTTGGAAAATTGTTTTGAAAAGAGAATTTAACTTTGTAATGATTCTTGTATGAATGTATACAAAGTGGTTATCCCGTTTTAGTTTTGAAAATTGTTTAGAAAAATATAACTCGGTAATGATTCTAGTATGAATGTATACCAAGTGGTGATTTTCTAAAGGCATTTTGAAAGGTGTGAGGTGCAAAAAAAATGTTTTAAGTTGTGAGCCAGCAATTAAGAGTTATACCGACCCAAGGTCTTTACGGGCATTTCCTATCCTTATGAGGGTAAAACTGTCCTTATTATTGAGAAATAAGTAGTTTTATCCTTTGGATGTAAAAGGGTCATCGTAGGGTCATCGATTGGTCATTGAAGGCAACAGTTATGAGGATACCTTAGCATTCGAAGGGACTATCATCATTTAACCGTAGGCAACATCGGAGGGTCATCGAGGGACAAAGTTGTATATTCGAAGGCAACATCCGAGGGACTATAATTTATTTTATGATGATTTAACCGAAGGGTCTTTGCTAAGGGTATCCCCACGTTCGCGGGACATGACCGTAATATCGTAATCGTAAGGCAACAAAGAGAGGTCCAAGATCACTTATTCAAAGGCAAAGTTTTACAATTAATTATATAATTAGGATGAAACTCCACATTAAAATTATTAAAAATAATATATTAAAAAATTAATACATTAGAAATTAATATATTAAAAAATTAATTTAGGGTGAAACTCCACAAGGGTATCCCACAAATAAAGTGGAATACCTAGCCAATAACCTTTTCCTGGGATATGTGAACCTTTACGAAACTCGAAAAAAAGAAACATGTCAGAACACCAAATCAGGGTGCAATCGAAGATTACACCGGAGAAATATCACAACAATAAATAGGATAGGATAAATAATGCATGGCTATGATAAAAACATAAAAAAAACAGACTAGAAGAATCAGGTACTGTCTCGTTCGCCTCTGCCTCGCCTAGCGAAGGCCACGGATTTTGAATTTGAAAACAGCCCCATGTTAGGAACTTTGAATTTTATGGCATTTTATCACAGGAATAACATGGTCAAACATTCAGGGTATTCGGGCATATTTAAATTCCCATACGAAAGCAAATTATATATCAACATTTAATCATGATGCATTATAAATGTAGATATGGCCAATTGAAAGTATAAACAATAGAGATACGCAAACCTGTTTGCCAATTCAAGGTTGAAGGGATTGACCACTTGTAGTATCGGAATAAGTTAGGCAGCGGGAATTGGACGGCGATGGCTTCGGTGCAGATGGGCTGCCTTCAGGGTTTCTTTACTCTGAATTCTCCGGGTAGGCAGGGTTCCTATGCCAAAGTTTCTATCCGTCCTTCTCTGTTCTCTCTCTTTCTTTTTCCTCAAGGTTTTGTTCCAAGGAAACCTCAGAGTGTTTTGCTTCTCTTCCTTCTTTCTCCAGTAAATCTCCCAGTGTAAACTCCAAGTCCCACTCCCCTACTGAAACTTCAGTATTTATAGACTAATTTCGTGGGTAATGGGCTTGGAATGAGGGAGACCCAAGTCCAAAATAATTTGTTATATTTTATTTATTTATTTATTTTAATTATTTAATTAATTAATTAATTAAAATTTTTTTCTTTTTTTTTTTTTTTTTTTTTTTTTTTTTCGTTTTTTTTTTTCGTTTTTTTTTTCGTTTTTTTTTTCGTTTTTTTTTCGTTTTTTTTTTTTTTTTTTTTTTTTTTTTTTAGGAAAAATGATGGGTAATTTTTGGGGTATGACAGCTGCCCCTGTTCAATATTCTTGAACCGAGAGAGTTAGGATGGCGTGTATGCCATTCGTGGTCTGGAGGTGGAAGATTATTGAACACTAGAATGCCCCAAAAATTTGCACTTGAGAATCGACAGTTGGTCTTGATGGAGATGGGCTTAAAGATGCCATCCGGGAGGTTTGATGACGAAAGCTTCAGATCGCGCCGTATATTAGGCCAATTTGAAGACATGGGTGCCACACTGGGTCGTACGTTAGACCGTATAATGAGTCATCCATTAGGCTGCCGACTTCGCTGGGGAGTCGGAGTGTGTCATATGCTGTTGGGGATAAAGGATCAGAATGGACCATACGCTAGATCGTATCTGAGTTGCAGAATGAGCCGTACGTTAGGCTGAATCTGATGACGAAAGGGGTAGTCGTACGTTAGACTACACTTCAGAAATGTACCGTATGTTAGGTAGCATCTGAGGGGATGGACATCCGAACGGGTCGTACGTTAGACCGTCGCAGAATGAGTCGTCTGTTAGGCCGCATCTGATGATGAAAGCGGTAGTCGTACGCCAGACTACACTTCAGAAATGTACCGTACGTTAGGTAGCATCTGAGGGTTGTAAGATCCAAACGGGTCGTACGTTAGACCGCGTTGGGGTTGTTGAAGTTCAGAATGGATCGTACGTTAGATCGTATCCGAGTTGTAGAATGAGCCGTCCGTTAGGCTGCATCTGAAAAAGAAAGTAGTCGTACGCTAGACTACACCCCTGAATGTACCGTACGCTAGGCAGCATCTGAGGATTTGAAGGTCCAAATGGGTCGTACGTTAGACCGCATTGGAGTTGCTGAAGAAGTCATATGTTGGGCTGAATCAGAATGAACCGTACGTTAGGCTGTATCTGATAACCTGTATATGTTGTACTTGCAATAAATGTCTGGGATGGGCTTAAAGATGCCATCGTTAGGAGGATATCGAAGTGTTGTCAGAATGAATGTTCCCATGAACTGTATTTGAAATATGTATCTGAATCTTGAATGTGATTGATAAAGGTGTCTGTCTGAATGAACCTTTTATTTTGACTATATCAGGAGGATAAATAACCTGCAAAGAAAAGTTAGCTTCATGCTATGTCATGATGTATGAGATGTTTCGTGTTATGCTAAAATAAATGCGAATGTTGTATGCATGCGTATGCTGTGAAATGATGTAATGAATGAGTTATGCGTATGAGAAGTTCTGCTTGGGGACTCTACTGGGGAAAATAAATCCCCATCTACTGATTGGAGATATTTGTAACGATGACCCTTTCTCGGCAGGGGGTTCTTGATTCTGTCTGATGGTAGAAATATTCCACAGATCTTGGCTGAGGATGGATGAGATGATCAATCTGTCTGATGATGCCGACCTCTGTTGGGGAGTAACTGGCTGTGCCGGGGAATACTGCTAATTTCTTCTGAGGAATAACAGACTTGCTGGGGGAATAGAATTGGTAGCGGATTCATTGGAAGCATGGTTAGACCTTCTCCTCGATCCTGAAGTCGGGTAGTAATTGCTATTGCTATTCTACGCATATATTTTGGTAAACATTTATCATATTCAAATGCACATATTAATTCAAATTAAATCAATGGACATTTACGCAACCAAAACAGAAAAGTAAAAACAAAAGCATCTTTTTTTTGAAAGAGGGTTGTATTGATTTTGAAAGGAGGCCTATAAACAGGCAATTTGTGTACAAGGAGACAGAAATCCTAGTAAGAGGAAATTGTCAAAAACAAAGAGAAAGCTATGTGGAAGAAGTCCTATTGATTTTAAGCCTACTACTGTCATTATGTCTTCGAGCATCTCATCCCTTGCTGTCGGATAGAAGTGATTGGCTTGGTCAGTCCCTCGAACTTGGATGAAAGTTGACTGAGAACGGGACATAGTCATACGCTTTAATCCCTAATTTTTGCCTGGACCGCCTTTTCAGGTTTTCAGTCCACCAGGATACCCTTTTTTGCCCAAGCCGCCTTTTCAGGTTTTCGACTTGCCGGGTGTACATTTTTTTTTATATATCCCTAATTTTTGCCCGAACCCTTTTGGTTCGCCGGGATGCCCTTACTTTTGCCTAGATACGTCGATCTAGCGGGTCTCTTTTATGCGTAGTATTTTTTAACTATGTCCGCGTTCACGGGATGTGGGAAGTCTTCACCATCCATAGTAGCGAGTATCATGGCTCCACCAGAGAATACCTTCTTAACCACAAATGGCCCTTCGTATGTGGGAGTCCATTTGCCTCTGGGATCACCTTGTGGTAGAATGATACGCTTGATCACCAAGTCGCCAAGTTGGTACACCTGTCTCTTAACTCTTTTGTTAAATGCCTGGGTCATGCATTTCTGATATATCTGCCCATGACAAACAGCCGCAAGTCTCTTCTCATCAATCAGATTTATCTGATCGAGTCGAGTCTGAATCCATTCATCTTCATCTAAGCCCGCCTCTTTCATGATTCTTAGAGAGGGAATCTGAACTTCCACTAGTAAGATGGCTTCCATTCCATAGACTAAAGAGAACGGAGTTGCCCCTGTCGTAGTGCGCACTGAAGTGCGATAACCGTAAAGAGTAAAGGGTAACATCTCATGCCAGTCTTTGTATGTTACTGTCATTTCTTGCATGACCTTCTTGATATTGTTAGCAGTCCCCACGGCGCCGTTCATCTTTGGCCGGTACGGAGAAGAGTTATGGTGTTTTATTTTGAACTGCGTGCAGAGTTCAGTAATCATCTTGTTGTTCAAATTAGTACCATTGTCAGTGATAACTCTTTCAGGAGACAGCAGGTTTCTCAAATAGGTATTTGATAGAATCCATCTTAGAAGTCAATAAGGTGGTATGATTCAACATATACTGTCTTAGTCGGCGAGCAGCCCAGGCCAAAGCACAGCAAGCTTTCTCGGGCTGTGAGTATCTTGTTTCACAGTCGGTACCTTTTGCTAAGGCAGTATATGGCATGCTCTTTTCGACCAGACTCGTCATGTTGCCCCAACACACCTCATTGAATTTTCTAACACGGTCAAATACGTAATTAAAGGTCTTCCTTCAACTGGTGGCATCGGAACTGGAGGTTCTTGGCGATATTTCCTGATTTTGTCATAAGCTTCTTGGCATTCATCATTCCATACCATCTCTTGATTTTGTCTCAGTAATTTGAAGATGGGTTTGCAGGTAGCAGTCAAGTGTGGAATGAATCGGGCAATGTAATTCGAGTGCCCCAAGAAACCTCTGACTTCTTTCTTGTTTATTTCAGTATCCAGATTTACAATTTCAATTGATTCCTCATGCGGCTGTATAGTCTTTTCTTCTTGCAGTAGTCGGGCAAGTTCTCCAGGGACTTCACAATCTTCCTCGCTTCCATCCTCGGCTTGGTAGATCGGATTTTCAAAGTCATAATGAACAGTAGCAGAGTCATTACCAACAGGATCCAGAGTGGATATGGATCGGCAAATTGTTACGTGAGTGTGTGCAAGAAACATAGCTTGTTTGAAAAATGACAGGAAAGATAAAGAGCGCAATATTTGAATGCAAAAAGTCCATTGATCTATTGAATATGAATATGCTTATGAAAATGACAAAAACCCTTAACAAATTAGCTATCGTGCCCCGGGCATAGACACGATGCCTTAAGAAGTTTAATTGTAAAAGAAAATTAAAATTTGCAACTCTAAAATAAACAATAACAATTACTCCTGACTAAAGGAAATCGGGATAATGTCTTCAGCCTTCCAATTGTTGAGTCCGTCACCAATTGTTGGGAAAATCCAGCTATCCAAGTCGCAATCGCTATCAGCATCTTCTACAGCATTAATCTGATTTTTGACTATCTTTCCAGAGTTAAACCCCAGGCCAGCTTTATCAGACTTGTACGGTACATTAATCAGTCGACCCCAACCAATACGATCACCACTTTCAACCGCGGCTTGAGCATCTTTCAGAGAGATCATGACAGGGGGAGCACGAACAACCTTGGGCACAAGGGGAGTTGGCTTAAGGACAGGAATGGGTGGAGGAACCACTTCAAATGACTGAGAAGGAGTCTCAAAGAATTCACCATCCATCTCGACGTATTTGAAGGCTTGCACACTACTGACAATATACTCTTCTTCTCCACATACAGTGACAACCATGCCTGCTATTGGATACTTCAGCTTTTGATGAAGCGACGAAGCTACCGCACCTGCCCCATGGATCCAAGGGCGCCCCAACAAGCAGGAGTAGGCGGGACGAATGTCCATCACGTGAAAGGTAGTGCTGAAGACTTGAGGTCCTATCTTGATAGGGAGAACCACTTCACCATAGACAACACTCTTCGCACCATCGTAAGCACGCACCACAACATCACTAGGTTTCAGTTCAATGCCTTTGTAGTCAAATTTATCGAGTACAGCTTTCGGGAGCACATTCAAGGAAGAGCCGTTGTCGATCAACACGTGAGCCAGGGTGATCCCCTCACACTCGATGGAGATATGCAGAGCTTTATTGTGATTCTTTCCTGCTGGCGTCAGGTCAGCATCGGAAAAGCCTAGGCCATTGTCAACAGTCAAATTAGCAACATAATGTTCGAATTGATCGACGGATGTTTCTTGAGGCACATGAGCGGTCTTCAAGAATTTCATCAATGCATTGGCATGGGATTCAGAGGATAACAACAAGGACAACATTGAGATTTTAGACGGAGTATGCCCCAATTGTTCCACTACATCAAAATCGCTCTTACGGATGATTTTCAGCATCTCTTCCATTTCCTGTTTGGCAACATCTTCAGAAGTAACTTCGACCGATGTCTCTGACTGAGGAGGATTGACTGGTCTTTTTCCTCGAATTTCGGGAGCGGGAGGTGAGATTTCTGGAGAGAAGATCCTTCCACTTCGAGTAATTTTACTAGTCCCCACAATATCATTAGGATTAGCAGAACTACCAACTTGCTTTATGCCATGGATGTAAACGTCGCCTCCATAGTTCCACGGAATAGCTTTGCTGGAGGAATATGGCACGGGGCCAGGTGCGGTAATAATCAGGGGAGCCACTTTGGGCTCAGCGGTAATCTTCACAGGCACTCTAGTAGCGGTAATCTTCACTGGAGCTTTGGACCTAGCAATCACAGATACCTCTTCAATAGAGTTGTCCACCTTAGGAACCCTTTCAAATAGAATTGTACGATCATCCATCAGCCGTTGAATGCCGTTCTTCAACTTCAAACAATCATTGGGTCGGAGTACACAGAGATCGCAATCTTCAGCACAACCTGGAAATAAACCAGCTTGCAATAAATTCTTCTTAACGATCAGGAGAGGAGATGCTAAATCAGCAACGTCAGTAACGTGAGAATTGTCGTCCACAACATTAACATTCTGGTCATGATTAGGCATAGGTGCTGTGATGACATTGGGGGTCGCCGGAGGATCAAATTCAATTTCTCCAGCGTCAATCATATCCTGAATCTTGTTCTTCAACAACCAGCAATCATTCGTATCATGCCCGGGGCTATCGGAGTGATAGGCACACCTGGCGTTGGGATTATAACGAGGAGAAGTAGTGTTGGGATTTGCAGGAGGGCCTCTGAGGGTAATCAAATTGGCCTTTAACATACTCTGCAGTGCTTGGGTTAAAGTCATATTGATCTTGGTAAACTGTCTTCTCGACCTGTCTTGTCTGTGTTGGAAGTTCTGAGATGGCGGTGCGGCAATTGTAACTGCCCCAACAGTATGGTCACGATTCTTCTTGTTATGCTTCCTCTCACTGTACACAGCATTTGATTCATTCTTTCCCTGATAGGACTTTTTGGTGCTTGCAGAAGTAGCTGCCTGTATCTTTCCACTTCGAATGCCGCTTTCAACCCGTTCACCTGTCAAGATAAGTTCAGTGAAACCTGACGAGGAACTTCCCAGTAGATGGCTGTAGAATGGGCCAGTCAGTGTACCCATGAACATTTCCACTAACTCTCGATCAGTCATAGGGGGTTTGACTCTGCCAGCCAAATCTCTCCACTTTTGAGCATATTCTTTGAAACTTTCTTTAGAGCCCATAGTCATATTTTGTAGCTGTAGCCGAGTAGGCGCTAACTCAGAATTATACTGGTAGTGCTTGTAGAAAGCTGTTGCTAAATCAGTCCATGTGCGGATGTTAGAGCTCTCAAGCTGATAATACCACTCTAACTGTGTGCCAGACAGACTCTCTTGGAAGAAATGGATCCACAGTTTCTTATCAGTAGTGTGCGGCTGAATCTTTCTCACATAAGCCCTTAGATGCATCTGAGGACAAGAGGCACCATCATACTTAGTGAAAATGGGAACCTTGAATTTGCGGGGAATGACCACATCAGAGACCAGACCCAAGTTTTCGAAATCCAGACCGGGCACTTTCTGCCCCTCCATAGCTAGCATACGTTCTTCCAGCAACTTGTACTTATCATCCTTCGGAGAGTACTGTTCATGTTCATAATCTTCATCGTCGTCCTCAGAATTGACGAGATTAGGATTCTCATCTTCCGAATCATTCTCGGTCTCTTCTTCTGAATCCTTCGGAATTCTAATCTTGACTCCTGTAACCTGTCCCTTAAGCCTTCTCCCCGGGTTGATGTAACCCACAGGTTTCTGGTCCTTCTTCTTCTCCATCAAAAGAGCTTTCAGTTCTTCCTGCCCCTTAGATAAGCTCAGCATCATTTCCTGGAATTGAGCATTCTGGGCCTGGAGATCTTTGACAGTTTGTTCGAGAGCCATTGTTCAATCTGTTTGAATCTGTTGGAATCTGTTTGATAGGAAAATCGTGAGAACACTGATCCTTTAGAATACCTGTTATGCGATGCAATGCAATGTATGAAATGTTTTCAAGGACTTTCGGGATTTAACTTTGCATAAACTAACAAAAAGAGCTTTTTTTTTCTTTTCTCTTTTGTTTTTGCTTTTGTTTTTGTTTTTTTTTAGCAGAGTTAAATCCCTAAATCCTTGAAATGGTTAGTACAATGCCATGATGTTATGATGTTATGATGTTATGTTGTTATGATGTCATGTTGTTAGATAAATAACAAGCACAAGCAAGTCACACAACAATCATTCCTAGGTTTTAAGGCTTGCGTGAGTTCCATAGGTAAATACCCTCCCCACTGAAGTTTGGTTGGTTCAACCTGTCTTAGAATAGTAACCGGGTTCTAGAAGGATCTCAAATCATTGACCTTTCCTTAAGTCCACTTCAGTGCAACACCAAGTGGTTGACCGAAGCTTCCCTAAAGTCCAATCTCAAAGAGTGTAGTATCGAGTCTCAACCAACTCCAGTCGGAACCGAAGCCAGTTATCTCACTACTTTCTAATGGCCAGGATGAGTCAATTAGGGTTCTAAAGGTCTGGTTAATGCTTTTATGACACCACGCGAATGCCAAATATTTCCTCAACTAATATGAGGAACATCAGGACATCCAAAGTGCCACATTAACCGTAGCCATCATTTTGACCATTCCAGTATACGCCGGACAGTCGCGATGATCTCTTGCTACTTACCTAAGGTACACTAGATCCGGGTGTAGGATCTTTCACTCAAGCATAACATACCCAAGCAATCCCTTAAAAATAAATCAGACAAATTGAATAAGTGATCTTGTTTTTAAGGTAACCTCTCTTTTTAAATATTTCTCTTCCCCAGCAGAGTCGCCAGTTCTGTCATACGGTGAACTGGACTTTTTGTGTTTTTTATCGCAATGTCGCGGTTAGCAAGAGTCGCCACCGACTTTTCTTTTATCCAATAAGGAAAGGTGGAAAAGAACAGGAAAGACCTTAATTTAGATTTTGGGTTCGGGAGGTACATTATACAAAGGGAAGGTGTTAGCACCCTTTGTATCCATGGTTATCCATGGGCTCTTAATTGCTCGATCACTTATATTATTTTTGTCTAAAAAAGTGTTTGTGAATTGTTTGGAAAATTGTTTTGAAAAGAGAATTTAACTTTGTAATGATTCTTGTATGAATGTATACAAAGTGGTTATCCCGTTTTAGTTTTGAAAATTGTTTAGAAAAATATAACTCGGTAATGATTCTAGTATGAATGTATACCAAGTGGTGATTTTCTAAAGGCATTTTGAAAGGTGTGAGGTGCAAAAAAAATGTTTTAAGTTGTGAGCCAGCAATTAAGAGTTATACCGACCCAAGGTCTTTACGGGCATTTCCTATCCTTATGAGGGTAAAACTGTCCTTATTATTGAGAAATAAGTAGTTTTATCCTTTGGATGTAAAAGGGTCATCGTAGGGTCATCGATTGGTCATTGAAGGCAACAGTTATGAGGATACCTTAGCATTCGAAGGGACTATCATCATTTAACCGTAGGCAACATCGGAGGGTCATCGAGGGACAAAGTTGTATATTCGAAGGCAACATCCGAGGGACTATAATTTATTTTATGATGATTTAACCGAAGGGTCTTTGCTAAGGGTATCCCCACGTTCGCGGGACATGACCGTAATATCGTAATCGTAAGGCAACAAAGAGAGGTCCAAGATCACTTATTCAAAGGCAAAGTTTTACAATTAATTATATAATTAGGATGAAACTCCACATTAAAATTATTAAAAATAATATATTAAAAAATTAATACATTAGAAATTAATATATTAAAAAATTAATTTAGGGTGAAACTCCACAAGGGTATCCCACAAATAAAGTGGAATACCTAGCCAATAACCTTTTCCTGGGATATGTGAACCTTTACGAAACTCGAAAAAAAGAAACATGTCAGAACACCAAATCAGGGTGCAATCGAAGATTACACCGGAGAAATATCACAACAATAAATAGGATAGGATAAATAATGCATGGCTATGATAAAAACATAAAAAAAACAGACTAGAAGAATCAGGTACTGTCTCGTTCGCCTCTGCCTCGCCTAGCGAAGGCCACGGATTTTGAATTTGAAAACAGCCCCATGTTAGGAACTTTGAATTTTATGGCATTTTATCACAGGAATAACATGGTCAAACATTCAGGGTATTCGGGCATATTTAAATTCCCATACGAAAGCAAATTATATATCAACATTTAATCATGATGCATTATAAATGTAGATATGGCCAATTGAAAGTATAAACAATAGAGATACGCAAACCTGTTTGCCAATTCAAGGTTGAAGGGATTGACCACTTGTAGTATCGGAATAAGTTAGGCAGCGGGAATTGGACGGCGATGGCTTCGGTGCAGATGGGCTGCCTTCAGGGTTTCTTTACTCTGAATTCTCCGGGTAGGCAGGGTTCCTATGCCAAAGTTTCTATCCGTCCTTCTCTGTTCTCTCTCTTTCTTTTTCCTCAAGGTTTTGTTCCAAGGAAACCTCAGAGTGTTTTGCTTCTCTTCCTTCTTTCTCCAGTAAATCTCCCAGTGTAAACTCCAAGTCCCACTCCCCTACTGAAACTTCAGTATTTATAGACTAATTTCGTGGGTAATGGGCTTGGAATGAGGGAGACCCAAGTCCAAAATAATTTGTTATATTTTATTTATTTATTTATTTTAATTATTTAATTAATTAATTAATTAATTAATTAATTTTTTTTTCTTTTTTTTTTTCGTTTTTTTTTTTTTTTTTTTTTTTTTTTTTTTTAGGAAAAATGATGGGTAATTTTTGGGGTATGACAGGTATGCTATCTTTAATGAGGTCAGTATCAACAATAGTTCCCCTTGGAGAAGCGAAAAGATTCTTATAGTACTCAACCGCATGAGATTCAAAAGTATCCTGATAAGAAATAAGAGAAGAAATCCTGTGAAAATATTTAGTGTTCCTGACTCCTTCTAAGTGCCAATTAACTTTAGCCTTTTCTTTCCAGAATAAATGCTCTTTATGAAGGGCATCCTCCAATCGGGTCAAACAAAGCTTTTCTTCAAATTTAAGGGCCTTAGAGTAACCATCAACCTAAATAAAACCCTGTATAGTTTTCAACTTCTCCTCTTCTTCATTGACTAAATGGTGAGTGCTACTAAAAATGTCTTTGTCCTAAATTTTTAGATTTTTCTTTAGCAACTTGAGCTTCTTAGAGAGGATAAACATTAGGAAACCTGAAACTTTAGTCATCCAAGAGGTTTTGACAATATCTAAACAGAGAGAGGTGAGGGTCCACATATGCTTATATTTAAATTGGCAAGCAATAAATATAGAATAAAAATTGAAATTAAGCTTTAGAGGGAAGTACTCAGATCTCACTTTAGTTAATGAGCAACAAGAAATTTGATTGAAATAAGATAGCCACTCCATATTGGAGATAACTTTATCTAATCTTTTAAGAGTACAATGAGAAAAACACAAGAAGATGGGTTGAATTGTGTTGGCTTTTTCTTCTTTTAAGCTTTGTAAATTTCTGCTTCTGATGACTTTCAAACAGATTCTAAACACTTAGTTCAGAGTCTGACTCAGAAAGTATTTGAGAGCTTATGATGGATCTTAATCAAAGTTTGAACCTTCAGTTCAGAGTTCGAACCAGAGTCACTCAGAATCTGAACTCTGTTATATCTTTATCAGATTTTGAAATAGAATATGACTCAGCGGAATAGTTCAGAAGCAAGTAAAGTAAAAGCACAATATACACAAGCAATTATCCTGGTTCCTCTCATAACCTGGTGTAAGACCCCAATTTTGTCCCTAAGATCCCTCATGGCATCATAACATTGCATTTGCATTGCCTCAAGGATCATAAGCATCTTGGTTCCCTTTACCTTTGGGTGGGACCTCTTGTGAGTGGTTTGAGATCACCAAGCATGCTTGAATTGTATATTATTGCTTTTCTTATTTTGTTTACTAACCAAAATCACAAAAATATGTCACTAACATTTCTTGTTTGAAGCTTGAGCAATCACAAAGTCAAGAGCTTCAAGGAGATCCTTTGTGCAGAGATATGGCCAAGTGAAGATGATAGCAAACATGGTAATGGTTCCCAAAGCTCTCATCCATCAAATATGCCTCCCTAGCATCTCAATTCATCATTTTGATCAAAGCAAGTCAAGGGGTTTGAGGTTTGTTCCCCAAGGAAACCCTAATTCATCTGTGTACCACAATGCCTTGCTCTTGAAGCAACCTCAACCCATGATCAAATACAATCAAGGGAAGTTCTTTAATTCATAATTTCATGCATATTTGAACTTATTTGAGTGTCCTCAATCATCAATTCATCAAGATATGAGTCATGGACTTGAGAAGTTGATCAGTCAATTCATCTAATTATTTTGAAATGTACTGAGACCTAACTTTTTATGTGTTGGTCAAATGGAGATGACCCCCAAAGAAAAAATGTTCTTAAGGACAATATGAACAACTTTCATGTTCATAAAAAATTGATTTGAAGCTTTGAAGGTCATCTCCCATTCCAATACATTATAGGTCATTTTGACTGAAACCCTAATTTTGGGTCAACTTCCCAAGAACATAACTCATTCATTTTTTATGATTTTGAGGTGGGATCAAATGCATTGGAAAGCTTAAGTTGTCTAATTCAAATGTTAGGTTGAACAAAATTTCAAAATCTCAAAGGAAATACATGTGATAATGCAAAACATTATAGGTCACTTTGGACCAAATGCATTGAAAATAAAAAAGTCCAACTTCAAGTGCCCATAACTCTTTCATCAAAAATCCAAATGATGCAAAATTTAAGTCCATTTTGATTGTCTTGAAAATATAAACAACTTTGATGTTGGAGGTTGTTTCATTTGGGGCTTGCATCATCAAAACAGAAGGACTTGAACATTGTCCAAATTTGGAAACTTTGCCTTTGCATGCTTTGCACCTTACACTTTAAACTCAAAATTCACTAATTTCCACACTTCAAATGGATTTTTGTCCAACATAACATTTGTTCCTTACATCAAGGCCTTTCCAACCATTACTCACATGCTCATGTTTGGATTTGGCAAATGGCATTTTCGAAGAGGAGAAGTTTTAGGCATAATTGTGCATAACATGTTGGAACTCATTATACAAGCTTGTGCATTGCCAATTACACGTCCATTTCAGTTCAATTTTGTCTCAGATTGCATTTGGCATTGAATTTGGGCCTTTTCAATGATCATGCAAGCCCATGCAAAGAGTATCCATTTGCCATGCACACGGATTGAATCACACCTGCCTTGCCTCTCCATCTATAAATAAGAGCATCATTCCATTCAATTTCATCCATGAATCAACCTGAAGTGTTGCAGAAATCAAAACCGAGCCACACCTAAAGGAACTATTTCAATTTTCTTAAATTTCTCAGATCTGAAATTCAACTAAATCAGGTTGAATTTCTAGATCTAAAGTTCCTAGACCTCTCTCTCATACTCCATTGATCTTCTGTTTGGCCAAAGGAAGAAAGGAAGCAAGCTCAAATCTCCAGAATTCAAAGGTGATCATCAACTAGTTTTCTCTTCGAAACTCATTACTCTTTGATCTCTTTGCCTGACCAATGTGTTTTCTGAAGTCCTCACTTGAGAGGCAAGCTAGTGGTAGCTTCAATTTTGTGTTTTATTGAACTGTATTTTTTATACCTGAATCTTCCAGCTCAGATTTCTTACTCTATAGGAATTTTGAGTGTGATTCAAGGTTACAAGGGTGATGTACATCACCCCAGCTTCATTTTGATATATGGATCGTGAATTTTGGTTGAGGTTTTTGAACCTGCAATTCTGCCCGGAGTTCATGTACTCACCGGAGAAGACGGTGGCGCTGGCCACCGTCCCATTGCCAGATCAATCCTAGACCGTTGGATGCTTTCTCCAGTTTATATCACAACAGTTTGATCTTATGACTTTTATTAAGTGTCCATGTGATGCGTTTGACTGAGGACCATGGTGAGCGCGCGTTTAAGATCCATTAGATCTGCCAGGTCAATTAATGAACTGGATCCAACGCCTCTCCTTTTTCCTGATTTTCTGAATTTCCATTTAATTTCTTTTATTTCCATTATTTTTCAAAAATTCACATCTTCTTCATTTTAAATCCAAAAAATATGGGACCAATTGCATTCTTCTCCAAATAATTTCTAGTTTCTAATTTTGATTTTTAATATTTTTTATTTTGTTATTTGATATTTTTTATGAATTTTCTCTTTTCTGGTTATTTTTAATTCATTTTAAATAGTTTTTGATATTCAAAAAATACAAAAATATTTTCCTAACCTATTTGAATGATGATGGATCTATGAAAAATATTCTCATCAATTTTTAATTTATTTGAGATTTATTTGAGATTTTAGTTCAATTAGGTTACTTTTATTTATTTTTAATTGATTAAAAATAGTTTCTGACTTTTAAAAATGCTGAAATTTTTTGTCAAACTTTGTTTGACCTTGTTGAACTTGGGATAAATCACTTGGACCTTTCAAGGTTGATTTGAAGTGATTTTGAAGTTTGACCTTTCTTTTATTTTTAATTCAAGTTTATTTTAATATTAAAAATGCCAAAAAATATTTTGCTTATTATTTGACTTCCAATCTTCATCCCAATTCTGGTTTCTCATTGCTTGACTTTGACTTTCAATGTCATTTGGTCAACACACATGGATTGGTACATTTTATTCCACCTTATGCATTTTATTCTTTCCATTTCATTTCCCATTATTCATCTCTCCTTCTTCTTCTTCTTTTTCTTTTTTGATCAATGAGTTGAAGGTTGATAAGTTAGCATTGATTAGGGAGACTCAATCTTCCTTGATTCAAATCTAATTCATCTTGATCAATTGATCAAGTGAATGGCTTTGCATTAAGGATAGGTTGTTTCCTAAATCATGCAAAAGACTTAAACCAATACAAGATCAATTCTCTTCTTCTTTTTGGCATGGCAAGTTGTTGGAACTTGGTTCACTAACCAAGACTTCTAACTTGTGTTGTTGCCTACATTATTATTGACCGGCCTCAGATAGTTGTGACTTCTACATAAGTCCAATTACGATTGCTTAACATAGCGCTAAATTTGCCTTATGGCACACTAACTACTAACATTAACCATTAACCATTAACATTTAATTCTTGCTATTTACTTTTATGCAATTTACTATTTTTGCACATATTATCCATTGGTTTTTTTTCCTTTGCTCATTGGAGCACATGTTTATGTTAATGCCATTTGCCTTTTGCTCATTTGAGCACATAATTGTGTATTTATATTATTGTGCTTGTGTTTTGTTTTGATTGTTGTGGACCAAATGCAAAGAAATGGGCAAATGGACTTAGATTCTAAGACTTTTCCTATGCAAATTGGAGTAAAATGACCCTAATGTTGAAGATGGATTAGAAGGACCAAACCTCTAAACTCACTCTTGTCCATTCTTGATTTACTTCATGGAACTTTTGATATGTGTGCTTTTGTGCTAGGGGATCCTATGAGAGCTTAAATTGAAGAACCATTGCCATTTATTCATCCAAAGTGATAGATACAAGATGCATTGAGGATCTCCTAAGGAGCTTGTTTGATTATGTTGATTGCTTGAGCTTACTATTATTTTGCTTGCATATTCCAAAGGATGGGAGCTACTTGGATCATCAATATGATCTCAAGAGAGGAACTCCTTTTGTGGTTTTGCTTCCTTATCCCTCACCTCTTGTATGTTTAGGACTTTAGCCATTCTTCTTCTTCCCTCCACTCTAACCCAAGCCAAAACTTTTGTGCAAACATTTAACACTTGTTTTCAACATTAGAAACCTAAGCCTTATGCTTTTGATTTTCAAACTTTCTCTTCTTAATACTTATTTTGAATTGAACTTTTATATCAACTTTGACCATATTTGTGTAAATACTTTTCATTGGTAAATACTACTCATTCAAATACTTTTTATGGTTTCAATGGCCACTCTCTTAATCAAAACTTTTTCATAACCTTTAGCTATTAGGTTTGAATTATCCTTGAGGTAGATGTAATACTCACCTATATCCTTAGTGATGGACAATAAGTCTTCCATGCTTATTATAGGGTTAACCCCTCACTAGCATGTTGAAGCTATCCTCACATGGTGGATTTGTGGTTTTAGGTTGAGTTTTCTCCCTTGGATAACAAAAGACCTTAAGGCTTTTGGACCAATTAATTCACCAACTCATTTTTGAGATTTTTACCCCGAACTACGAGGTTTTGATCCTAATCTTTTTATAAGATGGTACGTAGGCAATGGGTTTATCCATCCAAACACAAATGTAAATAAACTTGTATATTCTCTTCTCATCTCTTCAATCATGTTTGCACAAATGAATTTTTCACAAAAACAACAACCTTACAACAAGTATGAAAAGGGCTCCCTAGGAGTACCTAGGATGTTTTGGGTGCCTAACACCTTCCCATTGCATAACCAACCCCCTTACCCAGATCTCTGACATTTTTACTAGTTTTTGATTCGATAAAACTTTTAGGTTTTTGTTAGCTTTCTAACCATTCCTTTGGATAAATAGAAGTGCGATGGCGACTCGACTTGTATGATTTACCTTGGATTTAGTCAATATCTCTAATGGTAACGAATACCCCGCTACAGAAAAGTGGCGACTCTGCTAGGGATACTTTGCCTAGTGGGTTTTGCCTACTTTTCATATTTGTTGTATATTGTTTTGTGACATACTTTTGTGCAATTTGGATTATTGTATTGTATGTAATGATTGAATTGCCTAAATCACAAACAGAAGAAGATCACATAGTCGACTTATAAAATATATTTGATTGCCTGAGGAGATTCAAACTATGTCTGAATCCCGCAAAGTGCACTTTTAGAGTCATATCAGGAAAACTATTAGGGTTCATATTCAGCGAGAAAGGAATTGAAGTTGATCCTGACAAAGTGAAGGTCATCCAAGATATGCCAGCTCCGAGGATTGAAAAAGAAGTTTGTGGGTTCCTAGGGAGATTGAACTACATCACTAGGTTTGTCTCGCACCTTACAACCACTTGTGAACCAATCTTCAAGTTACTAAGGAAAGATCAGGCTATTGAATGGAATGAAGGTTGTCAAAAAGCCTTCGATAGAATCAAAGAATACTTGCAAGAGCCACATATCCTGGTACCTCCAGTTCCTAGGAAACCTCTCATTATGTACCTGACAATGCTTGATGGTTTGATGGTCTATGTGTTGGGGAAACAGAATGGAACCAGTAGAAAGGAACATGTTATCTACTACTTGAGCAAGAAGTTTACCGATTGTGAATCCAGATAATTCCTACTTGAGAAGACTTGTTGCGCGCTAGCATGGGCCGCCCAACGCCTAAGACAATACATGTTGACTCATACCATATGGTTGATATCAATGATGGATCCCATCAAATACATCTTTGAGAAAGCATCTCTCACTGGAAGAATCACCCGTTGAGAGATGTTGTTATCTGAATATGACATCCAATACGTTACTCAAAAGGCGATAAAAGGAAGTGTGTTGTCAGAATATCTTTCCCACCAATCGGTGGAGGATTATCAACCCATATAGTTTGATTTCCTAAATGAATATATTCTGGTTCTACATAACGAGAAGACCATAAGTGACAATGAAGAACCCGAATCGAAAGATCGATGGAAGCTTGTGTTCGATGGTGCATAAAATGCCATGGAGCATGGAATTGAGGTTGTCTTGATTTCTCCAAGAAATGGCCATACTCCTTTCACATCAAGACTATGCTTCAACTACACAAACAATATGGCAGAATACGAAGCATGTATCATATTTGAAGCGGCTATAGACTTAAGGATCAAGATCCTAGAGGTATACGGAGACTCGGTTTTAGTCGTCTATCAAGTAAAAATATAATGGGAAACCAGTGACCATAAGTTGATCGCTATCATGATCGAGTCGTCGAATTGACAGAGAATTTCCAAGAAATCACCTTCCAACATATTCCCAGAGAAGAAAATCAGATGGAAGACGCTTTGGCTACGCTAGCATCAATGTATGATGTGAACTCCCAGGATGAAGCCCCAATCATAAAAATAGGTTGTAGAGATGAACTAGCATGTTGCGCAACAGTTGAAGAGGAATAATTTTTTTAAGTGATGATAAAAATTATAGAAGATCAGACTAAAAAACTTCATCCAAGACTATGTAAAAATGATATGTCAGAAACCATTTTCTAATCAAGTACCCGAGATAATCTCTTAAAACATATTTTGATTAAAATATAACGATATTTTAGAGTGTTTAATAATTTATTAGAGTAAACTATTTTTATTTTACATCGAAGACTTTTCGTTTTTTAATAAACAAAAAGTGTGAGAAAGAAAATTGAGAAATAATTAAATATTTTAAACAAATAAAATGGCAAAAAAAATTTAAAAATAAATGAACAAACATAAATAAGACAATAGATATATACAAACAATAATCTATATATATTTAATGAAATAGCATAACAAACTCTACTTCAAGGAATGAAACAGAAAACAAAATAAAAACTTAAAACAAAAAAAACAAACAAACAAATAACAATATTCTCACCACACAGAGATCACCAAGCACAACAGACAAATCATATCATACAAACAACATATACAAACATCAAATATACAAATATATACACATAAAAAAGTAGGCTAAACCCACTGAGGACTACTCCCCAGTAGAGTCGCCACTTAATTTCTGTAGCGGTAAATTCATGACCATCAAGCTATGGATAAACTTGACGTCAATAAAACTAGAGTTGCAACCGCGCTTTTATTGTTTCCAAAGGAAAATAGAAAAGTATGAACAAAACCCAAAGATAAGAAGTTTTCAAATCAAAATTAATAAAATGCCAGAGATTATAGGTAAGGGGGTTGGTTACACATAGGGAAGGTGTTAACACCCAAAGTGTCCTAGGTACTCCTAGGGAGCCCTTTTTTATGTGCGCATGTGTTTTTGGTATAAAAGATGTTTGATGAAATAGAGTGCGAGGATGAGAAAAGAATTCATTGATTATATTTTTGTGTTTGACAAGACCTTCGGTCTTATGCCTACGTACCAACATAAAAATGAGGGATCAAAACCTCGTAGTTCGTGGTAAATATTTCAAATAAGTTGGTGAATTGCTTTTAACAAAAGTTTAATAAGAAAAGGGCACAAAAGGCCAAAAACTTGAGTGGAGTTGTTAGTTCTTTTTGTCTTTTGAAATTTAAGTCAATATGTTTATGTTTATTTATAAGTTTAATTTAAGAAAAAGTTTGAAAATTCATTGGCATAAGGCCAAAGTTTCTAATCATTAAACATGTATATGTTTGAAGTCACAAGTAAAAGAAAGTTTTTGAAAGGAGGAAGAGATTTTAAAATTAAAGAAATAGGAGGAGATGAAGAGGCTATCCTAAGCACAAATTTAAAAGTTAAGAGTTGAAAAGATCTAACCAATGGGATGCAATCCAACAGACAAGAATGTCATATAGAAACCCATTTTCCCTTGGACTTTAATCAAACAATAATCAATAAGTAATGAGCAATATCCAGACATCATAAAGATCAAGGTATCGAATAAAGATAGCCACATCCAAGCAAGCACTCCAATAGCTAACAGTCTTTATTGTCTTCCAATGTATCTGATAAAATATTCATTAAGCAACTCAGAATAAAACATCAGACACAGGCAATCAAAATAAGAAATTAAGCACAAAGATAGAGTAACAGATGAATCCAAAGCACTGAAAGGTCTTGCATCAGATGAAGGCACAATTCAAGATAGCTTAGTCTCATAATGTTGGCATTGGCCAAGTCATTTAGCATAAGGAATGTTGCCTAATCCTAAGTCCAAAAGTTCAGATCAAGTTCAACAGTCCACCAAATGTTTTTTAGTGTTTTTCTTGTTATTAAATGTTTTAAGGTCCTAAGACCACAAACAAAACCAAAAGCAAGCAAACAATATATACAATCACAAGATATGGCTCGAATGAGCAAAATGAAAATGGCTTGAAACATAAAAAAGTTATATGAAATGTAAATGACAATGGATGATAAATGAATGAAATTAAAATTGCATAATAGTAAATGACTTGAAAGTAAAGCAATATTAACAAGAGTAAGTCAATGGTTAGTCAAATGTTAATGGTGAATTTTAATTAATTAAGTCATTCTTTGGAGAACACTCAACCATTCATTCACAAGTATGAATCCTTAAACCAAGACATCTTCCATGAGAAGGGCTCCAACTTGGATAATAACAAGTATGCCACTAGCTCCCATGAAAGGAAAAAAGGTCAAGTCTCCACACAATGCCATGAAGAATGGGAGACTTACAATCTCACTTACTAGAATGATATGCCTCGAGGGTCAAATTTAGCTTTATGTTAAGCAATCGTAATTAGACTTATGTAGAAGTCACAACTATCTGAGGTCGGGAAATAAAAATATAGGTGTTAATGCATGTTAGAGATTTGGTAAAAAGAACCAAACTCCTAAAACATACCACACACTAAAAGAAAATGGGAAAGGCCTATCTCAATCATACTTGTATTGATTAATCTGACACAGGGCCATTGATGAATCAATTAGACTTTAGACATTAGAGATTTCATTGGTCAAATGAGGGAATGGGAAAGAATAGGGATGAAGATAAAGAGGGGGGGGGGGGGGGGGGGGGGGATAGAAACAAAAATTGATCATGAGAGGAATTTCATCAAATCAAAATCATTCATTCATTTTGGGAGATGACATGTACATTTTATCAATCCCCTAAATCCGATGGTTTTGATCCAACAAAAGTCAAATCAACCATGACCAAGGGCCAAACAGAAAGTCAAACATCACAAGACCATAAAAATGGCTGAACAATATTTTTAAATATTTAATCAATTAAAAATCACATTAAAAAAGAATTAAAATACATTTTAATTTGGTCAAAACCTAAGATCCCTTCCAAACATCAAATAAATGGCCAAGGGATTTATCCTAGGTCAAAAAGGTCAAAGGGCCTTAGACAAAAAAATTCACAATTTTTAGAAAGTCAGAAGTATTTTTAAACAATTAAAAATATACACAAAAACACTTAATTAATGAAAAATACCAAAATCTATCCAAAAATTCTTTTAATTTAGAATATGGAAGATAAAAATATTTTTTTTTGGGTGAAAGTCCAATATTTTTTGGATTAAAAGTGGATTTATTATGAATTAAACAAAATAAAACAATTAAATGAAAAATCATAAAATTTGGAAAATCAGGGGTCATCAGATCTCCCTCATTAATTGAGGAGGCAGATCTGATGGCCACGCGCATGTGGAACACAATGGGCCCTGGTCAATGCATCACACGCGTGGTATTTAAAAGGGACAGTCAAGATTAGAACATGGGAACTAGATCAGATGGCTTGGACTTTGCCAACGCACCACCGGAGCCCTAGCTCCGGTCATCTTCTCCGGTGGACCTCACAGGACTGGTCCACCCTCAACCAAATGGAAAATGAAAAGTAAGGACATGTTTTTGAAGGAAAAATTCCTAGGAGCACGAATCTGACCTTCATTTCTTCCAATTCCAAGTATATTGAAAGATACATGGATTTGAAATCTTGTCCAAATGAAGTAATCATGGACTCTTTGGAAAGGTGACATTAAGAGGAATAACTTTCATGTTGAATAATTTTCCATTTGAAGCTTGGATCATGATGAATTTTGAGGTGGAAGTTTGAGAAATCAAGCATAATTGAAATTTTTTTAAGTACCAAGTCAAATATCCACTTCTTCCACCTTTAATAACTTTTGCTATGAGCTTCAAATGGGAAAAGTTCCTTTATAAAAGTTGTATATCTTTAAATCCTCCTCAATTTGGTTATAATTTTTACCTCATTTGGATTTGTCATGAGGGAGTTATGAATTTTAGAAGTTGAGGAAAATTGCTTGTTCAATGGTAATGGCCCAAAATGACCTATAATGTTTCCTCTTGGCATATGTCCTTGCAAGTTGAATTTGATGTTTCTCAAAGAATAAGAGTTGTATAAGACATCTTGAAACTAATCATGAAACTTGGATGATCTTCATATCATAAATATTGAGCAAGTTATGGTCCTTATAAGTTGACCTCCTAACTAGGGTACATACAAAATGACCTATAATCTTTCACCATAAAAAATGATTTTCCAAGCAAAAATACCTCTTGATATCAACATGAAAGTTGTTTGTAGTGTCATAAAGAGTAACTTTTCTCTTGGAATCATTTTCATATGACAAAAATTGTAGGAGATAGGGTCTAGGGAATCCCGGTTTTGACTAGTTAACTTCCTCTAGTCAACCACCTTGAACCAACTTGCAAACTTGAAGTTTGCATGATCTTTAGGACTCATGCAGGAACATATATGTATAAGATGATGTAATTTGAAGTATACCTTGAAATATTTTATCAAATGATGAAGAAACTTGTTGAGGAAGTCACATAAGATACCTAGATGAATTAGGGCTTCAAAGACAAACAAGCTTTAAACTCTTGATGATTTCTTGATCAAAATGATAAGTGAAGATCATGGGGATCCATACATGATGTCTAGAGCCATTATGAACCATCTCTTGATTGATATCCTTGTACTGAGGGTCTTAAACCCTAGATGTGAGTTTGATAGAGCATTGGTGGATGCACACACTACCTACAAAAGAAATAAAGCTATACGTAGATATAATTTTGGCATTTTGGTTAGTAAATAATGAAAAATAAGGTATGATACAATCAAATGTGCTTGGTGATCTCTCCCAATGCAAACCTAATGAATAAGGGGTAAGGAGGACGCCAAAGTGTGATCCCAAAGCCAATGCATATGATGTGATAGCATGAGGGATCTTATGGTCAAAATTGGGGTCTTACAGGTTTTATATGTGCTTGAGATTAAGAATAAAAAATGATTGAAAAAATCAGTTTGATTTGAATAAATAGTAATCTATGATTTTAATCAAATGAGCAAAAGAAGTGGAATAAAAGGAAAACTGAATTTTGAAACAGTGTCGGTTGATTTGAATCAGAGGAAATGGTGATTTGAATCATGATCCATGTGATTCAAATTATATAAAAAAATTGATTCGAATCAAATGAAACTGTCATAACTGGAAAAAAAAAGCTTGAAAAAGTGTGTGATTCAAATCGTGTTCAAAATTTGATTCGAATCAAATCAAACAGAAGTGGACATCAGGAAAATGATTCTAATCAAGTTTTAAAAAATGGTTAGAATCAAATGACCTAGTTTTGCTTCTATCCAATTTGATCAGAATCATAAAATATGTGTAAACACCATTATTCGAATCAAACATGTAAAATCTCAATTTTTTTAATGGTTTTAAAGGTACTTTGAGATTTTAATTTGAATCAAACTCAAGTTAAAAACATAAAAGGTTTTCATTCCACTTACTCATGCAATTGATCAAAAAACACATTATCAAGATCAAATTTAACCAAAACTTTCTGCATACTAAAAATAAATATTTTCAAATTTGATTCCGAGAAGTGCAATCATGAAGGAGACTCAACAAATCGAAAATAAATGAAAGATGAAAGTGATAAGACAATCAACAAAATAATTAAATATAGGTACCCCTCCTGAATGAATTAGGGACATGCAACGACATACATTTCCTTGTTTTATGGTCTTATCTCTAATATAATTGATTTTTTATGGAAGAACAAATTAAGGGACTATTTGGTTAGAAAGAATTTTCGACTTCATAAATTTTAGATAAAGTCAAAACAATAACTTGGTGATGATTCAATTCTAAAAACACATTAAGTATGTTTCAAATAACGGGTGGTTCAATCCTTTAAATTGCCTAGCGCACATCATCAATTGATGTTTTTATTAATTTATTCTAATTTAGTTCTTTGAGTTTTGGTTTCTGTATATGGACTTAATTGAGTGCTTTTCTTTGCACTCATTGTCAAGAAAATATCTTTTTAGTGATAATATTTTTCTTTGACTAAATCATGGTTAAAATATGTATCTTTTACAAAATTGATTTTGAATTTTTTTATCATTTCAAAAGTTTGCAATTTTATTAAGACACGTTTATAAATAAAATACTACTATCAATTTTATTTAATTCTATTGATTTTAACAAAAGTATTTTATATTTAAATATGAAGGTAATTATATATATATATATATATATATATAATTAAATATGAAGGTAATTATATATATATATATATATATATATATATATATATATATATATATATATATATATATATATATATATATATATATATATATATATATATATATATATATAATATATATATATATATATATATATATATATATATATATATATATATATATCCAATTGACACAATAATTGCAATCTTGTATTCCAACACATCTAAGTTTCTTTGATTAATGACTTTATTACAAATAGCATTGAAGAATAAGCACAATCTAGTTATAGTTTCTCTTTTTTTTTTGGGGGCAAAATATCATGAATAACCACTAGTAAAAGTTTTACATCAAGACATGAAAATCATGAGATTTTAATCCAATTAATTTGAGATCTTTCATTGTTACAAGTTTCTTGACATTTGATGATTAACATTGGGTAACTTTGATACCCTGCAAGCACTCGTAAAATCGTTTTTCTTTTCTATACAGAGTGTGACATGCTAGGGAAAAATATATTCGTTTTCCAATTTATTTTGTGGCTAAATCTTGTTTTATGCATATCCTTACCATCTTTTGTATTTCTATGAATGTCGAGAAGTGTTCCAATCGAACTATCACACGCATTTTTCCATGTGATAACATCAAGACAATGTCTTACATATAGGCTAGACTAATATGTAAAATCAAAGAAAATCGGCCTCATTTTCAAATGTTTTTCTCCACGAGCCCTTTTTGGTTCTTTGTAAAGACAACATTGATGTGTTGTTGTCGTTGATAAGTTTCCTCCCCAATTAAGGGTTTTGGAGCGATATCAAACTTTTGTTCACCATTAAAAATCTTTCACAATGTACAATATGGATGATTGGGTCTTATAATTTTTTGATGCACAAGATAAACAATCATTTTTCCATTCTTTAGTTGGTGAAAGCATGTATAAGCTTCACATATAAGAAACACTTTATGTTCTTTAACGTTGTACTCAAGCAACACAACCTTTGATTCAAACACTACTTTCACTACACCGCAACAACACTTTCTCATTTCATATTTCTTTTACACTTTAAGCAAGCAATTTATTTTTCTATCCAAGCAACTCTTTTTTTTTGTAATTCAAGCAATCTCTTTTTTCTTTAATTCAAGCAACTCTTTCTTTTTCTTTAATCACATAAATATTTCAAAAACAATTTTCTTTATTTTCATAAAAGAACTATTATAACCCGTTTCTTAGCAGTCAGACTAAAAGCTTAAAGCATCTGACCAAGGATCAAATCATCTAACATCTACACACTTCTAGGATACAATTATAACGGTTCCCTAAAAATAACCAACACATTCGTATTTTTTACCACGAACTACGGAGTTCTGATTTTCTCATTGCACTATGAGAATACATAGGCACGAGGGTTCGAATCCTTGGCGAACACACTAATTATAAAAAAATCCCCGTTGAGTACAACGGATGTGAGGGATACTAATATCTTCCCTTTGTATAACCGACTTCCTTACCTTTTGTCTATTCCCATGGGTTTTATCGATATTTTCCCTTTCATTCGGGAATAAATAAAGTTAAGTGGGGACTTTGTTATGTCTTTGAGCGTGCGATGCGCTCAGGTATTTTTCATGGTGCAACAGTTGCCGACTCTACTGGGGAGTCCATAAGCAGGTCAATCATAGTTTTGTTTGTTTCCTTGTTTGCTTGGGTGTTTATCTTTACTGTTTTACTTGCCTTATAATTATTTCATTTTTCGCATTTTTTATTGCTTTAAATATTCATTATATGTTGTATATCTGTTAGGCTTTATGTTGTGGGTTGGGCTTTATTATGTTACATGAGAGAAAAGCTCTATACCCAAGCTTGAGTATACACACATGATAGCATGTGGCAACATTCATGTTGACCTACTTAGTGTTATGACTCGATCATGGTCAACATGATACGTCACACCTAGAGTAGATCCTTTTTAGAGCATCACAGTCTGACGAGTCATTCGTCCCAGGTAGTGGTATCTCACAATTGGTCCATGAATCTAGGGACCTTTTTAGGGACGTTCTTATTTAAAGACTAGTACCTACCTATGAGGGGATATTGGCTTTTTTCAGGAAACCAAAACACTATGTACCCTTTCATCATGTATACATTGGACAACCTACATCGAGAAGTATAGGAAGATTATATAGAATATGATAAGCTTGTGAATCAATGGATATTGCAGTTTTCCTCTTTGTTTGTTGGGAAGTTTATCTATATTACTTTACTTACCTTTGTTCCATTTATTGCATCTTTATTACTTTATATTATGGACGTCTGTTATATTATCTCCATTGTGGGATGGGATTTGTGATTTGAGAGAAAGTCTATACCTTGAGTATATACACAGGAAAAATCTTGGATAGTCGTGTTAACCTGTGTTTCACGTGTTGGGTTGATATGAGACCCACTCCTAGACTAGATTCACTTGGAATTACCATTGCCTGCAAGAATTTTCTACAGTAATGTATTTTCATTTGGATCCATGACTCCGGGAGACCTTTTATGGATCACCTTTAAAGACTAGAACCTACCTATGAGGGGATATAGGAATTTTTTTTGCAGGAAACCATAGACTCTACATTCCTTGAAAATCATAAATGCATCGAACTTTTGAACCTACATTAAGAATCGTATACAGATTATCCAGAACATGTTGAACCTTTAAACTATATTATCATATACTGTTATTGCATCATCATGTATATACTATAAGGGGATATGGGATTTTTTTACAGGAAACCATAGACTTTACATTCCTTGAAAATAATAAATGCGTCGAACTTTTGAACCTGCATTGAGAATCGTATACAGATTATCCATAACATGTTGAACCTTTAACGTGTGTTATCCCATATTATTATTGCATCATCGTGTATATACTGAATTTTTAAACCTAAATTATTGCACCATCGAGCCTTTGAATCAATGGAGGCTTCATATTTATTTGCATTCCATCCACATAAATAACATATGCATACATTCATACATTTGCATTTCATGCATACAAAACATAAAAAGCTCACCTTCGCCCTTCCTCATCCATAACACAAAGATTCCCCAACAAGGATACTTGATTACAAGCCAGTCTCCAAAGAATCATGGAAAAGGTTGAGCATGAGAAAGCCATGTTCAAGGAAAGCCCGGATCACGGCCAAGGCAAGGTTGGCATGATTTTGGAATTATTCCTTGACAAAATGATAATTGATCGGTAAAATAGCAAGTGTACTATTTTTCCTTTTATAGTAATAATGGGGAAATTCCCCGAATGTCGATCTCAAGGATTGCAAGTTAATATTGAGTTTAAATTATCATTCAATTAAACAAAAAGTATTAATTTGGTTTTTAGGTGTAAAAATATAATAATAAAAGTAAAGGTAAATAAGGGTTTATAGAGAAAAAGGAACAATGCCAGGGAAGGTGTGTGATTTATGCCTGTAACAATTCTAACTCACTATTGCATCAACAAATATCAATTACTACCAGTTCTTAAGGGTATTTTCTCCCAAGTCCTTGGTGAGAAAACATTTAATCAATCTACCCTAATTTCCGTGTCCATAGCCAATTAGGGTGAAGTTAAGCTGTATAATATCAAGAATACTCTAGTTCGTACAGGGTATCCCTAGTCCTAGGTGATATCTATTGTAGAGTAACCTTATGAAAACTTTATCAATGGCGGTCCAGCCTAATTGATAACCACAAATCAATCTCGATTGGTCCGAAAGAGAAAGCAATAAACACATCAAAAGGTTACCGTAAAAATAGTATTATAAATGCAAATGTAAACTCAAATTTATTACAATTCTAAATCAGGGACACCCCCTAGCATTGAGGGGTTTATCTACTCATATTGTTTAAAACAAATTCAAGATAAAAATTACACATTACAAGTAATTGGATGACTTCGATCTTCAATCGCTCTCGCTCATGAACACCTTCAGCTCTCTGAATGCCTTGATCTCTGTAATCCTTGATTGCTTCACAATACTGTGTTTTGTCATATTCCAAGATGATTTTTCCTTTGGCAGAAGACCCTCTTTTATAGTGAAAACTCCCAGCAGCAGTTGGACAGGTCCAAAAAGCCCGACGAACAAAAGCCCGAGAAAAACTGAATTTTTGAGCTTGGGCTGACACGGCCCATGTCAGCTGACACGGGTGGCCGTGTCAGCCTACTGTTCTGGCTAACACGCCTCTGGCAGGGGGTGACACGGTTGCTTGAGGTGCCTGACACGGCCCATGTCAGCTGACACGGATGACCATGTCAGGCTACTATTTTCTTCAACACACCCTCCCTTGCCTGACACGGCCCGTGTCAGCTGACACAGGTGACCATGTCAGGCCTCCTGTACCGGGGTTTTCTGCTCCTTTGCTTGCCGGAATCTCACATTGTCTCGTTCTGAGTTCCCTGGTTCTTCTACCTGGACCCGTCGAACAAAAACACAGCTATCCTATGCATAAAATCACTAAAATATAAATAAAACATAACAATGATTAAAATATCTTAAATAAAATGACGGAAGTAAAACTAACTCGAAATGTACCATAAATGCTTGCACAGTGTGTCAAAAGCCTCTGTTTCGTGTCGGATTAGTAAAGAAAACTCAATGAAATGGTGACTGATCACAACCCCAAACTTAGCTCATTGCTTGTCCCAAGTAATGTTTCAGACACATTATCACTTCCCAGAATTCTTTATGTTTTCCACCACTGCTGAGATCATTCGCTAACGTCTTCCCTTTTCCTTCCACAAGTCCTGTTTTCTTTGTAAGTCTTTCTTCGCACTTCCACTTCAAAGCACCATTTCACCTGTCAGCTTATATCACGTTCTCACCAATTCTCTCGGGGTAAACTGTTTTCACTCATAATTCAAAGTATGCAATATCACTCACAAGTTTGAATAGTCTTTTTTTCCTATCACCTACACACAACACACACACTTTTGAGGTCTTTCGGGTTGTAACTTGGCTTGGGTTAGGGTATGGATTATTAAAAAAAAAGGAGAACAAGTGGCTTTTGGTTCATAGTCGATGTTACATCCTGTGTTTGTTTCTTTTATTTCCTCGGTTTTCTTTTCTTATTATTTTTTTTCTTCACCGAATGCCCTTTTCCGTGCTTCTTTTTGAATCTTCGAGTTATAATTTTTCTCTTTTTATTTTTCTTTCTTTCTCTCGATTCATCAATTTTTTCTTTTTTTGTTCTTGCACTTTATTGGGCTTTGGGAGCTTTTGGGGTTTTTACCCCAAACTTAGCTTTTCAACACAGTTTAAATGTATTATCATGACTCTGAACAGGGTAAGGAAGTGTTTTTGGTCAAGGGGTACATTTATGGGGTTTAAACAAACAAATGGATACAGGCTCAAATGGGGTTAACGAGGGATATAATTATTCGGGATGGCTAGAAAGGCTCGGGGTTAATTTCAAACAACGTGCCTCAGTGTGTGTATCATGCAGTGACAGTCCTAGAGAGTCTACACAAATTTAAAGTGATAAAGACAAACCTGAATGTCGCTCATGATGATCAATGTGTTTGGCTTTTTATGACTCACTCTGTTTGGTTCAGCTTTGACAGGATCCACAGTACTCATTAGTTTGGTAAGATTTCTTCCTTACTTCGGAATGTACAGGATACTCATGTCGGTTAAGCTGTATACGTTGCGTCTGATCTTACTTTCAGCAGTGTCAACTTCCCGGGGAGATCCTTCACAACAAGCCATGGTGAGTGGCGTGATTCTTTCATCCATTCTCAATTGTGATCATTACTATTTCCAACCTATCAACACAGACTTGAAACACTCGCAGCATAATGTACCTTCAAACAGAAAAATCAAATCTAGAATGCACTAAAGTAAAATAACACAATAACAAAATACTGAGAATAAAATACCAATAAAAGACATAAAATCTCCCCCACGCTTGAACTCAACATTATCCACAATGTTTGCGAACAAGAGCAAAGGAGGGCACTCACAGTACCCTACTAAGGAGGTGGTTGCGGGAAATGCAGCATCAACTGTCACATCATGCTGCTCATCTCATCCAACATCGCTCCCTGACGGGCTTGCTCGATTCCTTGCCGTTGTTGCTCCTTCCTCAAGTCACCTATTTCGGTTTGTACCCAGCTCCATTGGTCAGTGGACCAGGATGATGAACCCGCCTCCTGCTGGGTGGGTTCCTGATGTGGTGGTACAAACTGCTCAGGAGGTGCTTGAGGATCTTCTTTTTCTACTTACGTTCCTTCCACCTTGTCATCCATAAGTTGCTCAACTGCAGTAAAATGGTCAGTTTCGTGGCCTTCATCCGTGTCGGGGTTAGCGCTCACATACAACCAATTAGCACAGTCAGTAATAGCAACTCTGTCCGGATCCGACAGAGCAATCATAAATGTCTTATGGATAAGTACGAAATAGTAGGGGTGTTCGCGGTGCGGTTTGGGCGGTTTTTGCGATAAAAATCACCCGAACCGCAAGAGAAAAAAGTATGCGGTTCGGTTTGGTTCGGTTGACTTTTAGAAATAAAACCAAACCAAACCAAACCAAATCAATGCGGTTTGGGTTGGTTCGGTTGGTTCGGTTTTTTATAATATTTTTGTTGAGCCATATATACTCCTATAAATAACGACATAACTTTGTGTTTAGTCATTCATATATTACCAAATAACATCAAAATTCATCATATTTAGACAAAAACATTTCATTCAATATACAAAAAAACCATATTAGACAAAAGTGGAATAAAAGACAAATATAAATAGTAGCATAAAATAATATCAAAGGCGTTATAATAAAACATAAAAAAAAACATATGAGATGAGAGATTAGAGAAGATGAAAAAAATAACATAAGAGACGCGAGATTGAGAAGAAAAGTGCAATAAAAACGTAATTGGAAGAGAAAATAGTAACATAAAAGATGAAAAAGAAAGAACATAATAGAGGACTTATTAGAGTAGAATAGGCGAGACCTGTAACACCCCAAATAAAGAAAAAAAAGAATTATTTAATTAAGTTGATAATATAATTATTAATTTAATTAAATAAATTGGATTATTGGATTATTGGATTATTATTATTATTATTATTATTATTTTGGAATAATAATAATTGGAATATATATATAAGTGGGAATAAAGAAAAGGGTTTCATTCTTAACAAAGAAATTTCACGTGAAACTCAGAGAAGCTGCAGAGAAGAGGAAAAAGGGCAAAGAGCCGAAAAGCACGGTTGAGGAACGGAAAAGCTAAAGCTTAGAGAATTGCCGGATTATCTCAGGTAAGGGGGGTTTATCGTCGGTTAATGGGTATTATAGATTAACATGTCATGGGTAGTGATAAGCCGTTGATTTAACCCTAATTGGGACTGTATATGCTGAAATTGACGTTGGATAAACCGTGTTAAAAACTGCAAATTGAATTGATAGTTGTGTGAGTCGTAAATGTTAGACTATAGCACGGATCACAATTAAAAACTTGATTCGGCACTACTAAATTAAAGACAAATTAGGTTTTCTTAGAAAGGGTTTTAGATGCGGAAGCGGCCGGAAAACCTGATCTGTGTGAAGCTGACGGAACTTGGAATAACTCAGAAAAATCTGAGTCTGCGCGCGAGCGGTCGACCATAGGGTCGGCGTGCGCTGACCCGTGGGGCATGCGCCGACTGCATGCGTCGACGCAAGGCATTTTGGCGCCGACCCGTGAGTTAAGCGTCGACCCCATGCGTCGACGCAAGGGGTCTTTGCGCCGACTCCCTCCAGTTGAGCAGAGCCTTTGCGCCGACCGCGAACTTTGAGCTGACCCCTACGGTCGACTCAAAGCCTTCAATTTTGTTCGTAGACGTGCATGATGGTTTTTTTGTCAGCAGCGAAACTTGATAACACTGTTGCAGTGTGGAAAATAGTTGATTTTTATGTTGTAAATGCGATTGGTAGTTGCCTTATTGCAGTTAAATTGATGAATAAAAAATTGTTGGGTTTGTGTTGTGAAATGTTGATGCAATTATGTTGAAAAGTTAAATTTTAAGTTGTGTTGAAAAATACTGAGTTGTAGGCTGATGAGCCAAAGTTGATTTTAAGTTGCTTGTTGAAAAATACTGAGTTGTAGGCTGATGAGCCAAAGTTGATTTTAAGTTGCTTGTTGAAAAATACTGAGTTGTAGGCTGATGAGCCAAAGTTGATTTAAGTTGTTTTGTTGAAAAGCTGTTGTGTTGCTGTTGCTGTTATGTTGTTAAAGTTTCAAGTCGTACATGTCATATACATCCATATGCATTAAGTCGGAGCTTCGTCTCACACCACGTTGGCCTGGATTGGCAAAAATTATGGGGCTTTTGCTCACACCACGTTGGCCTGGATTGGCAAAATTTTAAGTTGAAAGTTGAAGGCTTATGCCTTGATGCCCACTAAACTGGCAATGATTTTAAGTTGGGAGTTTTACTCCAAATGGTACCACATGCATAAAGAGTCGAGTCTCATTGAGTTGCATTTTATGTTGTTATTGAGTTGTATTTACGTTGTATTTGCGTATGATAATTGAGTTGAATGTGCCGTTACCGCATGCATGATATGATTTGGGTGATTAACGTGTAGAATTACTTAACATAACATGATGATTTATAATATTTGTTATATCGATTGAGAAACTCACCCTTACTATATTTTTCAGGTAACGAGCAGTGAGTCGAATAGAAGCTAGTGCTTGAAGTCTAGTGTGGTTAGAGGGTCATGCTCTGATAGATGTAACATCGGGACGAGATGTTTGAATTGTTGAATAAATGTTAATTTTGATGAATTACAGATGTTGAAATATTTTATCCGCTGCGTATTGTTAAAGAAGTTTTATGTTGAATAAAATTGAGCATGACTGATTTTATATTGACTTTTGTGAAGAAGTTGTTATGTGACACCCTTGAGATGCATGATTACTCTGATATGTATGATTTAATTGTTGTTGTTTTATTATTAAACATTTGGGGTATTTTAGAAGGGTGTTACATTAGTGGTATCAGAGCAGGTCGGTCTGTCCGGCCAGTTGTCGTGTCGTTACTGTCTAACAATTGTGTAATTGTTATTAATCTAACGTTAAGTTGTGTTGTATTGATAAGTTGAAATGGCTGGAAGGAATGACGCTGCAATGGCTGCCGCAATGCAAGCAATGGCACAAGCGGTGCAGAACTTGCCAAATGCTGGTGGTGATGCTGGGTCACGTAGCTTGGCGACTTTTCAGAGAGAGAATCCGCCGGTGTTTAAAGGGAAGCATGATCCAGATGCAGCCTTGGGATGGTTGAAAGAGATTGAGAGAATCTTCCGTGTTATGGATTGCACTCCAGCTCAGAAGGTTCGGTATGGTACTCACATGCTAGCAGTCGAAGCTGATGACTGGTGGCTAGAGACTCACGAGAGGTTGACCGTGGCAGGTGAAGTCATTACTTGGGATGTATTCCGTAGGGAATTTCTGAGGAAGTATTATCCGGAAGATGTCCGTGGTAAGAAGGAAATTGAATTCCTTGAGCTGAAGCAAGGAAACATGTCTGTCACTGATTATGCTGCGAAATTTGTGGAGTTGTCCAAATTTTATCCTCATTACACTGGTGGTGGTGCTGAATTTTCGAAGTGCATCAAGTTTGAGAACGGATTGCGCTCTGAAATTAAGAAGGCTGTTGGGTATCAGAAGATACGCATTTTTACTGATTTGGTTGATAGCTGCAGGATATTTGAAGAAGACAATAATGCTCATTACAAGATTGTCAGTGACCGCAGAGGCAAGCAACATCAAAACCGTGGCAAGCCGTATGATGTTCCAGCTGGAAAAGGGAGACAAAGAGCTGCTCCGGCTCAGAGAGCTAGTGGGGGAGGTGCTCCTACTGGTATAGTTTGCTTCAAGTGTGGTCAGGCTGGTCATAAGAGTAATGTATGCACTGCTGAAGTAAAGAGGTGTTTTCGCTGTGGTAAGATTGGCCATGCAATAGCTGATTGCAAGCACAAGGAAGTGATTTGTTTTAATTGTGGCGAAGAAGGGCATATTGGAAGTCAGTGTCGGAAGCCGAAGAAAGGGAATCAGTCAGGAGGCAAGGTCTTTGCTCTATCGGGTTCTGAGACTTCTGTAGATGATCGTTTGATCCGAGGTACGTGTTATATTAATGGCTTTCCTCTTGTAGCTATTATTGACACAGGTGCGACTCATTCCTTTATATCTTTGGATTGTGCTGTGAAACTTAAGTTAGAGATATCTGAGATGTTTGGAAGTATGGTAATTGATACTCCTGCGAAGGGTTCAGTGACTACTACTTCGGTTTGTTTAAATTGTCCTTTGAGTATTTTTGGTAGAGACTTTGGGATGGACCTAGTGTGTCTTCCACTAGTGCAGATTGATGTTATTCTGGGTATGAACTGGTTGGTGTTTAACCGAGTTTCTATCAATTGTTTTGATAAGACGGTAGTCTTTCCTGAGATTGAGGAAGGAAAGAGTTTGTTTCTATCAGCAAGGCAGGTGAATGAAGAAGTAGCTGATGGGGCAGAGTTGTTTATGCTGTTAGCAACTTTGGAGGCCAAGGATAAGATGGTGATTTGTGATTTAGCCGTGGTGCGTGATTTTCCTGATGTGTTTCCTGAAGAGGTGAATGAATTACCACCAGAACGCGAAGTGGAGTTCTCGATTGATTTGGTACCTGGTACTAGACCGATATCGATGGCTCCGTACCGTATGTCTGCTGTTGAGTTAACTAAATTGAAGAGTCAGTTGGAAGATCTGTTGGATAAGAAATTTATTCGTCCGAGTGTGTCACCGTGGGGTGCGCCAGTGCTATTGGTTAAGAAGAAAGAAGGTACTATGAGGTTGTGTGTGGACTACAGGCAACTGAATAAAGTGACGATCAAGAATCGGTATCCTTTGCCGAGGATTGATGATTTGATGGATCAGTTGGTTGGTGCAAGTGTGTTCAGCAAGATAGATTTGAGATCTGGGTATCATCAGATACGTGTGAAGACTGAGGATATTCAGAAGACTGCTTTCAGGACAAGGTATGGACATTATGAGTATTCTGTAATGCCTTTTGGTGTGACTAATGCACCTGGAGTATTTATGGAGTATATGAATAGGATTTTCCATCCATACCTAGACAAGTTTGTTGTGGTATTTATTGATGATATTTTGGTGTATTCGAAATCGGAAGAAGAGCATGCTGAGCATTTGAGAGTGGTTTTGGAAGTTCTACGAGAAAAGAAATTATTTGCTAAATTGTCCAAGTGCGAATTTTGGTTAGGAGAGGTAAGTTTTCTTGGTCATGTGATTTCAAGAGGTGGTGTGGCTGTTGATCCTTCTAAGATAGAAGCGGTATCTAAGTGGGAAGCTCCGAAGTCTGTTGCTGAGATTCGAAGTTTTCTTGGTTTGGCTGGTTATTATAGGAAGTTCATTGAGGGATTTTCTAAGTTGGCGTTACCGTTGACGATGTTGACTAGAAAGGGGCAAGCGTTTGTTTGGGACTCAAAATGTGAAGAAGGTTTCCAAGAGCTAAAGAGAAGGTTGACTACTGCTCCTATTCTGATATTACCGAGTTCGTCGGAATCATTTGAAGTTTATTGCGATGCTTCATTGTTGGGTTTGGGTGGCGTGTTGATGCAGAATAAGCAGGTTATAGCTTATGCTTCAAGACAGCTGAGGGTTCATGAGAGGAACTATCCGACGCACGATTTAGAGTTGGCAGCTGTGGTGTTTGTTCTGAAGTTATGGAGACATTACTTGTACGGGTCAAGATTTGAGGTTTTCAGTGACCACAAAAGTTTAAAGTATTTGTTTGATCAGAAAGAGCTGAATATGAGGCAGAGAAGATGGTTAGAGTTTCTGAAGGATTATGACTTTGGGTTGAATTACCATCCGGGTAAAGCAAACGTAGTGGCTGATGCATTGAGTCGGAAATCATTACATATGTCTATGTTAATGGTTAAGGAATTGGATTTAATTGAACAGTTTAGAGACTTGAGTTTGGTGTGTGAGAGTACTCACAATAGTGTTAAATTGGGAATGTTGAAGTTGACGAGTGGTATTCTGGATGAGATCAGAGAGGGTCAGAAATCTGATATGCTTTTGGTTGATAAGTTGACTCTAGTGAATCAAGGTCAAGGTGGCGAATTCAGAGTTGATGAGAATGGTATTTTGAAGTTTGGTAGTCGGGTGTGTATTCCGGATGTTACCGAGCTTAAGAAGAGTATTCTTGAGGAAGGACATCGTAGTGGTCTGAGTATTCATCCTGGAGCTACGAAGATGTATCATGATTTGAAGAAGTTATTTTGGTGGCCGGGAATGAAAAGAGAAATTGCGAGTTTTGTCTATTCTTGTTTGACTTGTCAGAAGTCAAAGATTGAGCATCAGAAGCCGTCTGGGCTAATGCAACCGTTGGCTATTCCAGAGTGGAAGTGGGATAGTATCAGTATGGATTTTGTTTCTGGTTTACCGAGGACAAGTAAGAATTTTGAAGCTATTTGGGTGATTGTTGACAGATTAACAAAGTCGGCTCATTTCATTCCGATTAGAATGGATTATCCGTTAGAAAAATTGGCTGAGTTGTATATTGAGAAGATTGTAAGTTTGCATGGTATTCCGTCGAGTATTGTTTCGGACAGAGATCCTAGATTTACATCGAAGTTCTGGGAAGGTTTGCAGAGAGCTTTGGGAACTAAGCTGAGATTGAGTTCTGCATATCATCCGCAGACTGACGGTCAGACTGAGAGGACGATTCAGTCATTAGAAGATCTTTTGAGAGCTTGTGTTTTGGAAAAAGGAGGTGGTTGGGATTGTTATTTACCGTTGATTGAGTTTACCTACAACAATAGTTTTCATTCGAGCATTGGTATGGCGCCGTTTGAAGCTTTGTATGGTAGGAGATGTCGGACACCGTTATGTTGGTGTGAGTCCGGTGAGAGTGTTGTGGTCGGACCGGAAATTGTTCAACAGACTACAGAAAAGATTAAGATGATTCAGGAGAAGATGAGGATGGCTCAGAGTCGTCAGAAGAGTTATCATGACAAGAGGAGGAAGTCACTTGAGTTTCAAGAGGGAGATCACGTGTTTCTTCGTGTTACTCCGATAACAGGTGTTGGTCGGGCTTTGAAGTCGAAGAAGTTGACACCTCGATTTATTGGTCCTTATCAGATTTTAGAGAGGATAGGAGAGGTAGCCTATCGTATCGCTTTACCGCCGTCACTTGCGAATTTGCATGAGGTTTTTCATGTGTCTCAGTTGAGGAGGTACATTCATGATCCGTCGCATGTAGTCCAAGTAGATGATGTACAGGTGAGAGATAACCTGACTGTTGAAACATCGCCTATGAGGATTGAGGATCGAGAGTTGAAGCAGTTGCGGGGTAAAGAGATTGCCTTAGTGAAGGTAGCTTGGGGAGGACCAGCAGGTGGCAATGTGACTTGGGAGCTGGAGAGTCAGATGAAAGAGTCCTATCCAGAGTTATTTGCTTGAGGTATGTTTTCGAGGACGAAAACTCTTTTAGTGGGGGAGAGTTGTAACACCCCAAATAAAGAAAAAAAAGAATTATTTAATTAAGTTGATAATATAATTATTAATTTAATTAAATAAATTGGATTATTGGATTATTGGATTATTATTATTATTATTATTATTATTTTGGAATAATAATAATTGGAATATATATATAAGTGGGAATAAAGAAAAGGGTTTCATTCTTAACAAAGAAATTTCACGTGAAACTCAGAGAAGCTGCAGAGAAGAGGAAAAAGGGCAAAGAGCCGAAAAGCACGGTTGAGGAACGGAAAAGCTAAAGCTTAGAGAATTGCCGGATTATCTCAGGTAAGGGGGGTTTATCGTCGGTTAATGGGTATTATAGATTAACATGTCATGGGTAGTGATAAGCCGTTGATTTAACCCTAATTGGGACTGTATATGCTGAAATTGACGTTGGATAAACCGTGTTAAAAATTGCAAATTGAATTGATAGTTGTGTGAGTCGTAAATGTTAGACTATAGCACGGATCACAATTAAAAACTTGATTCGGCACTACTAAATTAAAGACAAATTAGGTTTTCTTAGAAAGGGTTTTAGATGCGGAAGCGGCCGGAAAACCTGATCTGTGTGAAGCTGACGGAACTTGGAATAACTCAGAAAAATCTGAGTCTGCGCGCGAGCGGTCGACCATAGGGTCGGCGTGCGCTGACCCGTGGGGCATGCGCCGACTGCATGCGTCGACGCAAGGCATTTTGGCGCCGACCCGTGAGTTAAGCGTCGACCCCATGCGTCGACGCAAGGGGTCTTTGCGCCGACTCCCTCCAGTTGAGCAGAGCCTTTGCGCCGACCGCGAACTTTGAGCTGACCCCTACGGTCGACTCAAAGCCTTCAATTTTGTTCGTAGACGTGCATGATGGTTTTTTTGTCAGCAGCGAAACTTGATAACACTGTTGCAGTGTGGAAAATAGTTGATTTTTATGTTGTAAATGCGATTGGTAGTTGCCTTATTGCAGTTAAATTGATGAATAAAAAATTGTTGGGTTTGTGTTGTGAAATGTTGATGCAATTATGTTGAAAAGTTAAATTTTAAGTTGTGTTGAAAAATACTGAGTTGTAGGCTGATGAGCCAAAGTTGATTTTAAGTTGCTTGTTGAAAAATACTGAGTTGTAGGCTGATGAGCCAAAGTTGATTTTAAGTTGCTTGTTGAAAAATACTGAGTTGTAGGCTGATGAGCCAAAGTTGATTTAAGTTGTTTTGTTGAAAAGCTGTTGTGTTGCTGTTGCTATTATGTTGTTAAAGTTTCAAGTCGTACATGTCATATACATCCATATGCATTAAGTCGGAGCTTCGTCTCACACCACGTTGGCCTGGATTGGCAAAAATTATGGGGCTTTTGCTCACACCACGTTGGCCTGGATTGGCAAAATTTTAAGTTGAAAGTTGAAGGCTTATGCCTTGATGCCCACTAAACTGGCAATGATTTTAAGTTGGGAGTTTTACTCCAAATGGTACCACATGCATAAAGAGTCGAGTCTCATTGAGTTGCATTTTATGTTGTTATTGAGTTGTATTTACGTTGTATTTGCGTATGATAATTGAGTTGAATGTGCCGTTACCGCATGCATGATATGATTTGGGTGATTAACGTGTAGAATTACTTAACATAACATGATGATTTATAATATTTGTTATATCGATTGAGAAACTCACCCTTACTATATTTTTCAGGTAACGAGCAGTGAGTCGAATAGAAGCTAGTGCTTGAAGTCTAGTGTGGTTAGAGGGTCATGCTCTGATAGATGTAACATCGGGACGGGATGTTTGAATTGTTGAATAAATGTTAATTTTGATGAATTACAGATGTTGAAATATTTTATCCGCTGCGTATTGTTAAAGAAGTTTTATGTTGAATAAAATTGAGCATGACTGATTTTATATTGACTTTTGTGAAGAAGTTGTTATGTGACACCCTTGAGATGCATGATTACTCTGATATGTATGATTTAATTGTTGTTGTTTTATTATTAAACATTTGGGGTATTTTAGAAGGGTGTTACAAGACCTACATGGAAAAGAAGATGAGAAGAATGTGCGATACTACTATGAGAGATTTAAGAAGGTTGAAATTGAAACCCTAAGTATGATTAAGAGAAAATCGTTTGTAATTGTAAGGTTAAGGCATACTAGGTTTGAGGTTTGGGTTGGATGTGGGATAAGTGAACTTTGGGTTGTAACATAATGCGGTTTGGTTTGGTTTAGTTCGGTTTGCAAAATACAAACCGCAAACCAAACCAAACCGTGCGGTTTTATTAAAAAATGACCCAAACGAATCCGAACCAAATGCGGTTTTTTGCGGTTTCGGTTTGGTTTGGTTTGGTTTGGTTTGCGGTTTTCTATTGGGTTGGTTTGGTTTTGAACACCCCTACGAAATAGTAAGTAAGGGCAACAACAATCATACCTTGTCAAATTAGAGAAGACATGTCAATTTTGGTGTTACCTGCAATTGACGTGTCTTCGAGTAAAACAACTTGATACCCGAAATGCTCAGCGATTTGGGTGATCATTCCCCCTACGGATATGCCTCCGGAGTTTACTCGGCCGACTCTGCCCAGATAGTCTGCTACAAAGGCAGCTACATTGATGGCTTTGTTTTGAGCCATCGAGTACATAAATAATAGCTCTCTCTGAGTAGCTACCCCTGTGTTATCGCCTCTTCCAAACAGGGTATAGGCTAAACCCTTCTGAGCGTACCTGAAACATGGATTCTGGATGCCTGAGGCTTTCGCACCTTTGGAGGAGTAATCCGTCCTCCCGGTGATGGCAATCCAAAAATCCTTAGGTGAGAACCTGTCTGAGACCGCTTCTGGTCCGTTCAGAGGGAGCCGGAGTATTGCTGCTAACTCCTCAACAGACAACTCATGATAATTATTAAACAACCGGAAACGCAAAGTGCCGAAATAATACCTGGTCGTGTCTATCCACCGTTTTTCAAGCTGGAATTCCAACGTGCTGAGGAATTCGAGAGTAATGCGCTCGTATGTCGGCGCTTCCAAACTCATGAACTCGAGCATTCTTAAAATATGGAACATCCGGTATACCTCCATCTTGAGCCCCAGAGTGTTCAGAGTATGCTCACACATATACCTCATCGGCGTGAGTTTGCGCTTCCGGTGAATTTGGTATCTCCGTTCTTGTTCCGGATTGTCAAACACGATGTTGTGTGGATTTAGATTCCTACTCGGGCGCTTCCGTGACTTCGCCATTGCCGCGAGTTGTTGCTTTCCGGTGAGAATTCTCCGCGGGGGCATTTTTGACCTGCAAAAAATAGAAATGATTTGAACATTTGAGTTAGGAAATTCCGAAACCGTGGTTAGGACCGGGACGGCGAGTGGAATAATATTAGTGAAGGGTGTTTTGGCGATAGGTGAGTGGAAATGGGGGTTATGGAAGGTTTTAGGTAGTGGGGTTTTGAGTTTTAATGGAGGTTGGAAGGTTTTTGAGAGAAAGAGAGTAAGAGTGATGAGAGAGAATAATGAGTGGGTAATGAAAAATCTGATAATGATAAGGTTAATGGGGAAAAGTTATGGTTAATGGTGGATTAAGTGGGTGGGTCCCACGAAAATTCAAATTTTTCAAAAAAAATTCAAAAATTTCGCCTGCCTGACACGGCCGTGTCAGGCTACTAGTTTCCCCATGGTTTGGATATTATCTTCAGTGATCCTGACACGGCCGCCCGTGTCAGGCTACTGTTGATAAAAAAAATTCTTTTACTTTCAGTGCTCCTGACACGGCCCATGTCAATTGACACGAGTGGCCGTGTCAGGCCACTATTTTCCATCTTGTTTGTCTGTTTTTCCCCCTTCTGACATGGCCCGTGTCAGGCTGTCCTTTTTGGCCATTTTTTTGGTTTTCTCTCTGATTCAACTGCTGGTCACTCTGGATAGGGGTGTTCAAAACCAAACCAACCCAATAGAAAACCGCAAACCAAACCAAACCAAACCGAAACCGCAAAAAACCGCATTTGGTTCGGATTCGTTTGGGTCATTTTTTAATAAAACCGCACAGTTTGGTTTGGTTTGCGGTTTGTATTTTGCAAACCGAACTAAACCAAACCAAACCGCATTATGTTACAACCCAAAGTTCACTTATCCCACATTCAACCCAAACCTCAAACCTAGTATGCCTTAACCTTACAATTACAAACGATTTTCTCTTAATCATACTTAGGGTTTCAATTTCAACCTTCTTAAATCTCTCATAGTAGTATCGCACATTCTTCTCATCTTCTTTTCCATGTAGGTCTCGCCTATTCTACTCTAATAAGTCCTCTATTATGTTCTTTCTTTTTCATCTTTTATGTTACTATTTTCTCTTCCAATTACGTTTTTATTGCACTTTTCTTCTCAATCTCGCGTCTCTTATGTTATTTTTTTCATCTTCTCTAATCTCTCATCTCATATGTTTTTTTTTTATGTTTTATTATAACGTCTTTGATATTATTTTATGCTACTATTTATATTTGTCTTTTATTCCACTTTTGTCTAATATGGTTTTTTTGTATATTAAATGAAATGTTTTTGTCTAAATATGATGAATTTTGATGTTATTTGGTAATATATGAATGACTAAACACAAAGTTATGTCGTTATTTATAGGAGTATATATGGCTCAACAAAAATATTATAAAAAACCGAACCAACCGAACCAACCCAAACCGCATTGGTTTGGTTTGGTTTGGTTTTATTTCTAAAAGTCAACCGAACCAAACCGAACCGCATACTTTTTTCTCTTGCGGTTCGGGTGATTTTTATCGCAAAAACCGCCCAAACCGCACCGCGAACACCCCTACCTCTGGATATGTTGATCATTTTTTTTATGACTTAGACATATGTTGACGTGATGTTCCCTCCTTGTAGAGCTCCTGTATAAACCTACAAACACACAAAATTGATTAGATATAAAAAGCGTGGGTTGCCTCCGACGAAGCGCTTTGTTTAACGTCGCATGGATCGACGGTCCTCCGTCTGCTTAGGTGAGACGAATTTTATCGATTGGATCACCCTCCTGGTCTTGTATGTATGGTTTAACTCTCTACCCATTCACCTTGAACGTGTCTCCATTTGCGGGATTTCTTAGTTCAACGACTCCATGCGCAAATACTTTTTGTATCACAAAGGGTCCCGACCATCATGACCTTAGTTTCCCTGGGAATAGCTTCAACCTTGAGTTAAATAATAAAACTAGTTGTCCTTCCTGAAGTTCTTTCTTCTGAATGCGCCTGTCATGCCATGTTTTGGTTTGCTATTTGTATATCTTGGCATTCTCATATGCTCGATTTCTGAATTCTTCCAGCTCTTATAGCTGGAGGATCCAAGATTTACCCGCTTTGAAAAGATCGTAGTTGAGGAATTTGGTAGCCCAGAACGCCCTATGCTCAAGTTCGAGTGGTAGATTACAAGCTTTACCATAGACCAGTTGATACGGGGACATACCTATTGGTGTTTTGAACGTTGTTCGGTATGCCCAAAGTGCGTCATCGAGCCTGATTGACCAATCTTTTCGTGAGGCACTGACGGCCTTTTCGAGGATTTGCTTGATCTGTCGATTTGATACCTCAACCTGCCCACTAGTCTGGGGGTGGTATGGTGTGGCGATTCTATGCTTGACATTGTATTTCCGCAGTAGGTTCTCCATCAGCTTATTGAGGAAGTGGGTACCTTCGTCACTAATCAGTGCTCTTGGTACCCCAAGCCGTGCAAAGATACAATTCTTGAGGAAATTGATTACCACTTTTGCATCATTCGTGGGCAGTGCAACTGCTTCCACCCATTTTGACACATAGTCAACCGCGACCAGAATGTATTGCTTTCTAAAGGATGGTGGGAAGGGTCCCATAAAATCTATCCCCCACACATCGAACAGTTCGACCTCTAACATGGCATTTTGAGGCATCTGATTTCTTTTGGATATGTTGCATGTTCTCTGACATCTGTCGCACTCTTTTACCACTACTTGTGCATCTTTGAACAGTGTAGGCCAGTACAATCCCGACTGGAGGACTTTTATGGCGGTTCTGTCTCCGCTAAAATGTCCTCCATATTCTGAGTTATGATAGGCTTTTAGGATGTCCCTTTGCTCTTCCTCTGGAACACATCTCCGAACCAGGCCATCTAATCCCTTTTTGTAAAGGAATGGATCGTCCCACACAAAAACCTGCAATCATGCAAAAAAAAAATTCTTCTGTTAGAGTCAAAGTCATCAGGTATTAGGCCACCTACCACAAAGTTCGCATAATCAGCGAACCATGGGATATGCGTAACGGCTAGGATACGTTCGTCTGTGAAATCATCTCTGGTGGGGTGCGTTTCTTCTGTTTCTTGAATCAGAGTCATCCTAGACAAGTGATCAGCAACAGTGTTTTCACTACCCTTTTTGTCTCTGATTTCCAGGTCGAATTCTTGTAGTAGTAGGATCCATCGCAGTAGCCTTGGCTTTGATTCCTGTTTGGCAAAATGATATTTTAAAGCAACATGGTCAGTATACACAATTACCTTTGATCCCAACAGATAGGATCTGAACTTGTCAAATGCGTATACCATCGCCAGGAGTTATTTTTCTGTGGTTGCATAGTTCATTTAAGCAGGGTTCAATACGTGGCTTGCATAATAGATCACATGCAAGAGCTTCTCCTTGCGTTGCCCTAGTACTGCCCCCACTGCGTTATCACTCGCATCACACATTATCTCAAAAGGAAGAGACCAACCGGGGGCAATAACTATAGGGGCTGACACCAGCTCCTTCTTCAAGGCCTCGAAGGCTTGCCTACATTCCTTGTCAAATAAGAATGGGGTATCTTTTACCAGCAGACTAGTCAGTGGTTTGTCAATCTTGGAGAAATCTTTTATGAACCTGCGGTAGAAACCCGCATGTCCTAAGAAGCTTCAGATGCCTTTTTCATTTACCGGTGGTGGTTAAATTTGCTATCACCTCCACTTTTGCTATGTCCACTTTGATACCTTTGTTAGAGATCTTGTGTCCCAAGACTATTCCTTCCCGTACCATGGAGTGACATTTTTCCCAATTCAAGATCAAATTTGTTTGCTGTCATCTTTCTAACACAAGTGACAAGTTAGTCAAACAATTATCAAATGAAGAACCAAATACTAAAAAGTCATCCATAAACACTTCCATATGCTTTTCGAGCATGTCAGCAAAGATTGAAGTCATACACCTTTGAAAGGTGGCCGGTGCGTTGCACAATCTAAATGGCATTCTTCTATAAGAAAAAATACCATAGGGGCATGTGAATGCAGTTTTCTCTTGGTCTTCAGGGGAAACAACAATCTGGTTGTACCCCGAGTAACCATCGAGAGCACAATAGTAATCGTGTCCGGCTAACCTTTCCAGCATTTGATCAATGAATGGTAACGGGAAGTGATCCTTCCGTGTTGCCACGTTTAGTCTTCTGTAATCGATGCACACTCTCCAACCTATAACAATTCGGGTTGGAATCAACTCATTCTTTTCATTTTTTATTACCGTCGTGACCCCTTTTTTTGGTACCACGTGGGCTGGACTTACCCAAGAGCTATCGGAAATATGGTAGATTAGGCCCGCATCCAAGAGTTTTACAACTTCTTTGCGTACCACTTCTTTCATGGCTGGGTTAAGTCTTCGTTGTGGTTGCACTACCGGTTTGTGATCATCTTCCATTAAGATTTTGTGCATGCAAACGGCCGGGCTTATACCTTTTAAGTCCTCAATTGCCTATCCGATTGCACCCTTGTGTTTCTTTAGCACTTGAATGAGTTCTGCTTCTTGGACACTCTGTAGACTAGCATTGATAATAGCTGGGCATTTTTTTTCAGTGTCTAGAAATACATACTTCAGATTTGTTGGTAACTGCTTCAGATTCACCCCTTTTTTTGGTTCTTCAGTGACATCTGATGGTGGTGGTCTTAGATCTTCCCACCGGTGTGGTCTAGATCTAATCCATTCATGTTGTTTTTCCATCATAGCGAGCACCTCAGACTCTCCTTCATATTCATCACTTTCAAAAATGGATAAGCTTAAGACCCGATTTAGTGGTGACTGGGGTATATGCCTTTCATTTTCTTGAGCAATTACTTGGTCGATTATCTCTATAGAGTTGCTTGTGCCGATATCATCTTTGTATTGCATTGTGTTCCTCACATCTATTTTTAATTCTTCATCATAGACCTTGAGGGTCATAGTTCCTTCCTCAATGTCTATCATACACCGTCCTGTTTCCAAGAAAGGTCTGCCCAATATGAGAGGAATCTCCTCATCTTCCGGCATTTCCAGAATGACGAAGTCAACTGGGAAGACAAACTTGTCAATTTTTACAAGAACATCTTCCACAATACCATAGGGTCGCCTCACAGAGCGATCCGCAAACTGAAGTGTCATTCGAGTATCTTGAACAGAGTCGATGCCTAATTTCTTATAGATGGACAGTGGCATCAAGCTTACAAATTTCACAAGTGCTAGCCTGAGCTGGTTGAACCTACACTATCTGTTGAGTACCTATATTCATAGCTTTTAGCTTTTTTTCTACTTCGGCAGCAACCGTGTCTTCCAGACGGATTTTATTTGTTGCTAATTTTAGATCAATTACCCCCTTTGGCTGACTCGTACACCTGTCGTATAGCTCTAGATGCTCATTGGCAGCGATTGCTTCAATAATCCTCATGATACCAGTGGCTGTTGAGAAATTGGTTGAGCCACCGGTTGCTGTATCAATCAACTATTTTGTTTTTATTTTCAGCCCATTAACGAACATCTGCATTTGTTCGGTCTGATCCATATTATGAGTTGGACACGCTACTAAGATTCTTTTGAATCTTTTGTAAGTGTCTCCCAATGATTCACCATCCTTCTGTTTGAAATTAAGAATTTCATACCTTTTTCTCAGGAATACTGATGCTGGAAAGTACTCATTTAAGAATGCAGTTTCCATCTCCTCCTAGGATGTGATACTGCCAGCGGGAAGAGAGTAGAACCATTCTTCCGCGTCTTCAGCTAAAGTGAACGGGAACATTCTTAATTTTTTTGCTTCATCAATATGACCATCAACTTTCAGGGTAGTGCTCATGGTCATAAATCTTTATAGGTGTTTGTTGGCATCTTCATTAACCTTTCCGGTGAAAGGTTTTCTTTCCAATTGATTGATCATGCTAGGATGTAATTGAAAATTTCTCATATTCACCGGTTGGTTGACAATGGTCAGTCGACCACCCGGTGCATTTGCACCTCCATAGTCACCCAGGAGTCTTTCCGGAGGTGGAGGAGGTGGAATTGGAGGAACTTCAGCCATTGGTTCCTTGACTTCTGAGTGATCAGAGGTACTTTCTTCTGTAGAATCCACTATTTGTTCTCTGCGTCTTCGGTGAAGGGTTCTCTCGATCTCTGCGTCAAAAAGAAATTCAGCTGAGGGTTCTCCTCGCATACACAAATTAGTAAATTATAAATGACAGAAAAATAATTTTACTACAGAGCAACAAAATTTTAATTGAACTTCAAATTAAACTCTATATTTTGGCAGTCCCCGGCAACGACGCCAAAAACTTGATCGGTAAAATAGCAAGTGTACTATTTTGCCTTTTATAGTAATAATGGGGAAATTCCTCGAATGTCGATCTCAAGGACTGCAAGTTAATATTGAGTTTAAATTATCATTCAATTAAACAAAAAATATTAATTTGGTTTTTAGGTGTAAAAATATAATAATAAAAGTAAAGGTAAATAAGGGTTTATAGAGAAAAAGGAACAATGTCAGGGAAGGTGTATGATTTATCCCTATAACAACTCTGAGTCACTATTGCATCAAAAAATATCAATTACTACCAGTTCTTAAGGGTATTTTCTCCCAAGTCCTTGGTGAGAAAACCTTTAATCAATCTACCCTAATTTCCATGTCCATAGCCAATTAGGGTGAAGTTAAGCTGTATAATATCAAGAATACTCTGGTTCATACAGGGTATCCCTAGTCCTAGGTGATATCTACTGTAGAGTAACCTTATGAAAACCTTATCAATGGCGGTCCAACCTAATTGATAACCACAAATCAATCTCGATTGGTCCGAAAGAGAAAGCAATAAACACATCAAAAGGTTACCGTAAAAACAATATTATAAATGCAAATGTAAACTCAAATTCATTACAATTCTAAATCAGGGACACCCCCTAGCATTGGGAGGTTTAGCTACTCATATTGTTTAAAACAAATTCAAGATAAAAATTACACATTACAAGTAATTGGATGACTTCGATCTTCAATCGCTCCCGCTCATGAACACCTTCAGCTCTCCGAATGCCTTGATCTCTGTAATCCTTGATTGCTTCACAATACTGTGTTTTGCTGTATTCCAAGATGATTTTTCCTTTGGCAGAAGACCCCCTTTTATAATAAAAACTCCCAGCAGCAGTTGGACAGGTCCAAAAATATCTCCAAAAAGTCCGACGAACAAAAGCCCGAGAAAAACTGAATTTTTGGGCTTGGGCTGACACGGCCTGTGTCAACTGACACGGGTGCCGTGTCAGCCTACTGTTCTGGCTGACACGCCCCTGGCAGGGGGTGACACGGTTGCTTGAGGTGCCTGACACGGCCCGTGTCAGCTGACACGGGTGGCCGTGTCAGGCTACTGTTTTCTTCAACACGCCCTCCCTTGCCTGACACGAGTGGCCGTGTCAGACCTCCTGTACCGGGGTTTTCTGCTCCTCAGCTTGCCGGAATCTCGTGTTGTCTCGTTCTGAGTTCCCTGGTTCTTCTACTTGGACCTGTCGGACAAAAACACAACTATCCCACGCATAAAATCACTAAAATATAAGTAAAACATAACAATGATTAAAATAGCTTAAATAAAATGACAGAAGTAAAACTAACTCGAAATGTACCATAAATGCTTGCACAGTGTGTCAAAAGCCTTTGTTTCGTGTCGGATCAGTAACGAAAACTTAATGCAAATGGTGACTGATCAACAACATACTTCTCAGATCAAGTTATGGTTGGTGAACAAATTAGGAACAGACTAAAGAAAGAAATAGAAGCCCACTTAATACAATCAGGATCATAAACAGAAGCAAATCAGTAAAGGGAAAAATGATCAAGAAATGAGACATCCTCACTTGTAAGTAGTGATTGCACCTATAAGGGGGGGGGGGGGGTAAATTAGGTACTTTGATCAATTTTTGGTTTATTGAATTGCTGATGATTAGAAATTGGTAAAGTGATGAAATGTAAAGAACATGGTGATGTATCCCGAATCCCCTCACAATCCGAGAGTACTCTAGTCCCCTTACTCAGTAAAAAATTTCACTATCTGTTTAGAACTTTGCACAAGTCTATCCTAGCCATTATACACAAGTTCCTAAACCAATCAATAAGGACAATCCTCTTATGATCTTTACAAAGTGAAACAAGTGAACAATCCTCTCCTTTTCACTCTCTTGCTTCCAACAATCCTGGAAAACAAGGTATTCACACTAATCTGAATTTTATACAAGAATTTGAATTTTGATAACAATGTATAATAATTAGTAGATTTGATCTTCTCTATCAAGTAAACAATTCATAATATGTTATACAAGTGCTAAAAAATTATAGTGTTGAAACTTTCCGAAATGCAATGAAAATTTATGTAATAAGTTTCAACCAAAGTTTGTATGACAAGACACTTGTTTTAAAAATGAGAGAGTAATGCGTTTGAATTGCAATGAAAGAGGTGTAATTTTGAAATCTGAAACATGCAGTATTTATATGTGTATCACATTATTTTAAAAGAGTGTATTATGATCAATCAATGCAATTTTTGATGGTATAACAACAAAATATGTTTGAATCAGATTTTTTCATGAAAAAGTGCCACTGCTCAAGTAGGAAATATCTGGATTCACAATCGGTAAATTTCTTGCTCAAGTAGTAGATAACATGTTCCTTTCTACTGGTTCCATTCTGTTTCCCCAACACATAGACCATCAAACCATCAAGCATTGTCAGGTACATAATGAGAGGTTTCCTAGGAACTGGAGGTATCAGGATATGTGGCCTTTGCAAGTATTCCTTGATTCTATCGAAGGCTTTTTGACAACCTTCATTCCATTCAATAGCCTGATCTTTCCTTAGTAACTTGAAGATTGGTTCACAAGTGGTTGTAAGGTGCGAGACAAACCTAGTGATGTAGTTCAATCTCCCTAGGAACCCACGAACTTCTTTTTCAATCCTCGAAGCTGACATATCTTGGATGACCTTCACTTTGTCAGGATCCACTTCAATTCCTTTCTCGCTGAATATGAACCCCAACAGTTTTCCTGATCTGACTCTGAAAGTGCACTTTGTGGGATTCAGACATAGTTTGAATCTCCTCAGATGACCAAATATATTTTATAAGTCGACTATGTGATCTTCTCCTGTTTGTGATTTAGCAATCATGTTGTCGATGTAGACCTTTATCTCTATATGAATCATATCGTGAAAGAGAGTTATCATTTCCCTTTGGTATGTTGCCCCGGTGTTTTTCAATCTTAAAGGAATTACCTTGTAACAGAAAGTGCCCCAATGGGTGATAAACATGGTTTTTCCATGTCTGCAGGAGCCATCTTTATCTGGTTATAATCGGAGAATTCGTCCATGAATGAGAAGACCGAAAATCGAACATTGTTATCCACCAATACATCAATATGAACCCCAACAGTTTTCCTGATCTGACTCTGAAAGTGCACTTTGTGGGATTCAGACATAGTTTGAATCTCCTCAGACGACCAAATATATTTTATAAGTCGACTATGTGATCTTCTTCTGTTTGTGATTTAGCAATCATGTTGTCGATGTAGACCTTTATCTCTATATGAATCATATCGTGAAAGAGAGTTATCATTTCCCTTTGGTATGTTGCCCCGGTGTTTTTCAATCTTAAAGGAATTACCTTGTAACAGAAAGTGCCCCAATGGGTGATAAACATGGTTTTTCCATGTCTGCAGGAGCCATCTTTATCTGGTTATAATCGGAGAATCCGTCCATGAATGAGAAGACCGAAAATCGAACATTGTTATCCACCAATACATCAATGTGAGGCAGGGGGAAGTCGTCTTTAGGACTGACTCTATTCAAATCTCGATAGTCCAGATACATTCTAACTTTATCATCTTTCTTCAGGACTAACACAATATTAGCAACCCACTGCAGATATTTTGCAACGGCTAGGAACCTTGTGTCAAACTGCTTTCTGACCTCCTCTTTGATTTTAAGGGACATGTCAGGTCTGGTTCTTCTCAGTTTCTAATCCATATGAGTCGATAATCCATCAACTCATATCCCTTAAACATATATCAGAATTCAATCAGAGAATGAAAACAAAAACTTACATGTGTTTGTCATTGGGATTCCCTCAGGTTCATATATATGTGATCTTCTGATTTATAGAGTTTCTTAAGATTCCTTTAATCTCTTTTGATGAGGATGAAGAGAGAATCCTAATGAACCGTGTTTTTTTGTCTGCTATACAAATGAGGACTATAACTCATATAAATAATCCTAGGGTTATTTCTTGATTTTCAATATTCTAATTTGACTCCTCATCAAATTAGATATCGATTTATGACATCTATGCAATAACCTTACCTTTCATGACATTTATGTTTTTAGTCACAGACTGACTTAATATTAATTAGACCGTTTTAACTCTCGACTAATTAAACAATAACTCTAACACCTTAATTGTTATATCTGTGATTCAAAATTCTAACAATATCAATTTATAATAAAATAATCGAAATGTTAACGAGTGCCCCATTTAAGTACTCCTAGTACTCCCAGTGAATTCAAAAGGTGTTTATAAAAAAAAATTATGGTAAAAAAATGATGATTAGAAAATCTCTGCAAATTAAAAATATATATTTTAATAAAAACAATTATGGAAATTTTAAAAACAATTATGGAAATTTTATAATTAATTAAAATTTTATTATAAAACATATTTTTATATGAAATTATTTTTAAATTAAAAAATTGTGAATGTGTTTATTTTATTTTAGATAGTTTTATTTCAACTTATAAAAATATCCAAATTAAAATAAAATAAATTCAAGCTTTCAGGGTTTGGTCCATTTCCCACTTTTTACATTCTTATTATTTTGATTGTCCTTTTAGATTTTAGATTTTTTTTTAAATCTTTTAATCATGTAAGGAGTGAAGTACTATTTGTATTCATTCTCTATCTATATAATTGATTTGCCATTAGAAAAGGCTAACTGATATTACTTGATATAATATGGTTATTTTTGTTATGTTAGTGAAGTTATTAACTGTTAAGAAAAAAAGTGAGGTTATGTAATTGATTGCCGTTGATTAAAGAAAAAAAGTGTTTAGGATATAACATTGAGTTGATTTAGGATGCGACATTTTGTATTACGTTCTAGCCATTTTCAATTTTTATTGAGCATAATAAAAATTAAAACATGCGTTTGCCGGGAGTCGAACCCGGGTCTATTGCTTGGAAGGCAATTATCCTAACCGTTGGACTACAAACGCTGGGATATGTTTGTCATATTCTACAAACTTACTTTTCTAATAGTATACTACTAATTATTTTTTTATAAATTGACAAGAATGAAATATCAGGTCATGCCACTCAAAACTACCTTTTACACCTCACTATTATTTGTAAGCTATTCAACCATTCTCATTTTTTTTTCTTTCACACATAATTATTAGTGTATATTATGTCAGTCTCTTCTTTTTTATTACACTAACATATAAATTATTAAATGATATTGTAAAATTCAAATTCTTGATTGATTTAATATTTTTTATTTATTTATATTTTCTTGTTATGCATACTTTCATACAAATAATTTTATAATATATTCAGGTAGACATATTTGATAAACTATTTTTCATAAACAAAAAATATTAGTAAACAATCTCTTAAATAACTATTTTTCAATCATACACGCGTCTTTGAGACTGTTGTCATATCACGATATTTAACTTCAGTACTACATAGTGCAACTGTATTTGTCTCTTGCTTTTTCATGAGATCATATTACATTCAATCAGAACACAATATCTGGATCTGGATCTCCAATCCAACGTGATCCAACCCAGTTTGCATCTGAATAACAAATGATTTTAGCATCACCATTATCTTCATATAATAGTCCTCTTTTGGGTGATTTATTTATATATCTAAGAATTCAAAGGACTTTGCCCCAATAACTATCACAATGAGCATTTAGAAACTGACTCACAATGCTCACTGCAAATGTAATATCTGGTATGGTGATTGTAAAATAATTGAGTCTTCCCATAAGTCGTCGATATCTTCCTAGGTCTTTCAATGGCTCCCCCTGACCTAGAAGTCGCTTGACGTTAGGGTCCATAGGAGTATCAACAGGATGAAATTTAAGCATACCCGTTTCACTAAGAATGTTTGAAGTATACTTGCACTGGTTGATTGCAATGTTGGATGAGGTATGGGAACTTCAATGCCTAAGAAGTATCTGAGTGAACCCAAATCTTTTGTCTAAACATTTTTGAAAAGTCTCAGTATCGTCTATAGTGATAACAATGTCATCAATATAGATCACAAGAAAGATGCACTGACCAATGGAGGAATGAAGAAAGAAAACAAAGTGATTTTCTTCACATCTAGTCATACCAAACTGTATCATGGCAGAGCTGAAGCTACCAAACCAAGCATGTGGGGACTGTTTCAGCCCATAAAGAGAATGACAAAGCCGACAAACAAGTTTAGAATTTCCAAGAACAATAAAACCTAAGGGTTGATCCATATAAACTTCCTCCTCCAATTCTCTGTGTTAAAATGCATTTTTAATGTCCAACTGATGAAGCGGACAATGATGAATAACATCCATTGCAAGAAAGAGACAAACTGAACTAATCTTGGCCACCAAAGAGAAAATGTCATTGCAATCAAGACTAAATATTTGTGTCATATCATTTGGCTACCAAATGGGATTTGAAACGATCGATCTCACCATCTGGTCCAACCTTCATTGTATAAACTCGTCGATATTCAACTATAGTTTTTTCTGGAGGTAACGTAACATTGTCCTAAGTGTTATTTGAATGTAATGCAACCATTTCTTAAACCATCGCCTGACACCAATTGGGATGGTGTGATGGATCAATATCGTATCTAACCTCCAATGGATGAGGTGTCCGTCGTTGGTAGACATGCAATAGAGGTGTAATGGGTGTGGGGGTGATGGAAGGGATATCTAGAGCATCTGAAATACCATTCTCATCAGGTAACACAGAGGCAGATAAAAATGGTGAGTTTTCAAATATGACATTGGAGGAAATAATGCATCTTTGAAGTTGGGGACAAAAAGAACGATATCATTTTTGTATATGAAATTCTGGTATCAGATATAAGATGTCGAAGGTAATGTTACGACACTGATATCTGTCAACACACAATGGATAAATAAATAGAATGGTAAAGCAAATAACACAAGCAATTGTTAACCCAGTTCGGTGCAACTCACCTACGTCTGGGGGCTACCAAGCCAGGAAGGAAATTCACTAAAATAGAATTAGTTCAAAGACTATCCGTACACTTCAACAAGTTACAGTCTTTCTCACCTAATCTCTACCCGTGCAACTTCTACCTAAGCACTCTTAGATATGAGAACCCACTCACTCCCCTTATAATCACACACCAGTGATCTTAAATAACAATCCCTTGTGAAAAGAAAATACTTTTCAATTACACATTCTTGATTTTACTTCACAGTTTCAATCAAGAAGACACACTCTTGATCTTGCTTCAAAGCTTTGATCAAGAAGACACACACTTGATCTTGCTTCACAGATGTGATCAAGTAGACACACACTCTTACTTAACAGCTTTAGAGTGACAAATTACAACCACAAATCAGTCCAATTCAATTATCAATGGATGACTTGAATGACCTACAAGTCTTACGACTAAACAGACACAAACCCTAGCTCTCTCTCTGTATTTCGCTCAGTCTTGGTTGTGTATTCAAACAGGTTTTCTAAGTCCCTTTTTATAGAAGCTTTCAGCTGGGCTTGGACATCTTGAAAACCCTAAATCTATTTTCCAATCAAATCTTTTTATAACAGCTGTATAGATCTCCTTGGAAAATAAGTAAATCTTGTTGTAATCCATGATTGAATGCGCCAGCTAGCCATATCTTCAATCATCCAAAGATTGTCATTAATTGTGCAATCACAAAACACCAGACATTCATACTGAATGTTCTGTGTACAGGATGTCATGACATCGGGTCTGACATCCTGGAAAAATCCTGCATAATCCAATAATTCCTTTTATAACTTCCAGCAGGTACAGTCATATCAGATGCCATGACATTGTGTATGTCATCTGAAACAATCCTGCATGAACATGTCTTTCATTTAAGCTCCAACAGGTACATCCATATCAGAAGCCTTGTCATTGTATGTGGCATTCTGAAACAATCCTGCATGCACATGTTCTTGAACTCCAGCAGGTACATAGGATATCTTATGTTAAGACATCACACATGACATCTTGTGAACACTCTTTATTTTACCAAAATTGTTGCCAACACTTAGAATCAACAGTATATGTGAGTAGCCTAGAAAGATACATTTGAGAGCTTTTGCAGAAAGTTTGTCTTTACTTGGGATGAGGTCATGAACAAAGCATGTGCAACAAAAGAATCAAAGAGGAATGGGGTAGAGATCATATTGCGGGTTCAAGATAGAGTATGGAATTTTATCTTGAAGGATTGATGAATGCATTCAGTTGATAAGGTGACAACCTATGAGAAGAGCATCACCCAAAAAATGAGAAATGACATTGTGGTGAAGTAAAAGTTCCTCTAAACATATAGTTTATTTACTCATTGACAATAGGTGTGACGATTATGTTTGCCTAATTGACATGACTGACACTCAAATGACGAAAGCTTAGAACAACTAGGAATTAAAAGATGCATTTTATTAAGGCTAGGGTGACCTAAATGTTTATGTGTACGACTTTGAGAAGCAATAGAAGCACCTGACCCGGTGGTGATAGATGATATAATCCTCCAGACTCACTCCATGTTCTAATCGTACGTTCTATATGTTGATCCTGGACATAAACATGTTTATTAATAAACAGAACTGAACAATCAAGAGTACAGGTAAGCTTTTTAACAGATATTAGATTGAAAGGACAACCATTAATATAGAGCACAAAAGCTATAGACAAGTTTGGAAGTGGGTGTGCCTGAACAAGGCCTTGGACTTTGGTTTTAGAGTTATCTGCCATAGTGAAAGAAGGCAAAGAATCAGAATAAGACAAGTGAAATAAAAGAAACTTATTACCAGTCATACGATCAGAGGCACCAGAGTCAAGGATCCAAGGACCAATGGAGGAGGATGTAGAGACAAATGTTGCAGGATTACCAGACTAAGCAATGGTGGAAGAGGATGATGGTTGATAAGTTACTTTAAACTGATGGAACTCATTATAATCAAAAGGTGACAAGCTGTGAGAAGAGCATTACCCAAAAAATGAGAAGGGACATTGTGGTGAAATAAAAGAGCCTCCAAACATATAGTTTATTATAATAGCATGGCTCTACCATCTATTGTCCATGTATTTTCTTCTTTAGAAACTCCATCTTGTATTATTTATATACATGGCCAATTTTGTGCAAGGGAAATCAACCCTTAGCACATGTCCTCCAAACAGTTTGAGACGACTATGTTAGTGCATAGTCTCCATATATAATCACCATCCATATCACCATGTATTGAGACTTGATAAATAATTGCATTTTCCTTTCGAGAAGCATTAGTTTGATTCGTCAAAGAGTGACATTATGTTTGATGGTCCTCATTTGGTGATGTACTTATCTTTTAACATTACTTCTTCTTGAATATTTTCCTCTGACACTTGTTAGTGTTCAAACCCTTGAGGTAGCACTATGATGAAATTTTAAGTAGAATAGATATTCCCAAGATAAGGGGTTTGAATAATGACCCTTTAAAATGTTATATTTAAAAACAATCCTCAACAAAAACATGGAATTTAATATAATGTTAGTATATGAAATTTCTTGGTTATATAATTGTAAACCTGATATGTTTAAATTAGATGGCAATATATATAGTTGACGCAAGTGTAAACGTTGGAGCAATAAAGTAAATAGTTAAGGATAAAAAAAGACACTTAACACGGGCTTATCATTTCCTTCTAGTTGCAGGATTTCATTATGGTGTTTGAGGTAACTTCCTCATGTACCACACCTTTTCAAAAAAATCATCCTCTTAGCAAAACAATCTCGATGAACAGATCTTGATTAAATAATTAATCACAAACAAAATATCAAAGGATTATCGAAATACCTCTTGTAGTATGCTTTAACATTGATCACAAACGGTGAAATATATCAGCGTCTCTATGTAGTCCACGCAAGTGCAAAGTGGAAGGTGGTGCTAGCCATTTTTTTAGAATGACAAAACCTAAAAAATAGGATTGGAGGGACCAAACCAAGCACGTGGGGACTGTTTTAGCCCATAAATAGAATGGTGAAGCCGACAAAAAAGTTTAGAATTTCCAGGAACAGTAAAACCTAAAGGTTGATCCATATAAACTTCCTCCTCCAATTCTCCGTGTAAAAATGCATTTTTAATGTCCAACTGGTGAAGCAGACAATGATGAATAGTAACCATTGCAAAAAAGAGACGAACTAAACTAATCTTGGCCACTGGAGAAAAAGTGTCACTATAATCAAGACTAAATATTTGTGTTATATCCTTTGGCTACCAAACGGGCTTTGAAACGATCGATCTGACCATCTGGTCCAACCTTCATTATATAAACCCATCGACATTCCATTGTAGTTTTTTCTAGAGGTAATGTAACATTGTCCTAAGTGTTATTTGAATGTAATGCAGCCATTTCTTACCCCATCGCATGACACCAATTGGGATCATTCATAGCTTCACATGTAGACTTAGGAATATACATAGAATCCAAAGCAGATACAAAAGAGACATAGAAAGTAGAGAGCCAGTCATAATTTTAAACACAAACATATTTAGGAATAGGATGATGAGATCGAATACCTTTTTATAATGTTATTGGAAGTTCAAGTGTAGGTGCCGTAACTGGAGGGGTAGTTGGAGCGGAAGATGGTGTGATGGACCAATATCATCTCTAACCTCCAATGGACGAGGTGTCCGTCGTTGGTAGAAATGAAATATAGGTGTAATGGGTGTGGGAGTGATGGAAGGGATATCTTGAGCATCTAAAGTACCATTCTCATCAGGTAACGTAGAGGCAGAGAAAAATGGTGAGGTTTCAAAGAATGTGACATTGGAGGAAATAATGCATCTTTGAAGTTGGGGACAAAAAGAAAGATAGCCTTTTTGTATACGTGATTATCCTAGAAAGATACATTTGAGAGCTTTTGCAAAAAGTTTGTCTTTACTTCGAATGAGGTCATGAACAAAGCATGTGCAACCAAAGAACCAAAGAGGAATGGGGGTAGAGATCATATTGCGGGTTCAAGAAAGAGTATGGAATTTGATCTTGAAGGACTAATAAAGGCATTTGGTTAATAAGGTGATAAGCTGTGAGAATAGTATAACCCCAAAAACGAGAAAGGACATTGTGGTGAAGTAAAATATCCTCTAAACATATAGTTTATTTACTCGTTGACAATAGGTGTGACGAGTATGTTTGCCTAATTGACATGACTGACACTCAAATGACGAAAGCTTAGAAAAACTAGGAACTAAAAGATGCATTTTATTAAGGATGGGGTGACCTAAATGTTGATGTATACAACTTTGAGAAGCAATAGAAGCACATGACACCGTTGGTGATAAATGATATAATCCTCCGGACTCACTCCATGTTCCAATCGTTCGTCCTGTACTTCGATACTGGACATAAACATATTTATCAATAAAAAGAACTGAATAATCAAGAGTACGAGTAATATTTTTAACAAATATTAAATTGAAAGGATAAACAAGAATATAGAGCACAAAATATATAGACAAGTTTGGAAGTGGGTGTCCCTGAACAAGGCCTTGAAATTTGATTCTAGAGTCATCCGCCACAGTGACAGAAGGCAAAGAATCAGAATAAGACAAGTGAAATAAAAGAAACTTATTACCAGTCATATGATCAGACGCACTAGAGTCAAGGATCCAAGGGCCAAGGGAGGAGGATGTAGAGACAAAGGTTGTAGGATTACCCGGCTAAGCAACAGTGGCAGAAGATGATGGTCGATGAGCTGCTTTGAACTGATGGAATTTATTATAATCAGAGGCTATAATAGTAACTTCTTTGGTATATTTGGTTGAGTGGCAGTATCATCCCTAGGTTATCATTGTTGTTATCTTGCCTTTGTACGACATTTAGTTTGAATATGGTTGTAAAGATTGCAGGAGTTACCACGAATATCATGGCGTTGGCCACCACGTCCTCAATTTCGTTCATTACAACCATGGTAGTAGAAGGCAAACACATATGATTCAGTGGATGTCTTGATTAGTCTTTCACACGGGATAAGAAAAACCTTAGTAAATATGGCTGAATTGGTGTTTCCTATGAGAGTTGATGGCTTGAAATGAAAAATTTAGTAGATAATGGGTAAGAGGGCAGGATGACAACACCAACGATGGAAATCGTGACAGAAGGGGCTATTGGACGTGATGTCTCGCTTTTCAAGAGCGATGGCACTCAAAGTCTAAGCACATAAGGAGAAGTGGCGCGTGAGAAGGCGGTTGATAGTAAGATTTTAAGGACTCGTCGATTTGGAAGAGGCGATTCCAGTGGTATAGGCATCTCACCGGAAGGACGTCAAAAGCAGTGACATTACCGATTATGGCCAGAAAAGTGACGGTATGGGGCTGATCAAAATGAGTCACCCAGAAAATGTTCTTATCGAAAGATAATGGGTCAACCGGGTAGAACATGGCGAATAGTTGAATCTCAATAAGCTCTAGATACCATATTAAAGTATAAGAGGGTGAGAGACATTTGAATAAATTGTGTGTTTAAAAGGCACTACAGAAACTGTATGATATATAGAGATTATAGTTAATTACATGCTATAGTCGATGTGGGGTTATTTTATATACAAATATTCTTAACATTCACAATAAAGGAAATGTCATTGCAATCAAGACTAAATATTTGTGTCATATCATTTGGCTACCAAATGGGATTTGAAACGACCGATCTCACCATCTGGTCCAACCTTCATTGTATAAACTCGTCGATATTCAACTGTAGTTTTTTTCTGGAGGTAACATAACATTGTCCTAAGTGTTATTTGAATGTAATGCAACCATTTCTTAAACCATCGCCTGACACCAATTGGGATTGTGTGATGGATCAATATCGTATCTAACCTCCAATGGATGAGGTGTCCGTCGTTGGTAGACATGCAATAGAGGTGTAATGGGTGTGGGGGTGATGGAAGGGATATCTAGAGCATCTGAAATACCATTCTCATCAGGTAACACAGAGACAGAGAAAAATGGTGAGGTTTCAAAAAATGTAACATTGGAGGAAATAATGCATCTTTGAAGTTGGGGACAAAAAGAATGATATCCTTTTTGTATATATGAGTAGCCTAGAAAGATACATTTGAGAGATTTTGCAGAAAGTTTGTCTTTACTTGTATTGAGATCATAAACAAAGCATGTGTAACCAAATAATCGAAGAGGAATGGGGTAGAGATCATATTGCGGGTTCAAGATAGAGTATGGAATTTGATCTTGAAGGACTGATGAAGGCATTCGGTTGATAAGGTGACAAGCTGTGAGAAGAGCATCACCCCAAAAATGAGAAAGGATATTGTGGTGAAGTAAAATATCCTCTAAACATATAGTTTATTTACTCTTTGACAATTGGTGTGACGAGTATGTTTGCCTAATTGACATGACTGACACTTAAATGACGAAAGCTTAGAACAACTAGGAACTAAAAGATACATTTTATTAAGGTTAGGGTGACCTAAATGTTACTGTGTATGACTTTGAGAAGCAATAGAAGCGCATGACTCGATGGTGATAGATGATATAATCCTCCGGACTCACTCCATGTTCCAATTGTACGTTCTGTATGTTGATCCTGGGCATAAATAGGTTTATCAATAAACAAAATTGAATAATCAAGAGTACAAGTGAGTTTTTAATAGATATTAGATTGAAAGGATAACCAGGAATATAGAACACAAAATCTATAGACAAGTTTGGAAGTGGGTGTGCCTGAACAAGGCCTTGAACTTTGGTTTTAGAGCATATGCCACAATGATAAAAGGCAAAGAATCAGAATAAGACAAGTGAAATAAAATAAACTTATTATCACTCATATGATCAGAGGAACCAGAGTCAATGATCCAAGGACCAAGGGAGGAGGATGTAGAGACAAAGGTTGCAGGATTACCAGACTGAGTAACGGTGGCAGAGGATGGTGGTTGATGAGCTGCTTTGAACTGATCGAACTCATTATAATCAGAAGGTGACAAGTTGTGAGAAGATCATTACCCTAAAAATGAGAAGGGACATTGTGGTGAAGTAAAAGAGCCTCCCAACATATAGTTTATTATAATAACATGGCTCTACCATCTATTGTCCATGTATTTTCTTCTTTAGCAATTCCATCTTGTGTTATTTGTATACATGGCCAATCTTGCGCAAGGGAAATCAACCCTTAGCACATGTCCTTGATCGCGACTTAGTAAGTCTATGGGAATCGTGACTGCAAGTGCACAGTCCTATCGCGTAGTTTTAAAGATTATTGAACCCACAAGGACTAATAATCGAATGTATCATGGTTTAATATTGCTATGTAAATCTAAGGCTGATGATCATTCTAAGATTGGAGGGATGAAGAGAAATAACTATAACGTAAATAGAAGATTAATAAAGATATGCAATAAAGGGATATCAGTATGTAACGCATCAAACTTCGGGGATTCGATAGATAGTTGGTGTAATCTTATTGGTCAAAATATTCTTCAGTAGAAATTATTTATAGAAAGGACTTAGTCTCACACTCTCGTTTTTATTGACTCTGACCATACTCCTAAACCAGAATGCTTGGCTCTCACGGTCTCATTTTGAATTTAAAAGTAATTTTTGAATATAAATAAAGTCTAATTATTCCTAAAGCGCTCTCGTTGTGTTTAGGATTAATGCCTAGTTTCAGTTATCTGGTTAAAATCTCAAACTCTCGTTCTTGTTGACCGTAACCTTAGTTTGTTTTGTACTCTCGTATGAAAAACAGTTTGATCAAAACAAGAAACTGTTAGACGGTGTGGCTAGTGATCGAGAGGGGGGGTGAATAGATCACCTCTTTAAAATTTAACGGATTTGAAATTTTATCAGAGTTTTCAAAGTTGGCGGAAAAATCAGTCCCGAATCGACTTCCGTCTATTCTGAACCTCTACTAGAAAGCCGGACACACAAGTTAAATTGCTGGATTTTAATGAGAATGACAGAAACAGTTCACACCAGAATTTTAACTAATTGAATGCACTTATCATTAAAGTCTATTTCCAATGAATAAAATCTAGCTAACCGTTTTATCAAACAGTTGGTGTGTATGTGATCGATGATAAACAACAATGGAGTTTGATTAAAGTTTTCTTGCCACTGCTGTCTTGAAAAAGAAACAATCACCACACACTAACTGAAATTGCGAAAACAGTTTGAAAAACGTAAAGAGGAGTAAGGTAAGAGTACGATACGCAGAGATTTGGTAAGGAAGTTCCCCACGTCGTCCTCGCGTGTGGGTACGTCTCCTTCTCAATTTCAAATGAAATTGAGAACTTTGATTATCAATTATTGCCGAATCCGTTGATACAAGGTTATGATACAAAGACAGAATTCTAAACTCTAAGAACCTCTTCTTGTATGAACCTTCACTTGATCTGAGCACGATCAAGATTTTCCTGCACGAAATTGCAAACAATTCACCGGTTCCACGACCTGCTTGCGAAATCCCCCGATCTCCAAACGCAACGCTGCGGCTGAATATGTTCTGCAAACGCGACTCCCAAACCCTCAAGAACACTCCAGTTCTTGAAGGACAAACCAGTAGGTTTTTCCTAGAAACCCCCTTCAATCTTCGACTCAGCTAGATCCTCGATCGTTCCACTGCAAACCACAGCTAGATCCTTGATCGTACCACTGAACGTTATCTCGATGCTTCTTTAATCCAAAGAACAAGAATGGTTATGTGTAAATGTTCTTGAAGAAAAGTGATTGAGAAGATGAAGAAGATGAAGTCTCTTTCAGGTTTCTAATTGCTCTCAAACAATTGCTCCAACACTGCTTTTGATCTGTGTTCAATTGTTTTCCCTCAATGAATTCGTGTTTTGCACTGCTGTTGTAACCTGTCTTTTATATGCTGCAAAACAGTTGCTGTTATAACATGAAACAACTTTATGTATTGATGCATAAGGGTGTGTATCGATGCATACTGTAAGTTATGTGAATTTTTGGTGAAATTTATTAATCATGTATCGATGCATAATTCGTGTGTATCGATGCATGTGATTATCTCACTGGTATGTATCGATGCCTAATGCGCATGTATTGATACACAGGCTGTTTCAATTGGTCATGTATCGATGCAGGGATCATGTGTATCGATGCATAGAGTTTTTTGTCTTCCATGTATTGATGCATGACTCGTATGCATCGATGCATACTGAACAGAAAGGTTTTGTGATTTATCACATGCTGTATGTATCGATGCAGAGGCTTTATGTATCGATGCTTACTGACATAAAATGCATTTTAATTGTTATTTAAAGGGAAGTATCAATGTAGGTTTATATGTACAGTTATGCAACAATAGAGTGGGATGAAAAACATAATAAAACACACATGTATCATGTAATGCAATGCACAACCAACATTTGGATGATGATCACACAATTTGCTATCATTAAAAATTAATTCAAGGTAAAGAATTCTCTCACAAACTCCCCCTTTTTGATGATGGCAAATTCTTGGCAAGATGTGTGATACTCCCCCTGAGTTTGTGCATATCTGCATTTTCTCCCCCTTTGTCAACATCAAAAAGAGGAAGAGACAAATTTATCAAGGTAGCATAGTGTAGCAGGACATGGCAAAAAATGGATAACAGGCTGTCAATCACAAAGAATGTAGCTTCAAAGTAAAGAATCATTCACAAAGAATGAAGAATAAGGGCAATAACAATAGAGATAAACAGAATTAGACAAGCATTTTAAAGATACGAACGAGTTTAAGAGTTACATAAGCTAAACCATATATTGTGCAACAAAATAAAACTTGAGCAATATGAAATGAAATGCAGTGAGATGAAAAGATGGTTGGTTAATTTGGATTGTTGCCACCACAGGACTCCTCATCATGTCTGTCAGGATCTCTGTAGCTTGGCGGAGGCGGAGGAGGAGGCATTGTGTCTGGATTTTGGCCCATGAAGGAGTATTGCCTAAATCGGTTCTGAACTTCAATGCTTCTAAAGCTGTCCATAATACCAGGATTTGCACGGCAGTCGTCCATAAAGCCGGACATTTCGTTATAGAAAACCTGATGCCATTTAACCAAGTCTTGGTGCCAAGCGTGTTGATTGTGATACATTCGTGTATGCTCATCATGCCAGTCCCGATGCTCGTTGTGCCATTCAGATTGTTGAACATGCCAGTACCGTGCTTCTTCATGGCGTTCTTTGTTGACAATTTCCATCTGTTGAAGCATATGAGTGATGTCCGCATTTGGTGTTGAGGCTGAAGTACCACCGGAGAATGGAGGGGCTGTAGGTTCAGGTACGTAGTTGGTGGGAAACCACCTTCGTGGCACCCAATCTCCCCAACCAGTATTGGCTTCAGCTTGTGGTGCATCTGTTTCAGCCGCATCCTGCATCTCTTCATCAGGCTGATCTTCAGCAACATGGATGCGTTCCGAAGGCACGTCAAAATTGTAAATTCTGGTTTTTTGATTTTCTTTCGAAGAAATAGAAGCATTTGCGGTCCTTGTCCCACCGATATCCCATATGCGATAGAGTGGCAGAGTCAAACTCTTGAGCTGCAGATGGAGATAGGAGAGGCACAATAGGTATTGCCACTTTCCAAAACTTAAGAATTTTCATTATTTGAGAGGCATACCCTAGAGCCACAGTTTTGGAGCTGTCTCGCACAAAAAATAGACGTTTTACAAAGTAGTTCGCCCAATTTAGGAGAATCTTATTTTGCAAAATGTAGAGAAGATGTATGCTGGGCCTATCCAACCGAGAGTGTCCGCTGTTTGTTGGACGCAGAATATGTGTGATAATCCAGTGAAGAATACGCGGAGTTTGGTTGATCATACCTGACGTGACGTGTTCATCCTCACTCAACGGTCTATCAATCTTTAGGATATAAGTTGTAAAGTCCTTCATGTCAAATTCAGGATCAAAATGCAGGTCATGCCAGGACTTGACAGCCATCGAAGGAAGCGGCATTTGAAACACCGTTTCCCAATCAGAGGCTTCAAAGGTATATGTTCTGACTCCGATAGAACACCGGAACATGTAGCCTCTACCAGTTTGTAACCCAGCATAAAAGATCCGAATGAAATCCTCATGATAATCATCCTTTGTGGACAGAAACGACCCAAGTCTTTGTGCTTGTAAGAGTTCAATCACTTCATTTAGGTGTAGGTGAATAACATCTGTTTTATCAAAGACGTGAGGTTTCATGACTAACCTTGTCTTGAAGGACTCTTCAAATTCAGCAGCAACAGCAGGATGAAGTAGCTCTAAGGCATTTGAAGGAACTTCTGGTGTTTGCTGAGATGTACCGGCTGTTTCCTTTCCCTTTCCTTTTCCTTTGGCTCTGGCTGGAATAGTGCGTGGAGGCATGGTGATGTGAGATTTAGGGTTTTAGAGAGAGAGTGAAGATGAGGAGGATTAGGGTTAGCCACTGGTTTTGGGGTTTTTTTGAGGGCAGATGAGATGAAGTAATGAGATAGGAAGTGATATGATTGGCTGATGTGTCGATGCATGAGAGAGAAAGAAATGCATTTAATTCAGATAGCATCAGTATGTATCGATGCAGAGGGTCATGCGTCGATGCCAAATATTCACAATTGGCATGTGTATCGATACATGCGATGGATGCATCGATGCATCCTGAAGCAGTTTTTAAAAATTTGAATTTCAGAATGTATGGGTCGATGCATGCTTCGTTTGTGTCGATGCATACTGATGCTGAACCAGTTTTTAATGAATTTTAATGCAGTATGAATATGCATTATGCACTATGTCATGATGATTATGCTCAACAGAGATTCAGAAGTCAAATTGTTAATGTGCACACAATATGGACAAGGAGTATATGCAAACAAATTTTATATCAACTAGAATAAGAACATTTGTTCTAACATACACAATCACTTAGCAATAAGAAAATTGTAGAAAGGATTGATATTACCTCTGTTGGAGAACTCTTGTGATGGATAATTGACATCTAAAACAACTCTTATCAACCATGGTGAGGCATAATATAATTAAGAGGTAACATGCTTATGACATCAATTGAGAAAGATCTAGGATTCCCAATTCGCGATGAATGTTGAAGAAAGGTTCCGTTGCCAATGGTTTAGTGAAAATATCAGCAAGCTGATTTTTGGAATCAACGTGCTCAAAGATAACGTCTTCTTTTTCAACATGATCACGAAGGAAATGATGTCTAATCTCTATGTGTTTAGTGCGTGAGTGTAAAACAGGGTTTTTAGTAAGGTTTATGGCACTAGTGTTGTCACATTTGATAGGAATACGTTTGAGTTGAATGTTGAAGTCTTGTAGTTGCTGTTTCAGCCATAAAATCTGAGCGCAACAACTACCGGCTGCAACGTATTCTGCCTCTGCAGTTGACAAAGCCACAGAAACTTGCTTTTTGCTATGCCAACTGACCAAGGAGTTTGAAAACAGGTGACATGTACCACTTGTGCTTTTCCTATCTGATTTGCAGCCAGCAAAATCAGAATCGGAGTACCCTACTAAGCTACAATCACTTCCTTTGGAATACCAAAGCCCATATTTAGGTGTTCCGTGAAGATATCTAAATATGCGCTTCACCGCTTTTAGGTGCGATTCCTTAGGATTTGATTGATAGCGTGCACACATACAAACACTAAACATGATGTCAGGTCTAGAAGCAGAAAGATACAAGAGAGATCCAATCATACCTCTGAATCTTTTGACATCTACACACTTACCGTGCTCATCCTTATCTAGATTTCCGTTGGTAGGCATTGGGGTGTCAATCGATTTTGAGTCATTCATTCCAAAGCGCTTGAGTAGTTCTCTGTAGTATTTTGTTTGACATACTGCCGTACCCTCATCAAGTTGCTTTATTTGCAGTCCTAGGAAGTAGTTCAGCTCCCCCATTAGACTCATCTCAAATTCACCCTGCATAACCTTAGAAAATTCTTCGACCAAGTGTATGTTAGTTGAACCAAATATGATATCGTCGACATAAACTTGAACTAAAAGAATGTGCTTCCCTTTGTGTTTAATAAAGAGAGTATTGTCCACTTTACCTCTTGAATATCCATGATCAATTAGGAATTTGCTAAGCCTTTCATACCAAACCCGAGGGGCTTATTTAAGGCCATACAAAGCTCGTTTTAATTTGTAAACATGATCTGGATTTTCAGCATTTTCAAAACCGGGAGGTTGTGAAACATATACTTCTTCATTTATAACACCATTAAGAAAGGCACTTTTTACGTCCATTTGATAAAGCTTAAAATCCTTAGAACACGCATAGGCAAGCAAAAGACGTATAGCTTCAAGGCGAGCAACTGGAGCATAAGTTTCCTCATAGTCTATGCCCTCCTCTTGGTTATACCCTTGTGCTACTAAACGTGCCTTGTTCCTAGTAATCACTCCGTTTTCATCAAGCTTGTTCCTAAAAACCCACTTAGTGCCTATGATATGATGATCTCGCGGACGAGGGACAAGTTCCCAAACGTCATTTCTTTTAAATTGATTAAGCTCTTCTTGCATGGCCATGAGCCAAAATTCATCAATCAAGGCCTCTTTGGCATTCTTAGGTTCTACTTGTGAAACAAACGCGAAGTGAGAACAAAAATTACTTATCTTAGAACGAGTCATTACTCCCTTTGAAATGTCTCCCAAGATGTTGTCAATGGGATGGTCTTTTGAGGATCTCCAAGCTGTTGGAAGATCATTCACTTCAGCTGTCTTTTCTTCCTCAATTTCTTCATGACTAGTATCTTCCTCCTTCTCATGGGCAGCTGTTTTGGACTGATCAGTTTCCTCAACAGCTTCCTTGAGTATGTCTTCTGTAGATACACCTGCGTCATCAAAAGAAATACCTTTTCCGACATTTTTCGGATAAGACTCATCAAAAGAAACATGAACAGATTCTTCAACAGTAAGTAAACGCTTGTTATACACTCTATATGCTTTACTTGACAGTGAGTAACCAAGAAAGATACCTTCATCCGCTTTTGCATCAAACTTCCCAATGTTTTCCTTACCGTTATTCAAAACAAAACATTTACAACCGAATACGTGAAGATGTGACAAGTTTGGTTTTCTTCCTTTCAAAAGTTCATAAGGAGTTTTGTTTAAAATAGGGCGAATTGAGATTCTGTTTAGAACATAACAGGCCGTGCTGACAGCATCAGCCCAAAAGTATTTTGGTAATCCACCCTCATTGAGCATTGTTCTTGCCAACTCCTCTAAAACACGATTTTTACGCTCCACAATGCCATTTTGTTGTGGAGTGCGAGGGGCTGAAAAGTTATGCTCAATACCATACTTGTCACAAAACTTCTCAAAGTGGTAGTTTTGAAACTCACCACCGTGATCGCTACGAATTGTAACTATTTTGGAATTCATTTTGTTTTGGGACAGATTTGCAAAATTTTTAAAAGCAGAAAAAGTTTCATCTTTGCTATGAAGGAATATAGTCCAAGTGAATCTAGAGTAGTCATCAACTATTACAAAGCCATAGTAATTTCCACCTAGGCTCTTTGTCCTAGAAGGTCCAAAGAGGTCCATATGGAGAAGCTCAAGGGGTCGTGAAGTTGAAATTACATTTTTAGATTTAAAGGACACCCTTGTTTGCTTTCCCATTTGGCACGCGTCGCATAGGTGGTCTTTTGAAAATTTTATTTTTGGTAGACCGACTACTAGATCCTTAGATACAACCTTATTTAGCAAATCGAAGTTAACATGCGCTAAACGTCTATGCCAAAGCCAAGAGTCATCATTCAAGGTGACTAGACATTTAGTATTTGTTAAAGGTACATCAAACAAGTCAAGCATATAGATGTTGTTTACTCTTACACCCTTAAACATAATGTTTTGGTCAACATGTTCAATTATGCAGCAAGTTTTCGTAAACGACACTTTATAGCCCATGTCGCATAGTTGACTTATGCTTAACAAATTGTGTTTAGGTCCCTCAACTAAATGGACATTTGAAATAGTAGTGGTGAAGGGATTACCTACACTACCTTTGCCGAGTATAGCTCCTTTGTTGTTGTCTCCATAAGTGACATATCCCTTCTTCTTTGCCTTGAAGTCTATAAAGAGCGATATGTCACCGGTCATGTGCCTCGAGCAGCCGCTGTCAAGAAACCACCTTCTATCTGCGGAGGCAAGGCACTCATCCTACAACATCAAAAGAGAGAAGTTGGTACCCAATTTTCATTGGGTCCAAGTGGGTAAGTGCTAACATGGTTGCCTTTTGGCTTCCATTGATAAATACCTTTAGGGACAAGAAATCTCCTAAATTTGCATTTCTCAATGGTATGGCCAGCATGGCAACAATAATGACATAAACCATGATGATGTGTTTGTTGTTTCTTGTTCATTGAATCCTTTAGAATAAAAGAGTATTTTGCATATGGAGGATTCAATGACTTCTTAAACAACTTGGGGTCAACGGCATAAGTAACTTTAGGTTGTAGCGCTTTCTCTAATTTGACCTTAAGAGTGTTTACCTCTTTTTGCCAAATATAACAAGCGTCACAATACCTAACTCTACTACATCCGTCAATGTCAATAGTTTTTGAATTTTCTGCAATACTAGTTTTCAATGCTTCTAAATCAATTTCAGCTTTGTTTACTTTACCTTCCAAAAAAGAGAAGATATGTTTGTCGGAAGATAGTCTTTTAAAAGCATCTACAGCTTCGTTACGCAGTTTTTCAAAAGCTATTTTTAGTTCCGAAAAAGACATAGAGGAGAAATTATTGTAATAGGCTTGTTTTACCTTTTTGTCATTGTTTTTCTTCTTGTGGTAGGACAGATTTTTTGTGTGAGCCATAAGGCACAGATTTGCAGCTTCATCATCATCACTTGAGCTTTGTGTGCTTGATGAATCACTATCACTTTCCCATGCAATATACGCTCTTCTTTGTTTGCTGTACCCTTTTGGCGAATCTTTTCTTTGATCCTTATACTTCATAGGGCAGTCCGTTTTATAGTGTCCGGATTTACCACAATTAAAACAGGATCCTCTTCCTCTACTCTTCTTGTTCTCTTCTTGTTTCGAATTTGTAGATTGTTTTCGAAACTTCATGAGATTTTTGTCAGAATGCTTGACTCCATTCTTTCGAATGAATCTATTGTATCTCCTTACAAACAATCCCATTTCCTCATCATCCGAGTCTTTGTCACTACTTGAATCATTGTCGCTTTGCTCTTTTCGTGAGGACTTAGAGCTAGAGGCCACAAGAGCTATTGGCTTCTTCTCTCCCTCTTTGTCTCTTTTCTTCTCCTTTTCCTTCTTACTTTTGTTCTCATATTTTTCAAGACTTTCCAATGCTTGCTGATGTTCTTCCAGCTTTCCAAACAAGGTTGTAATCGTAAGTCTTGTTAGATCGTTGGCTTCCTTGATTGCTGTAACTTTAGGTTGCCACTCCCTGCTAAGACACCTGAGAATTTTATTAGTAGCAATTTCATTGGAAATAGGTTTTCCAAGAGCATTCAATCGGTTAGTTAGATGAGTGAATCTCTTTTGCATGTCAGAGATGGATTCTCCTTGTTTCATGCGAAAGAGCTCAAACTCTTGATTGAGTGTGTTAATGCGGGACTGTTTTACTTCAGTAGTACCCTCATGGGTAACTTCTAAAGCGTCCCACATTTCTTTAGCTGTCGTGCAATGGGATACTCGATAATACTCATCAACACCAAGTGCTGAAATTAACATGTTTCGAGCTCTCCAATCACACGACCACTTTTTCTCATCTTTCTCATTCCAATCATCTTCTGGTTTAGGTACTATGGCGCCAGCCGCATTTGTCATAGTGATTTGAAACGGACCGTTTTCAATGGCAGCCCATACTAACCTATCCACAGAATTTATATGAACTCGCATGCAGTCTTTCCAGTAGCCATAATTTTCACCGTTGAAAATAGGCGCTCTATTATACGCCCCCTTTGGTTCAGAATCCATACTGTTACAGGCAGCCACAGAGCACCAGCGAACCGACGCTCTGATACCACTTGTTAGACGGTGTGGCTAGTGATCGAGAGGGGGGGGTGAATAGATCACCTCTTTAAAATTTAACGGATTTGAAATTTTATCAGAGTTTTCAAAGTTGGCGGAAAAATCAGTCCCGAATCGACTTCCGTCTATTCTGAACCTCTACTAGAAAGCCGGACACACAAGTTAAATTGCTGGATTTTAATGAGAATGACAGAAACAGTTCACACCAGAATTTTAACTAATTGAATGCACTTATCATTAAAGTCTATTTCCAATGAATAAAATCTAGCTAACCGTTTTATCAAACAGTTGGTGTGTATGTGATCGATGATAAACAGCAATGGAGTTTGATTAAAGTTTTCTTGCCACTGCTGTCTTGAAAAAGAAACAATCACCACACACTAACTGAAATTGCGAAAACAGTTTGAAAAACGCAAAGAGGAGTAAGGTAAGAGTACGATACGCAGAGATTTGGTAAGGAAGTTCCCCACGTCGTCCTCGCGTGTGGGTACGTCTCCCTCTCAATTTCAAATGAAATTGAGAACTTTGATTATCAATTATTGCCGAATCCGTTGATACAAGGTTATGATACAAAGACAGAATTCTAAACTCTAAGAACCTCTTCTTGTATGAACCTTCACTTGATCTGAGCACGATCAAGATTTTCCTGCACGAAATTGCAAACAATTCACCGGTTCCACGACCTGCTTGCGAAATCCCCCGATCTCCAAACGCAACGCTGCGGCTGAATATGTTCTGCAAACGTGACTCCCAAACCCTCAAGAACACTCCAGTTCTTGAAGGACAAACCAGTAGGTTTTTCCTAGAAACCCCCTTCAATCTTCGACTCAGCTAGATCCTCGATCGTTCCACTGCAAACCACAGCTAGATCCTTGATCGTACCACTGGACGTTATCTCGATGCTTCTTTAATCCAAAGAACAAGAATGGTTATGTGTAAATGTTCTTGAAGAAAAGTGATTGAGAAGATGAAGAAGATGAAGTCTCTTTCAGGTTTCTAATTGCTCTCAAACAATTGCTCCAACACTGCTTTTGATCTGTGTTCAATTGTTTTCCCTCAATGAATTCGTGTTTTGCACTGCTGTTGTAACCTGTCTTTTATATGCTGCAAAACAGTTGCTGTTATAACATGAAATAGCTTTATGTATTGATGCATAAGGGTGTGTATCGATGCATACTGTAAGTTATGTGAATTTTTGGTGAAATTTATTAATCATGTATCGATGCATAATTCGTGTGTATCAATGCATGTGATTATCTCACTGGTATGTATCGATGCCTAATGCGCATGTATTGATACACAGGCTGTTTCAATTGGTCATGTATCGATGCAGGGATCGTGTGTATCGATGCATAGAGTTTTTTGTCTTCCATGTATTGATGCATGACTCGTATGCATCGATGCATACTGAACAGAAAGGTTTTGTGATTTATCACATGCTGTATGTATCGATGCAGAGGCTTTATGTATCGATGCTTACTGACATAAAATGCATTTTAATTGTTATTTAAAGGGAAGTATCAATGTAGGTTTATATGTACAGTTATGCAACAATAGAGTGGGATGAAAAACATAATAAAACACACATGTATCATGTAATGCAATGCACAACCAACATTTGGATGATGATCACACAATTTGCTATCATTAAAAATTAATTCAAGGTAAAGAATTCTCTCACAGAAACTAAAAACCAGAAAAATAAGTTTTATAAAAACCAACACCAATTATTTATGAATCTCGTCGATTCGACGGTCTTTACATACCGATACCTAAGGGTTTAGCCGAACATGGACCGGTAACAGACATGGTATTTGGAAAATCAAACATGCAATAAGGCATAAATAAATAAAACAACAATCAAAATAAAACCTGGATTACAAATTGAGAACTGGAACTAAATCTTGATTCTTCGATTAAAATAATATCGGCAGGCTTTAGCAATGAGTAACCGTTACAATTGAATTCAAATGCGTAAATAATAAACCGCAATAGTCCCCGATGTGGAGAACTATTACTTTTACAAAGTAAGAAAACTGCCTAGAAAGCTAAAAGAAAATAACTCTGACTAAAAAATAATCGTCGCTTGAAAATTGGAAGAAGACAGAGATAGATAGCAGCGAGTCTGTGAGAGAGTCTTTATATATTTTCCACATCCCTAATTTGTAGCGAAGGTGGGTGGATTCGTGGCTAGAAATAAAACAACAATCAAAATAAAACCTGGATTACGAATTGAGAATTGGAACTGAATCTTGATTCTTCGATTAAAATAATATTGGCAGGATTTGGCAATGAGTAACCGTTATAATTGAATTCAAATGCGTAAATAATACCTAAGAGTTTAGCCAGACATAGATCCGATAACAGACATGGTGTTTGGAGAATCAAACATGCAATAAGTCATAAATAAATAAAACAACAATCAAAATAAAACCTGGATTACGAATTGAGAACTGGAACTGAATCTTGATTCTTCGATTAAAATAATATCGGCAGGCTTTGGCAATGAGTAACCGTTACAATTGAATTCAAATGCGTAAATACTGCGTAATAATAAGTGTTAATCAAGTAAAAAGCAATGCATATGGAGCCAAAAATACGATGCGTTTTCGCGTTATCAAATTCCCCCATACTTAAACCTTTGCTTGTCCTCAAGCAAATGTCGCATATATGAAAAAAAAGTTTTGTAAAATATTTGTAGCATATATTATCAAGACTCGTAGAAGACACAGTGTCGCATTACGCGAAAAACCGGCGGGAAAATAAGAACAACAGAGCCGCCACCGTGCGTTATTTATCCCAAAAGAGGGAAAGGAAACGCTCAGAGTAAACCTGGAAAAGACATGGTCTCGCGACCAAAGAGAATGGGTTCGGGAGTCGGTTATGCGAAGGGAAGGTATTAGCACCCCTACGCATCCGTCGTACTCGACGGGATCCACGCACAAAAGGAAGGATAAATGGTTGCTAAAACACTGCTCACACACACACACACTGGCTGAAAGAGACACAAGAAAACAAAACTGAAACTGACTCGGCAGGATATCGCATCCTGGGCCTACTTAGTCTATCAGGCATAGACATCAGAGTCGAAGTAGTTCGGACTGGGGAAACGACACATGCTCGCTAGGATATCGCATCCTATGCATACGTATCTCCTTGGACGAAGGAGAATCAGAGCATTCGTAGCTCGGCTGACACGCACACAAACAAACACAAACAAAGGCAAACGTGGAGCCTGAATGCCAATCACTGGACTTACATCAGCATCCGAACCAAAACACACACAAAGAGGCAAACGTGGAGCCTGAACGCCAATCACTGGACTTACATCAGCATCCGAACCAACAAACCCACACTGGAACCCGAATGCCGCTCGATGGACTTACATCAGCTTCCAAGCACACAACAAGGCAAAACAAAGACACAGGCGCCCGGAGAGATCAACTCATCTCCTGCCTACGTACCTCATCTGGTATGAGGATCAGGGCGACGTAGTTCCCCTACGGAGGGATAAAGGACTAGCCTAACTAGATAACAGAGGGAGACACAACACTAGGGAGACTTCGACTCGAGCCTAGATGTTATCATGCAAAATCATCCCTAAGTTAAGGTTTCTAGCTAACTGGCACAGGGAGCCAGTCTATCCTAATCATGACTTGCACAGGAAGCAAGCCACACACACATTTAACTTGCACAGGAAGCAAGCCAAGCAAAACCTAACTTGCACAGGAAGCAAGTCTAAACTAACCCTAACTTGCACAGGAAGCAAGTCAAACAAACATACAAGCACAGATAGCACACACTATACACAAGCAAGTGGCTCAAACAAGGGTTAGGTTTTAATCGAGGGGTCATATCAACCTCAACAAACAAACCTCTGGAACCGGGTGAATGTGCTCTTAACCTTGCCATTGAGGGGCTAAGGTGAAGCAGATGAAAGGTGAGTGAAGATAAGACTTCACAGCTCTTATCCCTGGCCTGGGAGAGCTTAAGACAAGAATGTGTGGGTTCAGAAATGGGAACCCTTCTACACATTTGATACTGACTCAACTGTACAATTGTACAAGATCTTGGGTTTGTATCTGCAATGCATCAACACAGTGGTGTGAGCAAAGCAGATGACACACAGAATAGCAGGGGATAGGTTGCTTATCCCTTGGGTTCTGCCAATTGCCTCTTCACTTAGGAGGACTTTGGATATGTACAGGGACAAGATTTAAACACACACAAACATTGCCTCTTAAGGAGGACTTCAGACAGTTGCCTGGCCAAGTAACAGGCCAGGTCTTCCAGACTACATGAAGATTAAGGGCATACCTCAATGCAAATTGCTTATACAAGCAAAGCAAAGCAAAGTTCACAAGGAACTAAAAGCAACTAAAGCACCTGAAATAGTCAAGCAGACATTAGTATACAACTTCAAACAAAGCAAAAGGAAACAGACATCAACAGTTAATTAGAGGCAAATGGATGTGCAAGGAACAAGGCTTAGGGCATGTGAGCCAAGCCACCTACAAAACAAACAAGTTAAACAATGATATTCAAGCAAGCTCAATCAAAAAGAACTGGTCTCATTGGTCATTTGTTGGTCAACCTGAAAACATGAACTCAAAGGTGAGTAACAAGACCACTAGGGCAAGCCTAGGGTCAAAAGGGAATGAAAAAGTCAAAACAGCAAAGGGCAAGCATCCAAAATCATGTCCAAACAATCAAGAAGCAAACCCAGTTGGGTTCACATTCATATCAACCATCATCATCATTTCATGAACAAATTAGGTCAAAACATGGCACTTAGAAGCTCATAGAAGTCAACATCAAGACTTGCATCAAAAGTCAACTCAAACATTTCCAAAAATCACCAAATAAATCATGATCAATCCTAACACATATCATGGTAAGCATGTCAAATTTCATCTCATTTGGACAAGAGGAAGGCAGTCAATGAAAATCAGAAAGTCAAAGCAATTTTGAACATGCTCAAAGAAGTCAACCAAACATGCATCATCTTAGAAAAATCATAAGTCAGAGATGGTGTATGATAAATGAATGGGACTAAAACCATGGCAAAGCTTAGGATGTCTAGTTATCTCATGTAAAATTTCATGTCCATCTAATAAAGTATGAGGATTTCACAAATGAAATGGCAACATGCATCACATAAGGTCAACATTTTGGTCAAACAGGGGAGAAAATCTCAAACAAATGGAAAATGGCACAAATAATTCCAAGAAAAATCATGTGCAAACTAGACATACAAAGGTAGGTTCATGCAAAATTTTAGATCAATTGGAGGTCAAGAAGCATGGATACAAAAATCAACAAGTTGCACATCAATGGTGTGACACAAATTGTCACACCCTACTTCAAAAATTCACAACTTAACAACCAGATAAGATAAATTCATGATCTCTACATCAAAATCACCATGAATATGTCTAGTTTGTGCTCAAAAAGGTTCAAGTCCATAGGATAAGTCATGACCATTTCACAAAGGTTTTGGTGGAATGTGCAAAAAATGATCACATGTTACAAATCAATATGCCAAATAATATCCCATGATCATAAAAATCTGGAAAAAATATGATAAAAAAGTAGAGATCATGATGAAGATGATGCAAAAATTCCCATGAATTTTGGACAAAGCATGCTTGACTTATGATTTTTGTAAGTTTGAGATCAAAAATGAAATTAAAATGAAAAAAACAACATTATTCAATGGGACAAGGGCACGCTGGATGGCAGTTTTGTAATTACCCGTGCCACTTACTGAAACACGGTCGTTTTGGCCAAGAAGAGGAAATGTTTCTATTGGTCGGTTTCAAATGGAACAGGGACGCGGTCCATGCACACGTGAAGCAGGTTTTTTCTGGAAAATGCATTTTAGGGTTTGCTACAGTGTATACCATCATCTTCTTCAAAATCGTGAAGAACAAATGTGCCCAGAAATCAACATTGGACACACACAAATGATCATCAAGGCATGGCAAACACGAATCCAACATCTATTTTCATTAAAAACATCATATACATCATGAATCGAGCAAGAATGCAAATCAACATCAAACTTCATTTTAGCATAACTTCATGAATATCTAACCATTTCATGCGATTCAAAGATCAAAATGCTCAGGAACAAAAGATCTACACAATACATATCATGGATTTGAGAAATGGAGAGATCGAGTTCTTACTTGTTTTTGAAGAAAGTTGTGAAACGGTTGTTGTTTGGTCTCCAATGGCTGAAACAGGTGCACCTTATGCTTCTACAAGATGGATGGAGGAGGAATCTTGGCTCAGCAACCCTTGAAGATGCTTAAATCGAGTTCTGCCATGGATGATGTGTTGGAACAACAGTCGGGCAAAAGCTCCTTACAGTAGTGGAAAGATGGTGAAAACAAGCTCACAATGTTGCTTGGGTGATGAAACAACAATGTCCAGGTCGAGTTCTTTGGAGCTTTTGGAAGGATTTTGGAAAATGCAAGAAAATGAAGTTTGAGAGAATGAATGGATTCTGCATTTGTGTGGCTGCTGCTAGGGTTTCATTTAGCAGAAAAATGATGTTTAAATACTCTGTTTAAGGGTACAAATCACAGTCCATGAAAAGGTGGGATGGAGTTGGTGAAAAATGTACTTTTGGCCAATTTTCAAGCAAGTTAGGAATGGCTGTGTGTACTGCACGAAAATGACTTTGTAACATGACCAAAATATGATTTCTGAACATATTTGAATGGCCAAATTGATTAGAAATGGCTATCTCAAAAATTCACTTTTGTACCACACTTGAAATCAATTCATGCAAGTCCAAAAATGCCATTTTGATTGGTGAAGTTTTGGTGAATGGTGATGACATTTTTGGGAAGATGGCATCAAATGTGACTTGTAGCAAAAAACCCCACCCAATTTGGCCAAATGGTTTGTGAGATATGGCCTTTTGAAGTTCAAGAATTTTTGAAAATGAATTGATCATAACTTGCCAACCATACATGGGAATTAAGTGTTCTTGGACTTTTTGGAAATGGGAGAACAAGATCTTCAACTTTCATGTTGGGCAAAAATTCATTTGAAGCTTGTATCATGATGTAAGTTTGAGGATCAAGACTTTCCATTTTTGGTAAATTTCAGTTACAGGTCAAGTTTCCCTTTTTGGAAATTTCTGATCTGGCTTCAAATTCTTCCATGATGGTGTTTGACATGATATATGAAGACTATATGGACATGAATGAGACCTCTCAAACCAAATCCAACCATCAAAACCATAAAATCAGACACAGTTGACCAAGTTTGACTTTTTAGGGTTTCTGGCAAACTGTGCATTGACCGATGACTTCTGAACATCCAATCTTTGACCTAAACACTTCAAACGGATCCCCAAGTCATGTGAACACGCTGGACCAACCCTAGGGCCTTGGCTCAATGAGAAACACATTTGCTTGCTTGGTTGACTGATCTCCTGATCAGTTTGACCTAATTCTCCTGATGATCTTGTACGTGAGGCAGATGGGACAATGCAATGCTATGCAGTGGACCATGTTATGCTATGACCTAATATGAGAATGTATGTACAATGATAGGTGCAAATTTGAGGTGCTACAGCTGCCCCTATTCAATCAGCTGGGAACCCGAATGGATGAGAGCAACGGCTGTCAGACTTTCAGGGTAAACAGGGATTGAATACCAAGAACCGTAGAAATTTGCACTCTGCCGGATATGATACAAGGAGAACCACGTCATTTACCGATGACGCCTGCAATTGACAACTTCAGAAAGGCGAAACCGTTTACCGATGGTTAGAAGCTGGTAACTTGATATTTACCGATATCAACTTTAGCAAGACCATTTACCGATGGCTGCTGGGAAACAATTCTGATGTAAAAGGAAGCAAGACCATTTACCAATGGTGGCTTCAAAGAAACTTGACATTTACCGATATCAACTTCAACTCGACCATTTACCGATGGCTACTGCAACTGGGGATCCGATATTTACCGATATCGAAGAAAACGGGGCCATTTACCGATGGCGGATAAAACTGGGCATTCAATATTTACCGATATCGAAGCATACGGGGCCATTTACCGATGGCGTCTCCACTTGGGGAGGAACAAAATCTTTGTGGTGTAATCAGACAAGACGTTTACCGACGACTTCTGGGGATCTTGATTTTATCATCAAGGAAACAAAGCATGACCAGATATTTACCGATGACTGGGATGAGACTCGACGTTTACCGACATCGAAAGATGATGTTTACCGACATCAAAACAAACGAACAGACATTTACCGATGACCGGGGAACACTTCACTAAGGGAAAAAACAAATATTTGCAACCGGAAACCAAATAGGACATTTACCGATGACTCTACTGGGGATCTCTAGCTGGGGATTATCAGACATTTACCGATGACTGCAGAAAAGACTTGATGTTTACCGACATCGAAAGATGATGTTTACCGACATCAAAAGAAATGACCAGACATTTACCGATGACTGGGGAGAAAAACCAATGTTTACAGACACCGAAACAATGGTGTTTACCGACACCAAAAACGATGACCAGACATTTACTGATGACTGGGGAGAATAACCGATGTTTACAGACACCGAAACAATGGTGTTTACCGACACCAAACAAAGAAACACACGCGGGTGCTGGCATGACACTTACCGGTATCACAAGAACGACATCTTAGATATGTCAAGGCAAGGTTGACCACTTGCCGGGGGTCTCACTGGGGAGAAACAAACTTTCTGTCGCCAACGGGTGAGGTAATAAACCTCTGTGGGGATATCAATCCTGAATGCTGTTAAGAGCAACTGTAGCAGACTTGCTGTGCTGATGTTGAATGAAATGATCCGCCTCTGCCGGGGATACAGTCTGGTGTGGTTAACACATGAATGCATATGTTTGAATTTTTCTATGGCGTAATGCTCCATATTGAATGGGAATGCTACGCAGTTTGAGGATGCAATGATCACTACATGCAAGATGCAAAAATGATGAAAAACTCCGGCTGGGGAGCCAAAACTGATCGGGTACTCCAACTCTGCGGGGAGACTCTGCAAGGAGAGCAACGACTTCTCACTCATGTTGGAGAATAGCACTGCTGCTGGGGAAAGGTAAACTCCGCTGGGGACATCCTTCAGTCCACAGATAGGATAAATGCTGGAGATAAATTTCAATGAACCTGCCTCACTCGGGGAGGAAATCGGCAAATACAGGCCTGCTGGGGATATGCAATCCTTAGATCTGTTGGGGAATAGAAGGCACTATCCACAGACGTCTTCGCAGGGGAACATAGCTCTGATAGCTTCCAAACTTTCTTGGGGAAAATATCTGCTGAAGAAACGTCCTCACAGATGCCAATCCTGAAAAACAGCACAACAAAATGCCCCCAGGGGATACATGGACAAGATACGCTCAAGTGTTCTCAACATTCAAAATGATTTTCAAATGTTTTGTCATCCTGCAAGCTATTGTATAGCCTTCATGTTCTTATATGCAATGCTTATCAAGAATTCGGACATTTTTGCAAACAAAACAGTAAAAATAAAGACAAACGAGCCATTTATCTGAATAACGACTTTTATTGATTGAAAATGTGCCTGAAGAGGCAAATACATTGGGAAGCAATTCCTAGAAAGAGGTAATTGCGCATAAAAGGAAAAATCTATCCTAATGGCAATGTGAACACGGCATCCACTATTTCCCCATTCTGTTATAACTCACAGATCATCAGTTTTCCTCCCAACTCCTTGCTTTCTGAGAAGAATGACTGGACGGATCACATCTTTCGAGATGGCAGACGACAAAGCTTGATGAAGTACAGACAACTCAGACTGTAGTCTTCGCTTTAATCCCTCTTTTGGCTGGATCGCCCTTTCGGGTTTTCAATCCACCGGGATACCCATTTTTGCCTAAGCCGCCCTTGCGGGTTTTCGACTTACCGGGTGTACAAATTCTTTTCATTTTATCCCTAATTTTTGCCCGAACCTTTCCTTTCTGTTTTTTGGTTCGCCGGGATGCCCATTTTTGCCTGGACTCTTTTTTTTTCTTTTTGTCCAGCGGGTCAATTTATGCGAAGTATTTTTTGACTACATCTGAGTTAACAGGAGACGGAAAGTCTTCACCATCCATAGTTGTAAGCATCAAGGCTCCACCGGAGAATACCTTTTTCACAACATATGGACCTTCATAATTAGGAGTCCACTTGCCCCTGTTATCTGCACCGGGAGGGAGGATCCTCTTCAAAACTAGATCACCGATCTGATAGCTTCGAGGACGCACTTTCTGATCAAAGGCTCGCTTCATCCTTCTCTGATACAACTGTCCATGACATACAGCTGCTAGCCGTCTCTCCTCGATAAGGCTCAACTCGTTAAACCTTGTTCGAATCCACTCGGCTTCGTCCAGCTTGACATCCAATAAAACTCTCAGAGAAGGAATCTCCACTTCAACAGGTAGGACAGCTTCCATACCATACACAAGGGAGTAAGGGGTTGCCCCGGTCGACGTACGTACTGAGGTACGGTACCCATGCAAAGCGAAAGGCAACATCTCATGCCAATCCTTGTACGTAACGACCATCTTCTGCAGAATCTTCTTGATATTCTTGTTTGCCGCTTCTACAGCACCATTCATCTTCGGTCTGTAAGGAGAAGAATTGTGATGTTCAATCTTGAAATCCTTACAAAGCTCTTTCATCATCTTGTTGTTAAGATTCGAACCATTGTCAGTGATGATTCTCTCAGGAACTCCATAACGACATATGATTTCTTTCTTGATGAACCGGGTAACCACTTGTTTGGTAACGTTAGCATAGGAAGCTGCTTCCACCCATTTGGTGAAATAGTCAATCGCTACCAAAATGAAGCGATGTCCATTCGAAGCAGTAGGCTCAATCTTCCCAATCATATCAATGCCCCACATGGCAAAAGGCCAAGGCGAATTCATGACATTCAGAGGGTTTGGTGGTACATGCACCTTATCAGCATAAATTTGACACTTATGGCACTTCCGAGCATACTTGAAACAATCGGATTCCATAGTCATCCAGTAATAACCCGCTCTCAACAATTTCTTAGCCATTGCATGTCCGCCGGCATGAGTACCGAAGGAACCTTCATGAACTTCCTGCATTAACATGTCTGCCTCGGGTCTGTCCACGCATCTGAGCAAGACCATGTCAAAGTTTCTCTTATACAGCACATCATCCTGATTCAAATAGAAGCTTCCAGCTAGCCTTCTCAGGGTTTTCTTGTCATTCTTCGACGCACCTTCAGGATACTCCTGAGTCTTGAGGAAGTTCTTGATGTCATAATACCACGGCTTCTCATCAATCACAACAGACTCGGCTGCAAACACATACGCAGGCCTCTCGAGTCGATTCACCGCAACATGTGGCACATGATTCCACCAATGAACTTTGATCATAGACGACAAAGTAGCCAAGGCATCAGCCATTTGATTCTCATCCCGGGGGACATGGTACAACTTCACCTTCTTGAAGAACGTCAGTATTCTTCTGGTGTAATCTCTATACGGAATCAAATGTGGCTGGTTCGTATTCCAATCTCCGTTGACTTGATTGATCACTAGAGCGGAATCTCCAAATATATCAAGAGTTTTGATCCTCAGATCAATGGCTTCTTCTATCCCCATGATACAAGCCTCATACTCAGCTTCGTTGTTGGTGACGTCAAACGTCAATCTGGCAGAAAAAGGTATATGAGCACCTTTAGGATTGATCAATACTGCCCCAACACCGTTACCGTTCATATTCACAGCCCCATCAAACATCAGTGTCCATTTGTCATCCGGATCCGGTCCTTCCTCGACAAGAGGCTCTTCGCAATCTTTCATCTTAAGATACATGATGTCTTCATCAGGGAATTCAAACATCATAGGCTGATAATCTTCAATCGGTTGCTCGGCGAGGTAGTCTGACAGAATACTACCTTTGATGGCCTTTTGTGACGTGTACTGAATATCATATTCTGTTAGAATCATCTGCCAACGAGCAACGCGCCCGGTGAGAGCCGGTTTCTCAAAGATGTACTTCACTGGATCCATCTTAGAAATCAACAAGGTAGTATGGTTCAACATATACTGCCTCAGTCGGCGAGCAGCCCAGGCCAAAGCACAACAAGTTTTCTCGAGCAGTGAATATCTTATTTCACAGTCGGTAAACTTTTTGCTAAGGTAGTATATGGCATGCTCTTTTCGACCAGACTCGTCATGTTGTCCCAATACACACCCCATCGAGTTCTCAGTCACTGACAGGTACATTATCAGAGGTCTCCCTGGAACTGGAGGTATAAGGATTGGAGGTTTCTGTAAATACTCCTTTATCTTATCAAAAGCTTTCTGACAGTCATCATTCCACCTGATTGCTTGATTCTTTCTTAGCAATTTGAAAATTGGTTCACACGTGGCAGTTAGGTGAGATATGAACCTTGCAATGTAGTTCAACCTCCCTAAAAACCCACGGACTTGCTTCTCCGTTTTCGGTTCAGGCATCTCTTGAATAGCTTTGACTTTTGCTGGATCAACCTCAATCCCTTTCTCACTGACAATGAAGCCTAAAAGCTTCCCTGATCTCACCCCAAACGTACACTTGTTCGGATTCAACCTCAGCTTGAACTTTCTCAACCGATCAAACAGCTTCTGCAAATTAACCAGGTGCTCCTCTTCTGTCTGCGACTTCGCAATCATATCATCTACGTACACTTCAATTTCTTTGTGCATCATGTCATGAAAAAGAGTCGTCATTGCCCTCTGATAGGTAGCACCAGCATTCTTTAGCCCAAATGGCATCACCTTATAGCAGAACGTGCCCCAAGGTGTAATGAATGTCGTCTTTTCCATGTCCTCTGGCGCCATCTTGATCTGATTATATCCAGAGAAACCATCCATGAAAGAGAATACCGAGGATTGAGCCGTATTATCAACCAATACATCAATGTGAGGTAATGGGAAATCATCTTTCGGACTCGCTCTATTCAAATCCCGGTAATCGACACACATTCTGACTTTGCCATCCTTCTTCGGCACAGGAACGATGTTGGCCACCCATGGGGGATAACTCGTAACAGCCAAAAAACCTGCATCCCACTGCTTCTGAACCTCTTCCTTGATCTTAGTTGCCATATCAGGACTCGTTCTACGAAGCTTCTGCTTGACCGAAGGACATCCTTCTCTAAGAGGTAATCGATGCACCACAATGTCTGTATCTAACCCAGGCATATCTTGATATGACCAGGCGAATATCTCCACATATTCTCTCAGCATCTCAATCAGCCTCCTCTTGACAGAGTCCTCTAAAGCAGCCCCAATCTTGATTTCTCTTTTGGCGTCCTCAGTACCCAAATTAACAACCTCCAACTCCTCCTGATGAGGTTGGATGACCCTTTCCTCCTGCTTCAGCAATCTGACCAATTCTGCAGGGAGTTCACAGTCTTCCTCACTCTCCTCTTCAGCTTGGTAGATGGGATTGTCGAAATCATACTGAGCCATAACAGAACTGTTCATAGTGAATGCCATAAGATCGCTTCTGCATGTTTAATGCTTTGTTTTAGAAAAAGAGTTCAATAAAGTCACAAAAAACAAAAACATTGCCATTTTTATTGTTTTTGAAAAAGGATGAAAACAAAAAAATAGAAAGACAGGGATCACAAAGTTTGATTTCAAAAAATGTCCTTCATTAATGATAATCATTAAAACATGATGAGGCCCTACAATGAATCACTACGCCTTGGGCAGATCGTAGGATTTTCATGCAAAATGACAAAACAACAGAAAATTACTCTGTCAGAAGAGTAACTTGAACCACTTCTTCAGCCGTCCAGTTGTTGATAGATCCCCCTGGTGCACACGGGCGAACCCAGTTGTCCAAATCACAATCACTGTCACAGTCACTACCGGTTGCAGAGACGTCGCCATGATTCATCAGCCCAGCGCTGGTAAAAGTACTCGGACCTGCTTGACCATTCTGCTCTGCTTGGAGAGGCTCGTAACCAACGCCAAATTTGTCTTCTTTGACAGGCAAGTACACCATCTTGCCCCAGCCTTCAGCTTTGCCAGAATCAACAACCTCCTTAGCCTGCTTGTAAGAAGTAATTGAAGCACCTGGCTTCCTCTGCTCAGCGTACGCCACTTTCTCAAGAGCCACAGTCTCAAACGCCTGACATAAGGTTTCGTGGATCTCGCCATCCACCTCAACATATTTGAACGAGGATAGATGACTCACCAGAATCTCTTCTTCACCGCACACGGTCACAATCTGACCGTTCCAGACATACTTGAGCTTTTGATGGAGAGTCGACGAGACTGCCCCTGCTGCATGAATCCATGGACGCCCCAATAAACAACTATAGGCGGGCTGGATGTCCATAACATAGAAGATGATATCGAATACCTCAGGACCTATCTTCACAGGCAAGGTAACTTCCCCACACACAGAACGTTTGGATCCGTCGAAAGCACGAACGATCAGGTCACTGGGAGTAAGCACAAACCCTTCCACATCAATCTTCTTCAGAATCTGCTTAGGCAGCACATTCAGCGACGACCCGGTGTCTACCAATACGTGAGACAACACTGCCCCCTTGCACTCCATGGTGATGTGCAAGGCTTTGTTATGGTTTCGCCCTTCAGGCGGTAAGTCCAGGTTGGTGAATCCCACACCATGCCTGGTGCTCACATTGGCCATCACACCCTCCAGTTGATTGACAGAAATCTCCTGAGGCACGTAAGCCAGATTCAACATCTTCAGCAAGGCATTACGGTGTGCCTCAGAGCACAACAACAGTGAAAGTATAGAAATCTTGGACGGAGTTTGATTCAACTGATCTACAATCTTGTAGTCACTCTTCTTGATTATCTTCATAAACTCCTCCACGTCCTTCTCAAATGTCCCCTCGGGCGCTTCCTTCTGGACTGGTTCTTCCTCAACCACAGCTTGCTTACCCTTTGCTTTGGCGAGAGCCTCAGCATTATTGTCCCTCAAAGGCTGCGGTGCGAACAGACGACCGCTTCTGGTAAAACCTCCTGGACCCCCTACATTATCCACAGCCGGACCAACAGTTGCAGGAACTCTATTCGGTAAACCAATTGTCACTGGAGTTTGATTCACTGGTCTCGTCTGACTTTCAGCCCTTCTGTAACTGCGGTGAGCATTATCATACTTCCACGGCACGACTCTACTATTCTCAACAACCCTTCTTCCAGACGCGGCGATAGTAGTTGGAGCACTGATGGTTACAGGCACGGAAATGGTAACTGGGGTACCATTTGTTGCAGGTGCACTAACGACCCTTTGTCCACGTCCTTCAGACGGTTTAAAGTAAATGGTGATAGTTGACACTGTCCCACTATCTTTTACAGCCCTACTGAATTGCAAACAACCCTAATCCATCATACCCTGGATACCGGCCCTTAACTGGTCGCAACCATTCTCAGATTCTGCACAGCCCAAACAATCCTCATCACAGCCCGAGTAGACACCCCCATTCAGCAGACGCCCCTTCACAACTAGCAGAGAAGTCTGAACATTATCAACATTAACAACCAGATCTTCAACTTCTTTCCCCTCAATATTGTTCACTCTATGCCCACCATGCTGAGGCATAGGGTTGTTTACGACGTTAGGCACTGGAGCGAAGTTGATCGCCTTGGCATCGATCAAATCTTGGACCTTGTGCTGGAGAGCCCGACACTTCTCAGTATGATGCCCTGGTGCCCCAGAGTGAAAGTCACAACGGACGTTGGCGTCGTACCCAGGAGGCAATACTGTAGGCGGAGCCATTGTATGCAACTCAACCATCCCCAACCTGAGTAGTTCAGGCAGCAGTTCGGCGTACGACATGGGTAGCGAATCAAAATGTCGATCAGGCATCCTTTGTCTGGGCTGATACGGACGTTGCTGTTGTTGTTGTTGTTGCGGTTGTTGAACTCTTTGTTGTTGTTGTTGACGAGGCTGAGGTGCCGGAATGGTTACTGCAGCAGCTTGACGGTATTCAATTCTGTTCTGATCTCTGCGGTGTTGAACAACATTAGTTTCACCCTCTCTTCGACGAGGTGCCCCAGCAAACGGCTTCTTAGAAGAAGAGGAACCAGCATCTTGGATCTTCCCAGTTTTAATCAAGCTCTCAGTCCTCTCTCCACAAATGACAACATCAGAAAAACTACCGAATGGGCAGCTCCCCATCCGGTCCATAAACACACCCTGAAGAGTACCGATAAACATATCTGTCAACTCCCTCTCCAGCATAGGGGGTTGAACTCTAGCAGCCAGTTCACGCCACCTCTGGGCGTACTCCTTGAAGCTTTCATTGGATTTCTGACAAAGACTTTGCAGTTGAGTCCGGCTCGGTGCCATGTCCATGTTGTGTTTATACTGCCTCAAGAAGGCCTCACCCAGATCCCTCCAACAGCGGATAGAATCTCTCTTCAATTCCATGTACCAGTCCAAAGAAGCCCCAGATAGACTATCTTGGAAAAAATACATCCACATCTTTTCATCATCGGTATACGCAGAGATTTTTCGATAATAAGCCTGCACATGGGTGCGAGGGCAAGAAGTACCGTTGTATTTATCGAAGGACGGTGCTTTGAACTTGTAAGGGATTCTCAAACCTTCCACCAACCCCATATTGGTAACATCAAAACCGAGAGAATTCTGACATTCCATAGCTCTAATTTTCTCAGCAAGGGCATCAACTTTACGATCCCTCTCATCAACCCTTCCCAGAACATCTTCGTCTTCACTGAGCAGAGTGAACATATCCTCTTGTCTGTCAACAATCGGAACAGGATTACGGGCCGGGGCACGGACTGCTCTGGCATTAGCGGCATCTGGAGCAATAGGTTGACCGTTGATTCGAATACCCCCCAACTCATCACCTACAGCATAGTTGTTGATGGGTACAGCAGCAGCAACATTATTATCATTGACCGGGCCTCCCTCTGGCGGAGCATGGTTGACCGGTGGAATTGCAGCCTCTTGTCTCTGAACCATGGCCCGAAGTTCTTCTTGACCTTGTGCAACCCCTTGCATCATATTCATAAACTGGGCCATGTTAGCCTTCATCTCAGCCAACTCAGCTTGAACTTGATCCATACCTCTCTGTTGATTCAGTCTTGTTGAGTAGCGGTGCGGCCGTTGATCAGCTATCCTGCCTGAACAGGAACCAAGAGTGAGAAGTCACGACCAAGAACACCTGTTATGCAAAATGATATGAGTATGGTGCTAATGATGCGTATGATGCACATGATATGTTCATTCCTCAGGCATTCAAAGAGCCTGAGTCATCCTCAAAAGATGGCAACCTGCAGCAAGAACAACATAGAAGCACAGAAACAACATACACAAGAGTGATGAGTACAAGGTGAAACCAACAACCTCATCTATATGAGTAACAGGATCATACAACAAAGTCGACAAAGAAAATCCAAACAAATCGGAGTACATCAATGAATCCCATCCAACAAGCCTGGAGGTGATTCTCAACATACATATCAAAGATACAAGCTAAGACAAACGGCCTCTCGGAATGAGAGTCTTCAAGTACTGACACTGGTCTATCAACAGGTCACATTCTGAACATTCTGGCAAAAGAGTGATCTTCTCCTTCAGTTGTCGTCTAAGCTCTACCACTTCTCCTCCAAGGTGGTTCTCTGATGCCTGTCTCAAGTCTACTTCCTTCTTCAACTGGATGTCTTTATCTCTGAGTTGCTTCTCCAAGTCTCTGATCTTCTTCTGATAGCTGGCCTCAACTCTCCGCAGCCTCAAGCACTCCCGGTGTTCTGCATCTAACATGCTCTCCATCTCCTCGTAGGATCTCTTCTTGTTTCTCAGTCTGCTAGCATCTTCTTCTCGCACTCTTCTGAGTTGATGAGCCAAATTCAACCTATCAGCTTTGGCTTTGTACAGCTCCATCTGGGTATCTTGCTCCTTCTCTCTCAAACGGCGATTCTCCATCAGGGCTTGCTTGTAGTGCTCCGCAGGCACACTCTCAGCAAGGATCAAAGGTGGTTGCTCCTGCAACGGCTCCATCCTATCGTAGGGTAACAACAAAGTTTCTACTCTCTCCTTGACCCAATTAGTGTAATCAGGCATAGCGACGGCAAACTTCTTCCCTAAGACAGATCCATCCTTCACACCAATAGACTTCCAAGCTCTCCCTATCTGCTCCAATCTATCCGGGTCACTCTGCTTCTCAAAATACACACTTTCAGCTACCTCAGCTTCAAGTGGTCTTCCCTTCATCACAAACCCCAACTGGCGAAGAGAAAGAACCGGGTTGTAATTGATGCAACCCCTAGTCCCTATGAGTGGCACATTACGGAATCCTCCACAGCTCATGATGACGTTACGCACATCCATCCGGTAAGATTGCCATCTGATATCATAGGAAGTAAGAGACATAACCCTCTGAGTCCACTTATGCGTGCTCTGAGCATCCACAAAAGGTCCACTGACTGGCAGAAGAGACAAGAACCATCTGAGCAAAAGCGGGAGACAACACCTGATAGCCCCACCCTTACCATGCCTACTGTGAATGGCATAGTAAGTGTCAGCTAACAGAGTAGGAACTGGATTTCCTCCAATGAAAATACTGACTGCAGCATAGTCAACAAAATTTGGCATACTCGGAAACAAGACGATCCCATAGATCATGACGGCCAACTGAGCATGAAAGGCTTCCCAACTTCCCTTCTCTGCTTCTTCTCTAGCTACCCTCAACAGAAACTTCAAAGGCAATCCTACAACATCCCCACTGGACTTCCAACTATCACTGACTTCCTTGATACCCAAATGGAGAGCTCTGGCAACAACTCTGAAATCAACCTCCTTGGGCACATCCAAGAAAGGAACCTGATACCGGACCGAGACACTCAGCAGAATGGAGTACTCCTCAAGAGTAGGCGCCAACTGATAATCTTGAAAGGTGAAACAATGAAGCTCTGGGTCGTAGAACTGTAGAAGAGTCTGCAACGGCACCGGATCGACTACCATCTTCAACAGGGTCAGAATATCTCCATACTGGTCAACAAACCCCTTCTGGTTACCACTGGTCATAAGGTTGCTCAACTCAATCAGAGACGTCAAAGGTTCACGGTGAAAGCTGTAGGAACAAGTCTTCCGCTTCAACTCTGGGACTGTTGCCATCTCTATCAGTGAACAAGCTCTGGAATGTACCTGAGAAATGATATGCATGCAGGGATTAGTTTTTTTGTTTTTTCTTTTCTTTTCTTTTCTTTTTTGTATCTTTTTTTTTTGCGTTTCTTTTGAAAAATAAATATGCTATGATGCAAATGATGCAGACAAGACTGGTTGGCTGTGTCTCTCAGAACACAGGATCAAAGCTTCGGCTTGAACTCGGAACCACAAATTCATCTGAAACCCAAAGTCATCTGAGACCCCAAAATTCTGAACCAATAGTCACCAACAGGATCACAAGTCACCAACAAGTCACCAACAAGTCACCAACTGTACCTGTAATAATGATCATTCCCTCCCCACTCACGGGTGTCATCTAGGCCAGGGTAAGGTCGAGGGAAACGCAGCATAAATAACCTTTCGCAGAACATCATCATATACACACCCGAAGTATATAACGATAACATCCCACCAGGGTCTGAACTGCTCGTGATATCAATGTTCCGCTAAGTGGCGCAATACCACCCGCTTCCCATGAATCACTCTATTCCTAAGTATCCTAGATTTCACTCATGGCCTGGGTATTGGGCTTTTTACCTCATGTAACTCCCACCCCAACAGAGAGAAATAGACAACCAGCCAGGTGAATAATGAATGTGAATGAATGCAAACATAAGTGCAAACATAAATGCAAACAATAAATGGAATGAATGCAATAAAAAACAGCAAACAGCAACCAAAACCCTAACCTAGAGAGCGCTAGGAGAGACTCGCTTAGGGAAGATGGACCAGCATAGGTCAACTTCTCTATGTCCCCAGCAGAGTCGCCAGCTGTCGCATTACGCGAAAAACCGGCGGGAAAACAAGAACAACAGAGCCGCCACCGTGCGTTATTTATCCCAAAAGAGGGAAAGGAAACGCTCAGAGTAAACCTGGAAAAGACATGGTCTCGCGACCAAAGAGAATGGGTTCGGGAGTCGGTTATGCGAAGGGAAGGTATTAGCACCCCTACGCATCCGTCGTACTCGACGGGATCCACGCACAAAAGGAAGGATAAATGGTTGCTAAAACACTGCTCACACACACACACACTGGCTGAAAGAGACACAAGAAAACAAAACTGAAACTGACTCGGCAGGATATCGCATCCTGGGCCTACTTAGTCTATCAGGCATAGACATCAGAGTCGAAGTAGTTCGGACTGGGGAAACGACACATGCTCGCTAGGATATCGCATCCTATGCATACGTATCTCCTTGGACGAAGGAGAATCAGAGCATTCGTAGCTCGGCTGACACGCACACAAACAAACACAAACAAAGGCAAACGTGGAGCCTGAATGCCAATCACTGGACTTACATCAGCATCCGAACCAAAACACACACAAGAGGCAAACGTGGAGCCTGAACGCCAATCACTGGACTTACATCAGCATCCGAACCAACAAACCCACACTGGAACCCGAATGCCGCTCGATGGACTTACATCAGCTTCCAAGCACACAACAAGGCAAAACAAAGACACAGGCGCCCGGAGAGATCAACTCATCTCCTGCCTACGTACCTCATCTGGTATGAGGATCAGGGCGACGTAGTTCCCCTACGGAGGGATAAAGGACTAGCCTAACTAGATAACAGAGGGAGACACAACACTAGGGAGACTTCGACTCGAGCCTAGATGTTATCATGCAAAATCATCCCTAAGTTAAGGTTTCTAGCTAACTGGCACAGGGAGCCAGTCTATCCTAATCATGACTTGCACAGGAAGCAAGCCACACACACATTTAACTTGCACAGGAAGCAAGCCAAGCAAAACCTAACTTGCACAGGAAGCAAGTCTAAACTAACCCTAACTTGCACAGGAAGCAAGTCAAACAAACATACAAGCACAGATAGCACACACTATACACAAGCAAGTGGCTCAAACAAGGGTTAGGTTTTAATCGAGGGGTCATATCAACCTCAACAAACAAACCTCTGGAACCGGGTGAATGTGCTCTTAACCTTGCCATTGAGGGGCTAAGGTGAAGCAGATGAAAGGTGAGTGAAGATAAGACTTCACAGCTCTTATCCCTGGCCTGGGAGAGCTTAAGACAAGAATGTGTGGGTTCAGAAATGGGAACCCTTCTACACATTTGATACTGACTCAACTGTACAATTGTACAAGATCTTGGGTTTGTATCTGCAATGCATCAACACAGTGGTGTGAGCAAAGCAGATGACACACAGAATAGCAGGGGATAGGTTGCTTATCCCTTGGGTTCTGCCAATTGCCTCTTCACTTAGGAGGACTTTGGATATGTACAGGGACAAGATTTAAACACACACAAACATTGCCTCTTAAGGAGGACTTCAGACAGTTGCCTGGCCAAGTAACAGGCCAGGTCTTCCAGACTACATGAAGATTAAGGGCATACCTCAATGCAAATTGCTTATACAAGCAAAGCAAAGCAAAGTTCACAAGGAACTAAAAGCAACTAAAGCACCTGAAATAGTCAAGCAGACATTAGTATACAACTTCAAACAAAGCAAAAGGAAACAGACATCAACAGTTAATTAGAGGCAAATGGATGTGCAAGGAACAAGGCTTAGGGCATGTGAGCCAAGCCACCTACAAAACAAACAAGTTAAACAATGATATTCAAGCAAGCTCAATCAAAAAGAACTGGTCTCATTGGTCATTTGTTGGTCAACCTGAAAACATGAACTCAAAGGTGAGTAACAAGACCACTAGGGCAAGCCTAGGGTCAAAAGGGAATGAAAAAGTCAAAACAGCAAAGGGCAAGCATCCAAAATCATGTTCAAACAATCAAGAAGCAAACCCAGTTGGGTTCACATTCATATCAACCATCATCATCATTTCATGAACAAATTAGGTCAAAACATGGCACTTAGAAGCTCATAGAAGTCAACAGCAAGACTTGCATCAAAAGTCAACTCAAACATTTCCAAAAATCACCAAATAAATCATGATCAATCCTAACACATATCATGGTAAGCATGTCAAATTTCATCTCATTTGGACAAGAGGAAGGCAGTCAATGAAAATCAGAAAGTCAAAGCAATTTTGAACATGCTCAAAGAAGTCAACCAAACATGCATCATCTTAGAAAATTCATAAGTCAGAGATGGTGTATGATAAATGAATGGGACTAAAACCATGGCAAAGCTTAGGATGTCTAGTTATCTCATGTAAAATTTCATGTCCATCTAATAAAGTATGAGGATTTCACAAATGAAATGGAAACATGCATCACATAAGGTCAACATTTTGGTCAAACAGGGGAGAAAATCTCAAACAAATGGAAAATGGGACAAATAATTCCAAGAAAAATCATGTGCAAACTAGACATACAAAGGTAGGTTCATGCAAAATTTTAGATCAATTGGAGGTCAAGAAGCATGGATACAAAAATCAACAAGTTGCACATCAATGGTGTGACACAAATTGTCACACCCTACTTCAAAAATTCACAACTTAACAACCAGATAAGATAAATTCATGATCTCTACATCAAAATCACCATGAATATGTCTAGTTTGTGCTCAAAAAGTTTCAAGTCCATAGGATAAGTCATGACCATTTCACAAAGGTTTTGGTGGAATGTGCAAAAAATGAACACATGTTACAAATCAATATGCCAAATAATATCCCATGATCATAAAAATCTGGAAAAAATATGATAAAAAAGTAGAGATCATGATGAAGATGATGCAAAAATTCCCATGAATTTTGGACAAAGCATGCTTGACTTATGATTTTTGTAAGTTTGAGATCAAAAATGAAATTAAAATGAAAAAAACAACATTATTCAATGGGACAAGGGCACGCTGGATGGCAGTTTTGTAATTACCCGTGCCACTTACTGAAATACGGTCGTTTTGGCCAAGAAGAGGAAATGTTTCTATTGGTCGGTTTCAAATGGAACAGGGACGCGGTCCATGCACACGTGAAGCAGGTTTTTTCTGGAAAATGCATTTTAGGGTTTGCTACAGTGTATACCATCATCTTCTTCAAAATCGTGAAGAACAAATGTGCCCAGAAATCAACATTGGACACACACAAATGATCATCAAGGCATGGCAAACACGAATCCAACATCTATTTTCATTAAAAACATCATATACATCATGAATCGAGCAAGAATGCAAATCAACATCAAACTTCATTTTAGCATAACTTCATGAATATCTAACCATTTCATGCGATTCAAAGATCAAAATGCTCAGGAACAAAAGATCTACACAATACATATCATGGATTTGAGAAATGGAGAGATCGAGTTCTTACTTGTTTTTGAAGAAAGTTGTGAAACGGTTGTTGTTTGGTCTCCAATGGCTGAAACAGGTGCACCTTATGCTTCTACAAGATGGATGGAGGAGGAATCTTGGCTCAGCAACCCTTGAAGATGCTTAAATCGAGTTCTGCCATGGATGATGTGTTGGAACAACAGTCGGGCAAAAGCTCTTTACAGTAGTGGAAAGATGGTGAAAACAAGCTCACAATGTTGCTTGGGTGATGAAACAACAATGTCCAGGTCGAGTTCTTTGGAGCTTTTGGAAGGATTTTGGAAAATGCAAGAAAATGAAGTTTGAGAGAATGAATGGATTCTGCATTTGTGTGGCTGCTGCTAGGGTTTCATTTAGCAGAAAAATGATGTTTAAATACTCTGTTTAAGGGTACAAATCACAGTCCATGAAAAGGTGGGATGGAGTTGGTGAAAAATGTACTTTTGGCCAATTTTCAAGCAAGTTAGGAATGACTGTGTGTACTGCACGAAAATGACTTTGTAACATGACCAAAATATGATTTCTGAACATATTTGAATGGCCAAATTGATTAGAAATGGCTATCTCAAAAATTCACTTTTGTACCACACTTGAAATCAATTCATGCAAGTCCAAAAATGCCATTTTGATTGGTGAAGTTTTGGTGAATGGTGATGACATTTTTGGGAAGATGGCATCAAATGTGACTTGTAGCAAAAAACCCCACCCAATTTGGCCAAATGGTTTGTGAGATATGGCCTTTTGAAGTTCAAGAATTTTTGAAAATGAATTGATCATAACTTGCCAACCATACATGGGAATTGAGTGTTCTTGGACTTTTTGGAAATGGGAGAACAAGATCTTCAACTTTCATGTTGGGCAAAAATTCATTTGAAGCTTGTATCATGATGTAAGTTTGAGGATCAAGACTTTCCATTTTTGGTAAATTTCAGTTACAGGTCAAGTTTCCCTTTTTGGAAATTTCTGACCTGGCTTCAAATTCTTCCATGATGGTGTTTGACATGATATATGAAGACTATATGGACATGAATGAGACCTCTCAAACCAAATCCAACCATCAAAACCATAAAATCAGACACAGTTGACCAAGTTTGACTTTTTAGGGTTTCTGGCAAACTGTGCATTGACTGATGACTTCTGAACATCCAATCTTTGACCTAAACACTTCAAACGGATCCCCAAGTCATGTGAACACGCTGGACCAACCCTAGGGCCTTGGCTCAATGAGAAACACATTTGCTTGCTTGGTTGACTGATCTCCTGATCAGTTTGACCTAATTCTCCTGATGATCTTGTACTTGAGGCAGATGGGACAATGCAATGCTATGCAGTGGACCATGTTATGCTATGACCTAATATGAGAATGTATGTACAATGATAGGTGCAAATTTGAGGTGCTACACACAGTTGCATTCAGATACTCATTCTAGTCTATAAACTTTACTTTAGTTCTAAATTGTATTAGCAGGTACTCACTTTCACACTAAGGGTATCGTTGGAACACATAGTCACAATGTTGCAACCATAAGTCTCCCTCCTATACAAACCAATCCGAATCATGTTGTCATGCCTAATCCTACCTTACTAAACCTTATTTTTATCCTTTTTCATTCTGGCGCAATTACATTAAGCCCGTTATCCTTTCACATTCATAGCAAGATAATCTGTTAGTGACTATGATCTCATCATTATTTATTTCTTACGTTTTTCGCACTTTTGCTCAAATAACAGTTGAAGATGGTTATACCGTTGGGCTAAATGACTGGGTGAGGATCACCTAACTTAGAGGGAACAACACTTTTCATACATTTCGTAATCTTTTCTTCTTTTAAGCCTGAAATCATACACTTATTTGCATCGACTTCTTGCGTAGTGTGTGCTTAGGATGGAGTTGAATGCTAGATAAACTACTTAAGGAAATATTAAAGGGTAGAATTTAAGGCTATGGCATGACAAGTACTCAAATCGATCTTATACTTGTGAGATTTAAGGTGTTAAAACGATACCGATCTTATAAAGTTTTTCCAAATCTCCACAATTCAACCTCAGTTTTATTTATAGGTTAGAATTTTCAAAAGATGCACTGTATCTCTAAGTCTAGATTTTTGAGAAAAATTTTGTATGGCTTAAGCAAATGGGTGAATTAGTAAATAACGGAAACCACACATAAAGACTCGACAACACATTGATATTTAACTCGACTGACACTTTAACAAAAATAACAAAAGGAAATAACAATAACAATAATTTAAATCTACCTAGAAAGCGATAAATAAAAGCGGTAAAGCTTCCTCCCCCATAGTTAAACCTTGCATTGTCCCCAATGCAACGACATAAGATAAGAAAGAAAGGTAGAGCATGGGTTTCCTGCTACTGACGCCTTCTGCCACGTGTACGTGCACGTCCACCGTTTCCTGGCTGGTGAGGTGCCCTGTAGTTTTGGAGATCTTCCACACGCATTGTCAATGTTTCCATTTCATCGATCAATCCAAACATGTTTTGTTCGGTTCTGAAAGCGTAGTCGTGCTGATCATGCTGCATTTGGCGAAGGATTTGCATCATTTCAGTTTGCTGAGCTTCCATGTTTTGGATTTGTAGGTTGCGCTGAGCGTCTAATTCGCTACGCCGCAGCAGTTCAGCATAGATCTCATCAAAAGTGGTTGATGCCACATTTCTTCTTGATCTTTGACTGGAGGATGTACTTGCAACATTTTCAAATGACATGTGTGTGGTGTGTGGGTCAGTAGCGGGAGCAGTTTGCTCCGGAATGTGACCCTCATCGGTGTCCCCGCCAGCAGCTACATTCTCAGGCATGTGCGCGGGGACTTGGTTAGGCACCATATCATTTGTATAACAATAATTATCCGGGTTACGCACATCTGTACGATCTGGATTTGGGAGGATGAAATCTTGTAAGACATCATTTGCAATTATTAAATTAAATTTACCGTCACTCCTTTGTTTGACTAATTCCATGCTCCTTTCCATGTCAATGTCAATGGCATGATGCGGAAGTGGGGTTAGCTTGGAGAATTTTTCTTCGAGTCCAAGGACTCTGGCTATGGAGGTTATTAAACCTCCAAAAATAATCGGCCCTCGCTTCGCATTGACAATGGCCTGCATGTGAGATAACATAAAAGGGACGATATTCACCTTTTGTGGCAAAAATGTGGCGAACAAATAAAAGAGTTCTTTTTCGTTCACCTTGTTAGAATTTGCTCGGCCAAAAATGATGGACGCCAATATTTGGCGGAAATATCGAATAACCGGGTTGTGAATTAAAGTGGCTATGTTTCCCTCAAAACTATGGGTTACTATACCGGTTATTGTCCTCCAAAATGGTTGGAAGGCGCGTTGCCAACCCTCAATATTTGGGACCTCACTTACTACGCCATCCCCATGGGGTAAATGTAGCAGGTCCGCTAGTTGGGAAAATGTAAGGGCATATTCGACGTTGAATAAACAAAACTGGGCAGTCCCACTGGAGCAGTTTGTGTTAGGCGTGGGACTAAAAATTAACGAGCTTAGGAATTCTAGTTTTAATTGAGCATAGACAGGGTCCTTAAGAGATAGAAAATAATTTAAATTTAAAGTGTCTAGCATGTAGTTAACACTACCTAGAATTCCTAAGGCAAATAAACAGGGTTCATCGGCGTACCTTGTTGATTCAATCTTTCTTGCACTTAGAGACGTGTACGTCTCCTCTTGTAATTCGCCTGGCTCGCCGTTTCTGAACATTATTTCGTATTCCCTCATCTGTTCCATAATGAATTTCACACTTCTTATGTAATGTAGTGAGGATAGAGCAAGAGAGAAGAGAATTATGCTGATGAGAGGTGTGATTTGTTGAGGTTATGTTGGTGGTTTCTATAGAGGTGATGGTGGTTGGAAATTGATTGATAAATAAATTTCATTTACGGTATTCAATGCCTTGGTCAAAGAGTTTTTGAAAATGGTTGAATGGCTTTAAGGCATTGTCACGCATGCAAGGGACAAAACCATTAAGTGAATTGATGTGTCAATAATACACAGCCTGCGTGTGCAAGCTTGTGTAGTGGCTGGCGCCACTTTTGATGTTGGTGGCGGGCGCCACTATGGTCTCTGTGGCGGGAGCCACAACCCTCACACGGGCGCCACAACTGTGTGTGGCCGACACCACATGCAGTGTGGTCTTCCCCATGTGTGTGCCTTTATAGTTGCTTTGACCAAATTTTTTTATTGAGTTTTAGTTTACCGGCATGGAATAATAACTTGTTAGAAGAGAACCACCATAATATATAGTATATAGGAATAATAAATAGTTAAATGAAATTAAATCACAAAATTGACGAATAAAAGAATGGAGTAGACGGGAAAAGATGAAATAATTTGTCTACTGGAATAAAAAGAAATAAAGTAATTAAACAAATCCCAATGTGTAAAAGCAAATAACAATAAAAATCCAGACTAGAAAATAAAATAAAAGTACGTAAATTGATAATACTCCAATAAATTAGCCATTACAGAGGCTGCTGGTAGGAGGAGCGAACGAGTAGAAGTGCTGGTAAATATGATCCAGGTTATCTGTCACTGTAGCGGTGTATTCGTCACTTTATGATTTATTGATTAAATCAAAATCAAAGCATACAAAGAATCGAGTCGCCACCGCACTTTTATTTATCCAAAGGAATGGCTAAAAAGCGAACAAAAGCCTAAGAAGTTTTACACATAGAAAACTAATGAAAAGATCAGAGAGTCTGGGTAAGGGGTAAATTACGCAATGGGAAGGTGTTAGGCACCCAAAACGTCCTAGGTACTCCTAGGGAGCCCTTTTCACACTTGTTGTATAAAAAGTTTATTTGTTTATGACATATTGTGCAAACATGATTGGGAAGATGAGAAAAGAATATACAATTTATTATTTTTGTGTTTGAACGGATGAACCCGTTGCCTACGTACCTTCCATGAAAGGTAAGGATCAAAATGTAGTAGTTCGGCTAAAAGATTTCCAAAAATATGAGTGGGTTCATTTTAAAACAAAAGCCCTAAGGTCTTTCGTTATCCACGGGAGAAAACTCAACCTTATACAAACAACAAGTCCACCATGTGAGAAAAGCTTCAACTTGCTAGTGAGGGGTTAACCCTATAATAAGCAAGGAAGTCTTATAATTCAATCACTAAGGACAAGAAGGTGAGATTAATATCAATCAACTAGGATAAATCAAACCTATGGCTAATGTATGAAAACTTATCAAGAATGGACAAAGCCACAAAACAATTGAATGAGTTGGATTAACCAATTAGGATTTATTCACCAAAAGATGGTCAAAGTATGATTAGAATTCAATTCAAAGAAGTATTATGAAATGGAGTTTGAAAAATCAAAGGCCTAAAGCCTAGGTTTCTAATTTTGAAAAGAGATGAGAATGTTTGCACAATATATGTCACAGTTTTTTGAATTAACATGTGAAAAGGGAGTTTTGAAAACACACACAAAAATGGAAGGGTGAGGAAGTAAAACTTCTTAGATGTCCACCTCTTGAAATCATATGGAAGATGATTCAAGTGTATCCTTTGGAATGAGGCAACAAAGCAAGTAAGCAAATGAACAAAGCAAGGTGATACCGGATGCCAATCAATGGACTTATACCAATCTCACAAACAAAGGTGGATACCGGATACCAATCAATGGATTTACACCAATCTCCTAAAACAAAACAATGATACCAGATGCCAATCAATGGACTTACACTAGTCTCATACCATATCATTGGAACAACTGCCAAGTAATGGACTTATGCTTGTCTCCTCCATGGACAAAGCAAAAATGCTATAAAGCAAAGTTTATGAAATGATATACAAATGATGATGATAAATGCACTAAGACACACTCAAGCAGACATGCACAGATGAATCAAGTAAGCAGACAAATCAATTCAGTTAGCATACACTATATACAAGCAATTAGGCTCAAGCAAGGTTAGACTTTACAGTCAACTGGAATGGGGTAAGTTGTGCTCTTAACTTTAACATTGAGAGTTAAGGTGAAGCAGATGAAATGGAGATGAGGGGTGTGCCTCATAGCTCTTATCCCTGGCCTGGGAGAGCTTTAAACAATAGAATGTGTGGGAGTTCAGAAAGTTGGAACTCTTCTCCACAAATGATTTGACTCTATAGGATCTTGGGTTAATATCCACAATGCCTCAACATGTTATGTGAGCAAAGGGATGACACACCGAATAGTAGGAGATGGACTACACATCTCTTTTATCTACCAATTGCCTCAATAAGAGGACTTTTCCTGCTTGGCACAAAGAGTAAACAATCACAAGCATTGCCTCTTAAGGAGGACTTCAGACAGGTGCCTGGCCACAAAACAGGCCAGGTCTTCCAGACTACATGAAGAAGAGAAATTATACCTAAGTGGTTAAGCAACCAAGCAAAAGTAAGTTCAAAATGAACTTAAGCAACTAATGTACCTGAAAACAATCCAACTCAATCAGTATACAACTCAAAAAGTCAAACAGATAATCCAACAGTCAACAGACAATACACAATCAAACAAGCAAGGCTACAATGTGCAAGGCACAAGCTCAACTCAAATGAGCTAAAAGCGTCCTACAAAACAAGTCAAGGTTAGTCAATATCAATCAAATAAACCAACTCAAGCAATGTGAGTTAACTCCTTTATGGCCATATACTTCTTAACCTGAAAACAAGCTCAAACATGAGAAGCAAACCACTAGGTCAAGGCCTAGGGTCAAAGAAGGAGAAATAATCCAAAATAGAACATGAAAATTGACATGAATCAAACTCAAACAATTAATAATATAATCCAAAAGGTCTCATGTCAATAGCATCAATCAAAAGAATTTCACAATCAAGACATGTCAAGATAGGCAAGTTGAAAGCTCATTGAAGCAACAGAATGAACAAATGCACATTAATTCAAAAATGGTTCAATAAATTCCAAGAAAAATCATGGTTAAACAGAACACATCATATGATTAACACACCAAAAATCAAGGCATTTGAACAAGTTTAAGCATGGCAAAGAAATTCATCAGGCAAGGTAATCACAAACAAACTCAATTGAAGCACAATTTGATGCACTAACTTAGCACAAGCCTAAAAAAGAATGGACAAATGATAAATGATCCAAACCAAAGCCACAATAAACTTCAAAGTGTCTAGAATCAATGTGCAAAATTTCAAGTTCATATGATAAAGCATAAGCATTTCCCAAATCATTGAAGTTCATGACTATTCAAAAATTTAACAAGGGTCAACCAGCAAAGAAAATCTCAAACAAATCAGAAATGGATCCAACAATTCCACAAAAATTCATGATCAATCCTAACATCCAGAAGAAACATCATGCAAAAAAATCACATCATTTGGCATTTATTTGGCATGGGAAAGAAAATCAACAAATTGAGCAAGCAAAGGTGTGACACACATTGTCACACCTACATTAAATAGATCATATCTCAACAACCAAAAATTCAAAAAATGCAAACTCAAAACCAAAAGATCAAGAAAAGAGTCTAGTTTAAGCATGTTAATTTTCAGATTCATTGGATCAACCATCATTATTTCACAAAGAAAATGGCAAGCAAGGTACAAGATAGCATATGCATACACAAACCCTAGGCAAAAACATTTTTCAACCGTGCACAAATTCTGGAAAAATAGCCAAAAAAAAGTAGACATCATGAGGAGAATAATGCAAAAAATCTCATGTCATTTGGATGATTATTTATGGAGTTATGGTTTTTTAAGTGAAGAGAAAAAATAAAAATGAGTGATGAAGCATGAATGTGAATGGATGAAGCATATGAAATAAAATGCAAAAGGATTATTTGGATTTGGCTGAGCCAGGGATCGAAGCCGGTTATATTTTGAATTGTGGTGCTCAATACATGAAACGCGCCGTTTCATTAATCACATGTGGCAAAGGCAAGCGTTCACAGCCAATCAATGTGCCAAGCAGACACCACGTGGACCAGTGCATGATCATTAACAGAAAAACACATGCAAAACGCGGTTATGAAGATCAAACCAGTTCTGGAAATGCAAAACCCTAACATTCATACATGTTCTTTGTGTTCATCATCCTCAAGAACAAACATCCACAGAAATTCACAATGAGCACACCAATGGACTCGTCTTTCAACATACAACACGGATCAATGATTATTTTGCCCTAATTCAACCTATGTTCAAAGTTTCGAGCAAGAAAAGTTTCACCTATCAAAGTTATAATCATCACAACTACTTCATTTCTGCATGGATTTCATGGATCTAAAGTTCAGTGTGATCAGCATTAAAGGATCTACAACATGCATACATCAATTTTATGAATTATGAGCATCGAATTCTGACCTTAATGAAGCTACAGAAGTGAAATCATTCAATTCAGGTCCTGGAAAGCTGAAACAGATGATCTCCAATGCTTAGATGAATGAATGGATGAAGAATAATAGCTCAACAGTGCTTGATCTCGCTTGAATCTTCAACTGCCATGGATGAGCATAAACTTCAACAGCTTCGAATCTTGATGAATTCTCCTGGATCTTGCTTCCAAAATGCTCTTCAATGTTCCTATGTGATGAATCAACCAAGAACTAGGCAATGCTTTTGCAGAATTTTGATGAAAAGTTTGAGAGAAAATTGGAGAGAAATTTCTAGATCTGAGATTTGTGAATTGTTATTTTTGAATTCTGTTAGGATTATGATTATATATGCCCCCCTAATGATGCTTGTTAATCATGCTTAAGCTAATGCCAAGGGATTAGTGAAATTCAAGTGTTTTTGCAAATTGGCCAAAGCACCCTTATATGTGTAATGCAATGCTACAGTGCTCGAATTCTGAATTAAATCCACTTCAAATGTTGTTAGGAAGCCAATGCCAATGCTAGAACATGAAAACAATGCCTAATTTTTGAATTTGGAATTTCCCTCCAAAATTCAAATGAAAATGCCAAAATTTTTGTGATCAAAATGCATGGTATGTGATGCATGTTTTGGATAGTTCATGTCAAGAGAGGAATGTTGCAAAAAGAACCACCTCATTTGGCCTTATGGTTCACAAGTTATGCAAGTTTGAAGTTCAAATTCATTTGGCCATGATTGATCCATATCTTTTCAACCACAAATGAGAAATTCATGTTCTTGGACTTTTTGGAAAGGTGAGAGCAAAATCTTCAACTTTCATGTTGGACAAAATTTCATTTGGAGCTTTCTTGATGATGTAATCTTGAGGAGAATACCTTTCCATTTTTGGCAATTTTGAATTACAGGTCACTTACTATTTTTGGAAAGTTTTCATCTGACCTCAAATTCTTCATTGTTGATGTTTGAAATGTCAAATGAGACTTGTATGGACATGAATGAGGTCTCTCTAACCATCTCCCACCTTCAAATCCATGATTGGATGCACAGTTGACTTGTGTTGACTTTTCTAGGGTTTCAGTTGACCTGGCTATGCTCAGATGAAATTCAAGCCTCTACCACTTGGGATTTTGATTCAAAATGATGTCATGGTTCATATGAGCTCTTGTGAATGATCATGGTGCCCAAATTCTCAAGAATGGCCACCATCTATAGCTCAATGACTGCCTGTGACTGCTTGACCTAGTATTGCTTCATCTGCAAGTAACAAGGTTAGATGACATATTTTTGTACTTTTGGTTAGTAAACAAATGAAAAGCAATGATATACAAATGCAAAACATGCTTGGTGATCAAGAAACAAATCTCAAAAGACAATCCACCCACAGGGAAGGAGGCAAGGTGCACAATGATCCTTGAGGCAATGATATGATATGATATGATGTCATGAGGGATCTTAGGGACAAAATTGGTGTCTTACAGATGCCCCTATTTAAGATCATTCTAGCCGGAGAAGTGAAGTTTAGAAATCTTCGTCTCGACGTGGTAGAATGGGCTTAAATAACAGTAATGAGACAAATTTTGGTCCCTAAGAGACCTCATGATGCAAATGTATGCATGCAAAGCACAAACTCTGTGGGGAATATAGTCCACAAAGGAGAAAAGACGATCTATCGGAGTAATACACTCACCAGGAACAAAGACTCTAACAAGACTCTCATGGGGACTCTTATTGGGGATAGAAAGAAAAAGAGTGCGTGAGCAGGACAAGACTCTGAATTAGGGGACAAACTGACACTGCGTGAACAAAACACGACTGGACCGGGGACCTCACTGGGGAGTGAAGGACTCAAACAGGGAAAAGAAGAATTCCAAAGGAAGACACATCCATTGGAAAGGCACAAGCTGACTCAAACTATCCACAAAGGATACCTCGGATAAAAATCCGGACTCGGACCAAGGAACGATTCACAAAGAACCTCCCTGCCGGGGAAAACAATTGCATATATTGGGGAAAACGCCAATACAGCAAAAGGGTAAAAATCACCACAGGAAACTCCACTGGAGAAGGTCTAACAAAGAGACTCTCCTGGGGAAGCAACACAGAAATGAGGTGTTACCGGTATAAGGGTAACAAACTCAGGAAGAATGAATATCTAAGACCGGTATAAGGGTGAGAGATATCAATCAACCAAACATCTGAGAAAGACCTGAAAAAGGTACATCAACTCAGAAAAATCTGACTCCACAGGGGACCAAGGTCATAATAGGGAGCAAAAAGGAAGGAACACCAGGGATACGGGTTACTGGGTATATAATAGGTGACCGACCGAAGCGTGAATTGGTATATATGCCAAAACACCCATCATCCGAAAGGAGGGCTTGAAAAAAGCAAATCGACTTACAGGATGGACATTCGAATCCGCAACAGGAAAACGAATCTTACTCAAATGGGGACACAAACCCAAAGAGCGCATGAGATATAATATCCATTATCGTCAGAACGTGGATAGAATACTCGCATGAGATATATTATCTATTACCGTCAGAACATAGATAATACACTCGCATGGAAGAGACACCAGGGATACCGGTTAGGGCATATAATAGGCGACCTACCGAAAACGTGAATTGGTATATATGCCAAGACACTCATCATCCAAAACACAAACTTGTTAAAGGATGGAATATTCGATTCTATAAAGAATACGAATCTTACTCTACTGGGGAAGATCAACAAAGGATTCCGACCAAAGAGTGAAAGAGATATATTATTCATTACCGTCAGAACGTGAATAATACACTCGAAAAGGAAGAGACACCAGAGATACCGGTTATGGCATATAATAGGTGGTCAATCAACAAGAGAGACAATCGTTACCACAACAACAGGGTAAACGAAAGATAACTCACAGAGGATAAATTGCAAGCATCCGACAATTATCCAAGAACAAATAAATATTCGATTCCGCAAAGGGAAAATAACGAATCTTACTCGACTGGGGAAACACAACAGGCTTCGACTGAAGAGTGCATGAGATATATTATCCATTACCGTCAGAACGTGGATAACATACTCGCATGGAAGATTATCCACAACCGGCTATTGGGTTAATAAAGGATAAATCGACCGAAAAGAAAGGCATCGGGATACCAAACTAGGTATATAATGATGACCAATCAAAAGGAGCAACAAACATTACCGAGCAAACGGGTAAATGAAAGAAGACCCGCTGGGGATACATTGATACAAAAATCAATGATCCGGGGATGAATTGCATAAACAGCAATTATCCACAAGGACTTGCTGGCGACTTCAAAGGGGATAACATTGCAAGCATACGACAATGACCCAGAAGAAGATTCACTGGGGATACAATTGCTAGCAAACGGCAATTATCCAGAAGCAAGGGAGGAATATCAATCATCGAATATTGAATGAAGATAACCACAAAGAGTAACCATCATCGGTTAGGATGAACAACAAGGTTAACTCTGCAAATGGGAGAAATTAGGGTTTACAACTATCGAATACGGGGTAGAATACCAAAACTCTGGCTGGGGATAAAATTGCTAGCAACCGGCAATTATCCACAAAAAGCACAGACTCCGTTGGGAATAAAACCACAACAACATAGGATTTACAACTACCGAATACTGGGTAGAAGACCAGAAAATCCATCATCAACCAGAACGAACCACAAAGGTTACCTCTGCTAAGGGAAAAGAGATAGGACTTACAACTACCGAATACTGGGTAGTAGCCAACAACTCTGATGAGGATAAAAAGAATTAGGGTTTACATCTACCGAATACTGGGTAGAAAACCAACAATCCGCGTGGGGAAAGAAAGAATCACAACTCCGCACGGGAAACAAAATAGGGTTTATAACAAACCACCAACTGCTGAAGAGCAGAAAACTAGGATTTACAACTACCGACTACTGGGTAGAACACCAATCGACTCTTGCCGAGGAATAAAAGGTATATAACCACAAATTCCGCCAAGAAGAGGGAACATAGGACTTACAACTACCGGTATAAGGGTAGAGGCCCAAAAAAAAAATTCCGCTGGGGATAAAAGAATTATTGCCGGTTACTGGGCAATTCATTCATCTATTCCACAGGGAAGCACGAGAGACAGTTGACAAATGCCAATTCGGGATCGATCCGAAAAGACAGACTGAATCAAAATTCATCCTATGAGGATATAACTCAATAGGAAGATCCATCCCAATATATGTGTTGGGAGGAAACGGAAGAAACCGTCATCCACGAGGATAATCTCAGTGGGGAACTGCAGAAGGAAAGACAGACACTTTCTGCTTATGGGGCTGACTCTATATAGAGAGATTTAAACACCCGACATTCACTTGGGGAGATCTATTGGAGAGATCTATGAAACCCATAACAGGAGACAACAAACAAAAGATATATGGCGAAAAATGCAGCATGAATATCTGAACGTTTTATGATTATGCATGAATGTGCGTGATTTATGTTTGATGAATGCTGACAAAACAGACATATCTAACACACACAGGGTCCAGGAATCAAACGCCCGGTACTATACTTCCAGGGGAAAAACCAACTGGAAAGCCAATCTGCTGGAGATCTTCGTGCCGAAAAGCGAAGATCTGCGGGGAGGCAAAAGATCAGAGATACCAAAGAAATCACAAAATCTCTGAGTGATGGATCAACAACAACCCAACTGGAGAACAGAAAGTCACAACAGGCGACGACGGCCACAAAGACAAATCTGTTGGGGAAACAGGAGAAATCCCGAGATATCTGCAGGGGATCCTCAGCATCAAAAGTTCATTGCACAAGCGAGGACTGCTATGAAAGCAACTCCGAATAACTCCACTGGGGAACAACCCACTGAGGGAGAACAGATCATCCAAGTAGAATCTACAGCACAAGCAACTCTACCTGGGGAGAACACAAGTAGCCACTCCATCGGGAATACACCCACTGAAGGAAAAACAGATCACACAAGTAGATTCTGCAACAAGCCACTCTACTGAGGATCAAAAGCAATCAGGAAATCAACCCAATCTCTGGATGCTAGACCACCAACCAACCCTACCGGGGAAACAAAGATTTCAACAAGCAGAAACCACCACAAAAGCCACTCTGTCGAGGATACCAGTTCTGGCGGAGACTCTGAGGGTATTATCACAGATGCAATCCTGATTCTGTTGGGGATACCAACTCTCTTGGGGATTTCACATAAATACAATCCACCAAACCACAAATCTACTGATGGCTAGGAAATCCACTGAGGGACCCACTGGGGATATGGAGGAGAGCTGGGGGATCAACCACTGAATGCTACACCTTCCAAAAACAAATCAACAACTGCTGAGGAGGAAAATAATCACTACTCTGCTGAAAGCTAAACGCTCTGATGGGGAGCTAGCAACAACTCCGCAGGCGACTACGCTGAGGAAAGTGGTAAAGTACCGGGATATCAATCCACCAAACACTGAATCTTCAAAAAGAAGGCAACCATGCTGAGGAGAGAAACAACAACTCCGCTAGCGGCTGCATTGAAGAGACACTACTGCTGGAGAAGAAAACGAAGTCTTCCACAACACTCTGCTTGGGGAACAACCCACAACAACAACTCTGCTTGGGGAACAACCCCAACAACAAAGCAGGATAAAGAGGATACAACCATGCCAGGAATATCAACAAATATCTTACCTGTTGGGAATCATGCCACCCTTGGGAGAACACTGAGAAATTCTTAAGTATCCTTTCATCATTGTGAATGTTCACTTTGTTTAAAACAACAATTTTGAAAAAATTTATTTGTTTAGAACAATGACATTTTATCAATTAAAACATGCAAAACATTTGTTGATTTGAAACAAATAAGAATGCAAATAATTGGATAAAAAGCTCAAATTGATTTGATGGAATGGTAGCCTGCAAATGGCAAGACTCCATAGATCTGTACAAATTTGAAATCAGTGATATACATTGAAAGAGGGCTACATTGAACACAATGATCCTTTCTCTACCAATTTGAATCTTGATGTATTCGAAGCTTCAGTCGACGATGAATCGAGAATCTCTGACGAAAAGACGGCTGCGGAACAGAAAGTCTGGTCAGGATGCAGTTACTTGCCAAATCCCTAATTTTTGCCTAGATTGCCCCAGGGTGAGGTACTCAATCCAGCGGGATGCAAATTATTCTTTTTTCCAATGTCTCTAATTTTTGCCTGGATCACCCCTTCGGGTTCTCCACCGAGACGCTCATTTTTGCCTAAGCCGCCCTTTCGGGTTTTCAACTTAGCGAGCTATTCTGTTTTTCATTTGCATATACTTTTTTTTAGGCAAAGTATTTCTTGACTGCATCTGAATTCACAGGACGAGTGAAATCCTCCCCATCCATTGTTGTAAGCATCAGAGCTCCGCCTGAAAAGGCTCTCTTAACAACATATGGACCCTCGTAGTTTGGAGTCCACTTGCCCCTGGAATCGGGCGCGAAAGACAAGACTTTCTTGAGCACGAGGTCACCTTCTCGGAACACACGAGGCTTGACCTTCTTATCGAATGCTTTCTTCATTCTCTGCTGATATAACTGACCATGGCACATGGCAGTCAATCGCTTCTCTTCAATCAGATTCAACTGGTCATAACGACTCTGAATCCATTCAGCATCAGTCAACTTGGCTTCCATCAAGACTCTCATTGATGGGATCTCCACCTCTACTGGGAGAACAGCCTCCATGCCATAAAAAAGAGAGAAAGGGGTTGCCCCTGTTGAAGTGCGGACAGATGTACGATATCCATGCAAAGCAAATGTCAGCATCTCATGCCAATCTTTGTATATAACTGTCATCTTCTGGATAATCTTCTTGATATTCTTGTTAGCAGCTTCAACAACCCCATTCATCTTTGGTCTATAAGGAGAGGAATTATGGTGTGCAATCTTGAACTCAGCGCACAACTCATCCATCATCTTATTATTCAGATTAGATCCATTATCAGTAATGATCTTATCTGGCACACCATAACGGCAAATCAGCTGGTTCTTGATAAACTTCACAACCACCTGCTTGGTCACATTCGCATACGAAGCGGCTTCAACCCATTTGGTGAAGTAATCAATTGCTACGAGAATAAACCTGTGCCCATTGGACGCTTTCGGCTCAATCATGCCGATCATGTCAATTCCCCACATAGAGAAAGGCCATGGTGATGAAATCACATTCAGAAGTGTCGGAGGAATATGAATCTTATCCGCATAAATCTGACACTTATGGCATTTCTTCACATATTTGCAGCAGTCAGACTCCATTGTCAGCCAATAGTAGCCTGCTCTCAACATCTTTCTAGCCATGGCATGTCCATTGGAATGAGTACCAAATGAACCCTCATGGACCTCAGTCATCAACAGGTTTGCTTCGTGTCTATCCACGCATCTGAGCAAAACCATGTCAAAATTTCTCTTATACAGCACTTCACCACTGAGGTAGAAACTGCCTGACAACCTTCTCAAAGTTTTCCTATCTTTCACAGATGCCCCAGGCGGGTAGACCTGGTTCTGAAGGAAATTCTTGATATCAAAATACCAAGGCTTGTCATCATTCACTTCTTCAACTGCAAACACGTGAGCTGGTCTATCCAAGCGCATCACGGCAATGTTGGGTACTTCATTCCAATACTTGACCACAATCATCGAAGCAAGCGTAGCAAGAGCATCTGCCATCCGGTTATCCTCTCGAGGAATATGATGAAAGTCAACCTCTGTAAAGAACGTTGAAATCCTCCTCGCATAATCTCTGTACGGAATGAGACAAGGCTGATTCGTCTCCCATTCACCCTTGATCTGATTAACAACCAGGGCCGAATCACCATACACATCAAGATGCTTGATTCTCAAATCAATACATTCTTCCAGTCCCATAATACAGGCCTCGTACTCAACCATATTATTCGTGCATTTGAAAGTTAGCCTTGCTGTAAGCGGAATATGCGTGCCATGAGGAGTAATGATTACTGCCCCAATTCCATTTCCGTACTGATTCACAGCGCCATCAAACACCATCGTCCATCTGGAACCAGGTTCCGGACCTTCATCAAGTGTAGGCTCATCACAATCTTTCATTTTCAAATACAGAATCTCCTCATCAGGGAAGTCATACTGAACAGACTGATGATCTTCAATCGGCTGGTGCGCTAAATGGTAAGCCAAGATACTACCTTTGATAGCTTTCTGAGCTCGATACTCAATATCATACTCAGACAATAACATCTGCCAACGGGAAATCCTCCCAGTTAAAGCAGGCTTCTCAAAAATATACTTAATTAGATCCATTCTGGATATCAACCAAGTTGTATGATTTATCATGTATTGGCGCAAATGCTTAGCAGCCCAAGCCAAAGCACAACACGTCTTCTCAAGCATGGAGTATCGAGACTCACAATCAGTAAACTTCTTACTGAGGTAGTAGATAGCAGATTCTTTCTTCCCTGATTCATCTTGTTGACCGAGTACACAACCCATCGAGTCTTCAAGAACAGTCAAATACATAATCAGAGGTCTTCCTTCCACAGGAGGAGACAAGATCGGAGGTTCAGACAGATATTCCTTGATACTATCGAAAGCTTTCTGGCAATCTTCGGTCCAATCATGAGACTGATCTTTCCGAAGGAGCTTGAATATCGGTGCACATGTGGCAGTCATGTGGGATATAAATCTGGAAATATAGTTCAAGCGGCCAAGAAAACCTCGGACTTGCTTCTCAGTTTTGGGTGCAGGCATCTCTTGTATTGCTTTGACCTTGGCGGGATCAACTTCAATACCTCTCTCGCTGACAACAAAACCCAACAACTTGCCAGAACGGACTCCAAATGTACATTTGTTCGGATTCAGACGAAGTCTAAACTTCCTCAAACGCTCAAAAAGCTTCAACAAATGCTCAACATGTTCAACTTCCGTTCGGGACTTAGCAATCATATCATCAACATAGACCTCTATCTCCTTGTGCATCATATCATGAAACAAGGTAGTCATAGCTCGTTGATACGTGGCTCCGGCGTTCTTCAAACCGAAGGGCATCACTCGATAACAGAATGTTCCCCAAGGTGTGATGAATGTTGTCTTCTCCATATCTTCGGGTGCCATCTTGATCTGATTATAACCGGAAAATCCGTCCATAAAGGAAAAGACTTTGAATTTAGCTGTATTGTCTACCAACATATCAATGTGTGGTAGAGGGAAATCATCTTTCGGACTAGCTTTGTTCAAATCTCTGTAATCAACACACATACGGACTTTTCCGTCCTTCTTAGGAACAGGCACAATATTGGCCACCCATAGAGGATATGTAGAAGTCACCAGAAACCCCGCATCAATTTGCTTCTGAACTTCCTCTTTGATCTTCACTGCCATATCTGGATGAGTTCTTCTGAGCTTCTGCTTCACAGGCACGCACTCAGGCTTCAAAGGCAGGAAATGTTGCAGAATATCTGTATCTAGACCCGGCATGTCTTCATACGACCAAGCAAAGATATCGGAATATTCTCGTAGCAACTCAATCAATCTCTTCTTGACAGACTCTTCAAGAAGTGCCCCAATCTTCACCATGCGAACACAATCCTCAGACCCCAAGTTGACTGTTTCCAGATCTTCGAGATGCGGCTGAATGATCTTCTTCTCGTGCTCAAGGAGACGGGTAATCTCATCAGGAATCTCTTCAACATCATCTTCCTCTGCCTCGAATACAGGGAATTCAAAATTGGGAGATGGCGTTGGATCATTATGTTCAATGGGATTTAGAATCAACCTGCATAATGGTTTTGGTTAATGAAAAAGTTTAGAATTTAAACAAACAAATCATTATGCAGATGAAAAGATTGCTTTTATTCTTGTTTTTATGGGTTTTTTGTGATCACTGATTTCATGCAAAAAGCAAAAAGTGAAAACAAATGGAAAACAAATGTTTAACAATGCATTAATTGAATGAAAATATCATTGTATAAATGCTGCCAACAATGTCATCACTTCTCCTTTTGGCATGGGAGAAGGGTTTTGAACAAAGTGAACAATTACTCTGATCTATGGATGACCGTAGGAACATCTACAGCGACCCAATTGTGGCAGACACCACCAGGTATGATGAAGTTGCTCAAATCCTCTACATCCTCTTCCAAGATAGCGGCAGCTTCTTCAGCTTGATCAGCATGGATGAAACCTCCACTCTTGAACAGCCCTTTGTCGTTGAAGACCCCAGAAGAATAGCCAATGCCATCCCGGGATTTATTATCTTCAAGCTCAATCATCTTCCCCAAACCATCAACTGCACCACATTCAATGGCCAGCTTCGCATCACGGTAGGAAGCAAATGAAGGAGACTTCTTCTCAATCGGCTCAGCAATAGATAAAGCTTGGAAAGGAGTTCCAACTTCATCCTCGGCATCAATATAGGAGAACGAAGACAAGTGGCTAACCAGGAGAGCCTTTTCTCCCCCTACCACAACCAATTTCTTATTCTTGACGAATTTCAGCTTCTGGTGTAGGGTGGATGTCACGGCGCCAGCCTCGTGAATCCATGGTCTGCCAAGGAGACAACTATAAGATGGGTGGATATCCATAACCTGAAAGGTAACTTGGAAATCACTTGGTCCAATCTTGATTGGGAGATCAACTTCCCCAATCACGGTCTTACGCGACCCATCAAAAGCTTTCACAACAACACCACTCTGCCTCATGGGAGGACCTTGATATGACAATCTAGAGAGTGTGGTCTTCAGCAATACATTAAGAGATGACCCAGTGTCCACCAGCACGTTGGACATGGCGTCAGTCTTGCAATTTATAGAAATATATAAAGCCATGTTGTGGTCTCTTCCCTCCTCAGGGAGATCAGCGTCACAGAAACTCAAAGTGTTGCAAGCAGTGATGTTTGCAACTATACTGTCAAACTGTTCAATGGTGACATCGTGATCAACATAAGCCAGATCCAAAACTTTCTGCAGAGCCTCCCTATGGGGTTCTGAATTCAGCAGCAAAGATAAAACGGAGATCTTGGACGGCGTTTGTAGAAGCTGGTCTACAACATTGTACTCACTCTTTTTGATGAGCCTCAGCATCTCATCACATTATTCATTTACAGTGCCACTCGGGCCAACAGAAGAAGCAAGAGTCTTTTGTATAGAGGAGGGTTTGGCAACAGCAAGTGCCGGGTTCTGAACATTCACAGCCGTCCCAACCGGGCGCTCAGCAGAATCAGAAGCAACAGCTCTAGCCTGAGGCTTAGGAGCAGAAAACACACGACCACTCCGGGTCAACCCGCTCACGTCAGCAATATTAACAACCGAAGTCGAAGGCAGCGGTACTTCCTTCCTATCTTCCACAGCAACGGGATTGTATCTGAAGGGAATTGCTTGCTCCGAAGAATAAGGCACAGGGCCTGCAGGCTTGATTATTAGAGAAGAAGAGACCTTCAGCTTGCTACCATCATAATGGATGACAACAGGCTCGGGTAGTTTGAATACAGGAGAAATAACATTGACTTCTGGTTCATCTTCATCAACATTACGGTTTTGAAGAATCTCTATAGTACCTTCATCCAATAGCTCTTGAAGCTCTCTTCGCACTTGGCGACAACCCAGTCAATTAACAGAACAGATGCGACATCTGTCATGGTCATGCTCCATATGGCTGTACTGACACAGCAACCGATGCAACTCGACCAATGACTATCGAATATGGCTCACATATTTGACTTTATACTTCCTAGGGCACCCCTGGACCATGTTCACTGATTTCCCCTGCTCGGGCAATGGGTTCTTTGTAACATTGGGGCCTGAGTCCTCGAAGCTCAGAATACCACACCGCATAAGGTCTTGAACTTTAGTCTTCAGCGGATAGCAATTCTCAATATTATGTCCCGGAGCACCGGAATGATAAACACAGTGTTGATCGGGCTTATACCACCACTGCGGGTTCGCAGGCACAGCTGGAGGATCCCTGGGAGTAACCAGCTTCCTTTCCAACAAGGAAGGATACAATTCAGCGTATGACATAGGAATGGGATCGAAGCTGATCTTCTTCCTATCATAGTTCAGATTGGCCTGGTTACTAGTGTTGCCACGAGGCTGGTAAGCCTGTTGCTGCGGACGGTGTTGTTGATACTGAGGTTGTTGCTGATGCTGATGCTGATTGGGCTGCTGATACTGAGCACTATCTCTGAAAACAGGTTCTATATGAGCCACCTGGTGCTGATTGCTGGTACGGCGCACTGGCTTCCTCTGCACAAAGGGTCTTCTCGGTTTAGCATGGGACTGCACAGCATGTGCCTCCCAATCTTTCTTCTTAAACGCCCCATACCGTTTAGAAGAGCTCTCATTCTTCGACAGACGTCCCTCACGGACTCCTTCCTCCAAACGCATCCCCATGTTCACCATTTCGGTGAAATCAGAGGGAGCACTCGCAACCATCCGCTTGTAATAGAATGAGCTAAGAGTCTTCAAAATGATCTTAGTCATTTCCTTCTCTTCTAGCGGAGGAGTAATCTGAGCTGCCAGCTCTCGCCACCTCTGGGCGTACTCTTTAAATGTCTCCTTATCCTTCTGAGACATGGCCCTGAGTTGATCACGGTCAGGCGCCATATCAACATTGTACTTATATTGCTTGACGAAGGCTTCGCCAAGATCATTGAAGGATCGGATGTTTGCACTATCAAGGCTCATATACCAACGAAGAGCCGCACCGGACAAACTATCCTGGAAATAATGGATCAAAAGCTGATCATTATCAGTTTGCGTAGACATTTTCCTGGCGTACATGACCAGGTGAGCGAGAGGGCAGGTGTTCCCCTTATACTTTTCAAAGTCAGGCACTTTGAACTTGATTGGAATTTTCACACCGGGAACAAGGCAAAGTTCAGCAGCAGACTTGCCAAACAGATCTTTCCCTCGGAGGGTCTTCAATTCCTTACGCAGCTCAAGGAATTGGTCGTTCATCGCTTCCATCTTCTCATTAACATCTGGGCCCTCAAACGGCTCAGAATGATAGATGGTGTCGTCTACCCTGGGAATGGTATGCACGACAGGAGGAGCAGCAGCAAGGACCGGGCTAGATGCCGGCATAGAAGCAAAAGTTGGAGCTGGAATATCAGGCATAAAACCCGGAGGCATACCCCACGGAAACCCGGCTGGCATGGCATTTGGCATAAAGTGAGCACTGGCAGCTGGCACAGTCGGAGCGACGACTTTAGATATAACAGTCCTCTGAGGAGGAGTTACGGGAGGTGGAGAAGGTTGATTCTGAGCAGCAAGGAGTTGCTCCATCAAAGCGCCAAGTCTGGCGACCTCTTCTTTCAGTTCTCTGTTCTCTTGCTCAAGTTGATCCATTACTCTTGCAGAATTGGCTCTGGTATAGTACCGGTGAGTCAGCTTGTCTTCAAAATAAATGAAGAGCACAGAGTTAGGCCACAGACAAGAAGACCAGAACAACCTGCTTATGCAAAATGATGCATGCAATGCTTGTGCATATGCTTTATTTCATTTCAAGGAACTTTTAGGGCATTTATTTGCAAATTTTAATTTTTAAGCATTTAATAGCATATGGAAAAATATCTCATCCAATATATTCGAGACAAAGAAGTACAACATTTTTTATTATTACAAGGGAAAAGGAAAATAAACATCCTATGGATCCCTGGAAGCTCAGGATGCTGGAAGACGAGATGCACAAAGCCTCTTGATCTCTCTCTCATAGGCTGCTTCCATATCCGCTTTCTCCTTTGCAAGTCGATCATACTTCCTCTTACAGAACTTGGAAGACTGAGGAAGCAGAGAAGTCCAAGTATCATTCGGATCGTCGATCACCTGATGCTCGAGAAACTCAATCAGAGAGTCCTTCCCCTTAAGCTGATGAAGCAACTCCTCTCTTTCACGGATCCAGGCACGTGAAAGGTCTTCTTCTCTCAACTCCTCTACATCTTGGTTAGGGAGGGTTGAAGGCCCATCCACAACCATAGGTGTAGGTCTCGGATAATCATACGGCATGAGGTACTCGGCAGCTCTATGTCTGACCCAAGAGGTATATGGTTCCAAAGCTATGCAATTCTTCGGACCCAACTCATTCCTACCCTTCCTATGAATCTTGCGCCAAGCGCGGACAAATCTGGCTTTCAGGCCTTGGGGATCTTTACCCTTCTGAAAGAACATACCTTCTAACAGAATGTTATGAGGTTTATCCTTTAGGGGGAACCCAAGCTGACGACGTGCTAAGATAGGATTGTAGCTTATCCCACCACATGTACCAAGAAGAGGCACATTAGGGAATTCACCACAATAATCAATAATCTGCACAGTATCATACACGCGATCATACCAAGAGATATCATCATTAGTGAGAGACATGAGTCTCTGAGACCACCGTAGACATCCCTTATTCTCCTTGAAAGCGACCGTCTGCGGTAAGTGAGAAATAAACCACTTATACAGCAGAGGCAAACAGCACACAATAACTCCTCCACCCTTCGCATTCCTCAGATGCAAAGAGACATAGGCATCACCCAACAGAGTCGGAACGGGATTAAGAACTGAGAAGATCCTAATGGCGTTCACATCCACAAATTTGTCGATGTTGGGGAACAATACCAAACCATAGATGAGCAACACAAATAAAGCCTCAAAGGCATCCTCACTCTTGGCCTTCCCATAAACGGTAGCTTGAGCAATGAGGAACTCGGAAGGAAGACCCTGAATTCCACCTTTGACAGTCAAATTAGCTTTAATCAAGGCTTCATCTATGTGTAACAAGTTTGCAATCTCTCGAGCAGTCGGAATACTCTCCAAGCCACTGAACGGAACCTGATCCAGAATCGGGATCCCAATAAGATGAGCATACTCCTCAAGCGTAGGCAACAACTGAAAGTCCGGAAATGAGAAGCAATGATACAGAGGATCATAGAACTGAGCCAAAGTACTCATCAAACCCTCATAAACCTGAGTAGTCAACAGAGGTAGAAGCTTCCCATAGCGAGCTTTGAAACCCAAGGGATCTAATACATAAGATGTCAGATTCCTTAACTCTTTCACATCGGGCTGTCTAAAGCTGTACTTCTTTGTATGCCTTTTCGGTCTTTCCATGTCTGAAAATTTTGCAAATAAACCCTTTAAGTTCCTTGAAAATTTTCTGATTTTTTCTGATGACATGAATGCAGATGAATGCATGAATGCATGAATGCAACAACCACACTCAAGGATCAAGCAAGTCACACCAGACAAGGGTCATGGGAAAGCTCATTGTATCCCTAATATCAATCATCCATTTTGGTGGATTATGGTTTTCACCTTATCAACACCCAAGTTCCATTGATATTAACGGTACATGAACCGGCTCGATCATCCTTAATATCAATCATCCATTTTGGTGGATTTAGGTTTTCACCTTATCGACACCCAAGTTCCATTGATATTAAGGATGTCTGAACGACTCAACCACGAATCACGGGTTTGTTGAGAGTCACGAGCATGGAGTCTCGGTTAAGAACCACCCAAAGGGAGTGTACTAGGGTTTAAACCTACCAGACATGTTCTACCAGAGGTTCCCATAATCATCGTCCCATCTTTCGGATATTATCGGAGGAACGAATACTCGTATTCCAAAAATATTCTCAAGAGAGACTCTTATGAGTGTAGTATCGCGTAACAATCGCATCAGAACTGACATCTGAACGACCTCCGCACTACGTCCTAAAATAGGCCAAGATGGGCTTGGTAAACTACGGTCCTTGGCTTCTAAGGCACATGATTGAAAGAATAATGCCTAACCACAAATAACTTGTGTGACATTATTAATCCAACATGACCTCCACCAAGTGAATGGACTCGCAAGTCAACTGGCTAAGGAATACTCCACACCAATCAACAAGACTATGCCATTCTCCTATCCTAAGGTACACTCGAGTTCGGGTATAGAACTCATCTCACAGAGATCACCAAAGCAAACAGCAATTGTATATCAAGCAATTCAAACATTACAATCAATACAGTTATCCCAAATTGTACAAAAATATGTCAAATAACACATAAACAAATATCATACAACAAGGGTGAAAAGTAGGCAATACCACCAAGGATGTCCCCAGCAGAGTCGCCACTTTTTTGTAGCGGTGTATTCATCACTTTATGATTTATTGATTAAATCAAAAGCAAAGCATACAAAGAATCGAGTCGCCACCGCACTTTTATTTATCCAAAGGAATGGCTAAAAAGCGAACAAAAGCCTAAGAAGTTTTACACATAGAAAACTAATGAAAAGATCAGAGAGTCTGGGTAAGGGGTAAATTACGCAATGGGAAGGTGTTAGGCACCCAAAACGTCCTAGGTACTCCTAGGGAGCCCTTTTCACACTTGTTGTATAAAAAGTTTATTTGTTTATGACATATTGTGCAAACATGATTGGGAAGATGAGAAAAGAATATACAATTTATTATTTTTGTGTTTGAACGGATGAACCCGTTGCCTACGTACCTTCCATGAAAGGTAAGGATCAAAATGCCGTAGTTCGGCTAAAAGATTTCCAAAAATATGAGTGGGTTCATTTTAAAACAAAAGCCCTAAGGTCTTTCGTTATCCACGAGAGAAAACTCAACCTTATACAAACAACAAGTCCACCATGTGAGAAAAGCTTCAACTTGCTAGTGAGGGGTTAACCCTATAATAAGCAAGGAAGTCTTATAATTCAATCACTAAGGACAAGAAGGTGAGATTAATATCAACCAACTAGGATAAATCAAACCTATGGCTAATGTATGAAAACTTATCAAGAATGGACAAAGCCACAAAACAATTGAATGAGTTGGATTAACCAATTAGGATTTATTCACCAAAAGATGGTCAAAGTATGATTAGAATTCAATTCAAAGAAGTATTATGAAATGGAGTTTGAAAAATCAAAGGCCTAAAGCCTAGGTTTCTAATTTTGAAAAGAGATGAGAATGTTTGCACAATATATGTCACAGTTTTTTGAATTAACATGTGAAAAGGGAGTTTTGAAAATACACACAAAAATGGAAGGGTGAGGAAGTAAAACTTCTTAGATGTCCACCTCTTGAAATCATATGGAAGATGATTCAAGTGTATCCTTTGGAATGAGGCAACAAAGCAAGTAAGCAAATGAACAAAGCAAGGTGATACCGGATGCCAATCAATGGACTTAAACCAATCTCACAAACAAAGGTGGATACCGGATACCAATCAATAGATTTACACCAATCTCCTAAAACAAAACAATGATACCAGATGCCAATCAATGGACTTACACTAGTCTCACACCATATCATTGGAACAACTGCCAAGTAATGGACTTATGCTTGTCTCCTCCATGGACAAAGCAAAAATGCTATAAAGCAAAGTTTATGAAATGATATACAAATGATGATGATAAATGCACTAAGACACACTCAAGCAGACATGCACAGATGAATCAAGTAAGCAGACAAATCAATTCAGTTAGCACACACTATATACAAGCAATTAGGCTCAAGCAAGGTTAGACTTTACAGTCAACTGGAATGGGGTAAGTTGTGCTCTTAACCTTAACATTGAGAGTTAAGGTGAAGCAAATGAAATGGAGATGAGGGGTGTGCCTCATAGCTCTTATCCCTGGCCTGGGAGAGCTTTAAACAATAGAATGTGTGGGAGTTCAGAAAGTTGGAACTCTTCTCCACAAATGATTTGACTCTATAGGATCTTGGGTTAATATCCACAATGCATCAACATGTTATGTGAGCAAAGGGATGACACACCGAATAGTAGGAGATGGACTACACATCTCTTTTATCTACCAATTGCCTCAATAAGAGGACTTTTCCTGCTTGGCACAAAGAGTAAACAATCACAAGCATTGCCTCTTAAGGAGGACTTCAGACAGGTGCCTGGCCACATAACAGGCCAGGTCTTCCAGACTACATGAAGAAGAGAAATTATACCTAAGTGGTTAAGCAACCAAGCAAAAGCAAGTTCAAAATGAACTTAAGCAACTAATGTACCTGAAAACAATCCAACTCAATCAGTATACAACTCAAAAAGTCAAACAGATAATCCAACAGTCAACAGACAATACACAATCAAACAAGCAAGGCTACAATGTGCAAGGCACAAGCTCAACTCCAATGAGCTAAAAGCGTCCTACAAAACAAGTTAAGGTTAGTCAATATCAATCAAATAAACAAACTCAAGCAATGTGAATTAACTCCCTTATGGCCATGTACTTCTTAACCTGAAAACAAGCTCAAACATGAGAAGCAAACCACTAGGTCAAGGCCTAGGGTCAAAGAAGGAGAAATAATCCAAAACAGAACATGAAAATTGACATGAATCAAACTCAAACAATTAAGAATATAATCCAAAAGGTCTCATGTCAATAGCATCAACCAAAAGAATTTCACAATCAAGACATGTCAAGATAGGCAAGTTGAAAGCTCATTGAAGCAACAGAATGAACAAATGCACATTAATCCAAAAATGGTTCAATAAATTCCAAGAAAAATCATGGCTAAACAGAACACATCATATGATCAACACACCAAAAATCAAGGCATTTGAACAAGTTTAAGCATGGAAAAGAAATTCATCAGGCAAGGTAATCACAAACAAACTCAATTGAAGCACAATTTGATGCACTAACTTAGCACAAGCCTAAAACAGAATGGACAAATGATAAATGATCCAAACCAAAGCCACAATAAACTTAAAAGTGTCTAGAATCAATGTGCAAAATTTCAAGTTCATATGATAAAGCATAAGCATTTCCCAAATCATTGAAGTTCATGACTATTCAAAAATTCAACAAGGGTCAACCAGCAAAGAAAATCTCAAACAAATCAGAAATGGATCCAACAATTCCACAAAAATTCATGATCAATCCTAACATCCAGAAGAAACATCATGCAAAAAAATCAAATCATTTGGCATTTATTTGGCATGGGAAAGAAAATCAACAAATTGAGCAAGCAAAGGTGTGACACACATTGACACACCTACATTAAACAGATCATATCTCAACAACCAAAAATGCAAAAAATGCAAACTCAAAACCAAAAGATCAAGAAAAGAGTCTAGTTTAAGCATGTCAATTTTCAGATTCATTGGATCAACCATCATTATTTCACAAAGAAAATGGCAAGCAAGGTACAAGATAGCATATGCATACACAAACCCTAGGCAAAAACATTTTTCAACCATGCACAAATTCTGGAAAAATAGCCAAAACAAAGTAGACATCATGAGGAGAACAATGCAAAAAATCTCATGTCATTTGGATGATTACTTATGGAGTTATGGTTTTTTAAGTGAAGAGAAAAAATAAAAATGAGTGATGAAGCATGAATGTGAATGGATGAAGCATATGAAATAAAATGCAAAAGGATTATTTGGATTTGGCTGAGCCAGGGATCGAAGCCGGTTATATTTTGAATTGTGGCGCTCAATACATGAAACGCGCCGTTTCATTAATCACATGTGGCAAAGGCAAGCGTTCACAGCCAATCAATGTGCCAAGCAGACACCACGTGGACCAGTGCATGATCATTAACAGAAAAACACATGCAAAACGCGGTTATGAAGATCAAACCAGTTCTGGAAATGCAAAACCCTAACATTCATACATGTTCTTCGTGTTCATAATCCTCAAGAACAAACATCCACAGAAATTCACAATGAGCACACCAATGGACTCGTCTTTCAACATACAACACGGATCAATGATTATTTTGCCCTAATTCAACCTATGTTCAAAGTTTCGAGCAAGAAAAGTTTCACCTATCAAACTTATAATCATCACAACTACTTCATTTCTGCATGGATTTCATGGATCTAAAGTTCAGTGTGATCAGCATTAAAGGATCTACAACATGCATACATCAATTTTATGAATTATGAGCATCGAATTCTGACCTTAATGAAGCTACAGAAGTGAAATCATTCAATTCAGGTCCTGGAAAGCTGAAACAGATGATCTCCAATGCTTAGATGAATGAATGGATGAATAATAATAGCTCAACAGTGCTTGATCTCGCTTGAATCTTCAACTGCCATGGATGAGCATAAACTTCAACAGCTTCGAATCTTGATGAATTCTCCTGGATCTTGCTTCCAAAATGCTCTTCAATGTTCCTATGTGATGAATCAACCAAGAACTAGGCAATGCTTTTGCAGAATTTTGATGAAAAGTTTGAGAGAAAATTGGAGAGAAATTTCTAGATCTGAGATTTGTGAATTGTTATTTTTGAATTCTGTTAGGATTATGATTATATATGCCCCCCTAATGATGCTTGTTAATCATGCTTAAGCTAATGCCAAGGGATTAGTGAAATTCAAGTGTTTTTGCAAATTGGCCAAAGCACCCTTATATGTGTAATGCAATGCTACAGTGCTCGAATTCTGAATTAAATCCACTTCAAATGTTGTTAGGAAGCCAATGCCAATGCTAGAACATGAAAACAATGCCTAATTTTTGAATTTGGAATTTCCCTCCAAAATTCAAATGAAAATGCCAAAATTTTTGTGATCAAAATGCATGGTATGTGATGCATGTTTTGGATAGTTCATGTCAAGAGAGGAATGTTGCAAAAAGAACCACCTCATTTGGCCTTATGGTTCACAAGTTATGCAAGTTTGAAGTTCAAATTCATTTGGCCATGATTGATCCATATCTTTTCAACCACAAATGAGAAATTCATGTTCTTGGACTTTTTGGAAAGGTGAGAGCAAAATCTTCAACTTTCATGTTGGACAAAATTTCATTTGGAGCTTTCTTGATGATGTAATCTTGAGGAGAATACCTTTCCATTTTTGGCAATTTTGAATTACAGGTCACTTACTATTTTTGGAAAGTTTTCATCTGACCTCAAATTCTTCATTGTTGATGTTTGAAATGTCAAATGAGACTTGTATGGACATGAATGAGGTCTCTCTAACCATCTCCCACCTTCAAATCCATGATTGGATGCACAGTTGACTTGTGTTGACTTTTCTAGGGTTTCAGTTGACCTGGCTATGCTCAGATGAAATTCAAGCCTCTACCACTTGGGATTTTGATTCAAAATGATGTCATGGTTCATATGAGCTCTTGTGAATGATCATGGTGCCCAAATTCTCAAGAATGGCCACCATCTATAGCTCAATGACTGCCTGTGACTGCTTGACCTAGTATTGCTTCATCTGCAAGTAACAAGGTTAGATGACATATTTTTGTACTTTTGGTTAGTAAACAAATGAAAAGCAATGATATACAAATGCAAAACATGCTTGGTGATCAAGA